>NC_056735.1:44439978-44742978 GCF_019279795.1 Protopterus annectens
AACAAGGGTCAATACCAACAGAGATTTATGCCGAGGTGGGCCAACAACCAGTAATATCTGGTCAGCTTACCCACGATTCTCCCGACAAAGAAGGAGTCACTGTTGGTGATGATTCTTCTATTGACTATGACTTAAGTAACGGTTGTTATTTTGACGCTGGGACATTGTACAATAGGTTTGATCTCAGCATGTTGGAGGACACTACCACTCAACTGAACAACAAGTTTATGCCTCTTGCTGGTATCATCAAAAATGACTCTGGTGACTTTAGCTTGTACAACTTCAGTGATGTTCATTTTGATAACGAGATGCTTTCACTGTTCTCTAAGGGGTTTAGTTTTGTACCATCTAAATTCATTAATATTGTTAACACAATTTTAGATGTTAAGCTATTTGTCAGGAAATTGAACTTCAAGATACTACTTGGTGATCATGTAGATCCTGTGGCATCTCACTTACATGTCCGCAGTACTTTCAATCCCCCCCTACATCCTGTGTTAGAGACGTTTGAGAGGTGTTGTGAGTTAGACCTGAGGTACATGGCCAACAACACCGTCCATAATTACGGTTCTATCAACATAAGTAAATGTGAGAGAGATCTCATTGAATTTTTAGGTACCCAAAACCTAAGGTTTTGTAAACCAGATAAGGGGGGTGGATTGGTGGTGTTTACGAATGCTGATTATGAGAACAGGATGCATGAAGTGTTAAAATCTAACAAGTACGTCTTGAGTTCTAGATCTGAAGTTAATTGTGCGTATAAGTTGATTAAGGATACCATTGAGGATTTGTTCATTGAGAACAAAATTGATTTAAAGACACATGATTATTTAATTACATCTTATCCAAAATTTTCATGCGTCTTTGGTATCCCTAAAATACATAAATGTATTGATAACCCCCCATTGAGGTTATTGGTGGATAGTAGGGGCACCCCAACATATACATGTGCGAAATTGATAGATTCTATCCTCCAGAAGTACGTTTTGAAAGAGGCACAGATCTGTAAGGACTCATGGTCCTATTTGGAAACCATTAGGGCGATCACTTTTGACACAGACATGAATTTCATCACAATAGATGTCAAGGACCTATATAGTAGTATACCCCAGGACATAGCTTTAGAATGGGTTAGCCTTATGATGAAGAAATATAATGCTCCAGAAAGTGAGATAGATTTGGTGACAACACTTGGGGATCTGGTGTTGTCTTACAACTTCTTCATATTTTGTGATGATTTTTTCAAACAAAAAGTAGGCGTAGCCATGGGGTCGCCATGTGGGGGTAGTATGGCGAACTTGGTTATGGCCTACTGGGAGTCTAACCATGTGTTTTCGTCTTTAAACCCTTATTATGAGAAAATCATATTATATACGCGTTTTTAGACGATATATTCATTCTTTCATGTATTACAGAAAATGAAGCTTCTATGTTGGTTAACTACCTTAATGGTAGTACTCATTTTCTCGAATTCACATACACGTTCTCCACTGAAAGTATTGCATATTTAGATGTATGGTTGCAAAAAGATTTCCAGCACAATTGCTTTACCTCTAAGATACATCGTACGAAGACATATTCAAATACTTTCTTGCACTTTACCAGTTGTCACCCTTTTTTCCCAAAAAAGATCTGTGGTTAAGGGACAACTGGTGCGTGCTCAGAATGATTACCTTGTATGATGATTTCTGTGAGGAGTGTTTAAACCTGAGGAATATGTTCATGGCAAGGGGTTATCCTGATAGCTTGTTGGATGAATTGATTCAGGAAGTGACTGATAAACGTCTGGATAGGTTGTATACACCTTTGTTACCTGTAGTAACTCATATAGGGGCAAATACAACAATTCCAGTAAATACCAGTACTGGCATTAATACAGTGGTGTTTGATAGCACAAAGGGTACTAACAATGCTGACTTGGTTGAGCAACTTGATGCAATTACTGACAAGAATATATCTTTAGTTTGTGAGACAGCCTCTGAGGTTGTTGATGAGTCTTCTTTAACATGTGCATTCATTACCACTTTCAATTTGAATAGTGGTTTATGTAAGGATATTATTTTTAAAAATTGGGAATTGTTTAAAATGTACCCTGATATTTACAAAAAAGTGGGGTATCAACCCCGAGTGGTTTATAAGAGGGGTAAAAATATGAAAAACATTTTGGAAGTAAAATCTCCTGGATTGGTGTGTAATGCAGGCATGCACAAATGCCAGAGTTGTAATTATTGCAGATATATTGAGGAAGGGACACATTTTAGTATATGCAATTACACACATAAGATAGCTTTCAAATTGAATTGCAACACAACATATGTGATATACTTGGCAAGATGTAAATCATGCCCAGCCTTCTACATAGGTAAAACTGTGAGAAGGCTGAGGGAACGTATATATGAACACACATATGCTATTAAAAGTTGAAAGCAGAATGCTCTAGCCAAGCATATTAGTGTTTACCCCAACCACAGTTTTAAGTTTATGGCGATAGACCATATCCCTATGGATCAGAGAGGAGGTCCCAGACCATTAAAATTAGAAGAGGCAGAGTTAATTTGGCAGGTGAGACTGTATGCTTATAGGCATCCTGGATTAAACGACACCTGCTCAATTGCCAGTATTTTGAAATTAAAAAACCTTATAAGATGACATTGTCACAGTATATGTACTTTTTGTATTAAACTTATTTTTCTTTTTATTTTTCTTTTCCTTTTATTTTCCATTTTTGTATTTACGTTATTATTATATATATTTTCTACATTATTTAGTTTTTGTAATGTAGGTTTTATATTTATGGTCATAGTATTGTTACTTATTACTGAAAGTAAGTTGATGCAGGCTGCTCTCCAGTGTTTTAAAATTGGAAAACATACTTTTAACTTAATTAATTAATTAGTCAATTGAATAATTTATGATTGTATATAAATGTTGTTGTAACTTGTTGTGTCATTTCCCTTGAAGAAGGCAAGCATTGGGCTTGTCGAAAAGCGCTTTGGTTATTCTCAGTAAAATATTTATTTTATATTTAAAGGTCGCTGCTTTACGTTTGTTTCTTATTTATTGTAGTACATTACCCTGAAAGGTTACCTACCCTAGGCTCTTTGTTACAAAGGTGCACTCCCAACCATCGACTCTGCCCTAGTGATTAACATCTCCTCATGGTTCAAAGGGCAGCAGCATAGCTGGAGATCCTCTGTATGCCAACCATGTCTACAAGATCTGAAACCCCATCCCACTTCCTATTAGACTTCATGAAAACCCACACATCTTCAAAACTAAACTAAAACAACTCCTGTTTAATTCTTGGCTGTGCTGCTGGTTCACTCCAAGGCAAGGTTAAAAATAAACAGTAACTGACATTTTCCTCAACTAGAGCCATCTGTTACCATATTACACTATGTATAGATTTTAATTGTGTTGCGAGAGTTAATTTTGCATCCATTTATTCTGATGACTTTAGGGTCTTCTTATGGAAGACTTTGATGTCCTTCAAGGATGCATCTGCAGTCATAACATATGGGTTGTCCTGCCTCAGGCAGCCCTTCGGTCGGCCGGATTCCAAAGTCTGGGTCTGGCCTCAGCTGATGTCGCACTTTCCCCGACGTCAGAGCGTCTGGGGTATAAAAGCATCAGCCGACGCCATTTTCCTCAGTCTTTCTTGCCGCGTGGTGCCCGAAGCAGAAGCAGTTCGCAAGTGCCGGTCGGTCAGCTCCTGTGATTCAACTACCGAAGACTTCGAAAAAGCTAAGTACCCCGTTGGGGACTCTTTCTTGCCTCAGCCAATGTCAGATAAAGTAAATAATTGTTTAACTTGTGGGAAACAAATACCTCATAAGGATTTCCATTCTTACTGCCTCCCTTGCTTAGGCCCAGACCACGACGTCTCGGCCTGTTCAGCCTGTGCTTCCTTCAACCGACGAACTCTTAGAAGTCGGTCGGAGTTGCAGAGGAATTCTTTGGGGCTACTTTTGCATATAAGATGCCGTCGGAGACTCCGACTTCGCATTTGGTGAAAAAACGGAAGGACAAGGACCGACACTCGCGGCCCGCGGTTTCGGCTGAAACCACAGTTAGGCCTACCGCGAGTGTCTCGGTTTCGTCCGAAACCGAGTCCTCGGTACTTCCTTTAACCGAATCCACTCAACCGACCACCGTGGCCCTGGAGGCTCCGGCTGAGTCGGCTACTGAGCTACCTACTGAAACCAGTGTCCAGGAAATGTCCGACACCATTCCTTTGGATGTCTACTCCTGCACGTGGTGCAGCCAGACCCCCTGCTTCCATGTCCATTAAGGCTTTTTCCAGGGCTAAAGCTGCTAAACTTGCTAAAGCTTTGCCTCCCAAGACTACCTCTCAGAGACCTTCTTCTAGTTCTCAGATCCTCAGCCTTGCAGAGGATCTTATCTCTTTAATTAGAGGTTCTCAGCCTCACCCAGAAAGGGGCTCTCAACTACCACCAGACAAAAGGCCCAGGACTGAGCCCTCTGACCAGCACTCTTCAGATGAGTCTACGGATGGATCTGTGTTGTCAGATCACCAGGAGGAGGCTTATTCGGCCTACAAGGATTCTGATGCTGAAGAATCTATCCCTTCGGCCTCCCCTCATGAAGAGTTTTCTTTTGGTGAGACACTACACTCTATGAGAGAACATTTTCAATGGCAGGGTCAGGAATTTTCTGATTCCAGAAAGAGATTAAGGACCTTTTTACATTTACCTCAGCATAGGCCCTTAGCTATACCTCCTGTTTTGAATGTTATTGATGATGTGTACAATGATGTTAGTACAGCCCCTGATTCTCTCCCTCCGGCTCCTGCCAAACCTGATAGATATTACAGGGTCCCGGATTCTCATCTACATCTGTACAAGGCCCATTCTGCAGACCCAGATACTATTTCTCAGGACCCAAAAGGGGTTGCAGCTGCCACTGCCAAGAATCCTCTACCTTCTGAAAGGGAGTCTAGAGCTTTAGAGAGATGGGGAAAGAAGGTATATACTTCTGCAACTCTTTCCTTGAGGGCATTAAACTGTCAATTTCATATGATACAGTACCAAGAGTATTTGTTGGATGAATTGCATAAGAAGCTTTCCTCTTCTGAACCCCTTGACCGTAAATCCCTTCAGGATCTGGTACATAACTCACAGCAGGTTAGTAATCATTTTTTGCAGTGTGGTTATGATGCACTGGAAGCTTCATGTAGGTCAGCTATGACAGGGGCAGTTATTCGTAGGCATGCCTGGTTGAAGGAACAATCTTTACCAGACCATGTTAAAGCTAAACTCCTGGATGCTCCAGTGGAAAAACAAAAATTATTTGGTTCCTCAGCGAGCGCAGGAGGTCTTAAAGAAGTTTGAAGAAAAGGCAAAATCTGTGCAAACAGTTAAGGACTTTCTGCAAGTACAACCACCGAGATTCAGCAGAAACTGGCCTACTAAGAATTGGTCCTTTCCAGACTCGGACAGATCCCAGAGGGGCAGGAACAGGCGTCCCAGAGGTAGAGGGCAAGCTAGAGGCTCCTACAGAGGCCATCAGTGGCAACCTACCAACCAGAGAGGTAGTGCAGGAACAGCAACAACAACTACCACACCTGGACAGACTCAATGACTTTACTTTGATTCCGCCGACCAGGGCTCAACTGGAAGCAGCATTGGGTGGAAAGCTTTCTTTATTCTCAAAAAACTGGCATTACATTACAAGGGACACATGGACACTGCAAATAATAGACAAAGGATACAGGTTCCACTTCCACACTTTGCCAAGAAAAAACGGAATGCCAAACCTGCCACCAAATCAGAGGGCAGAGGCTTTAAAGCAGATCAACAACTTAATACAAATGAAAGCCATAGAAAAGGTACCTCTTTCAGAACAAGGCCAAGGATTTTACTCCAGATTATTCCTTGTTCCAAGAAAAGAAAATCAATGGAGGCCTATTCTCGACCTGTCCGCACTGAATACTTACCTCATTGTGCCAAAATTCAAGATGCTGACCCTACAGCAACGTCTTCCCATGCTGGGCAAGGAGTCTTGGCTGGTGACTCTAGATCTCAAGGAGGCATACCTGCATGTCCCTATTTGGCAAAGTTGCAGAAGACACCTCAGATTTCTTGCAGGATCAGAGCATTATCAATTCTCAGAATTGCCCTTTGGCTTATCTACTGCGCCCAGAGTATTCACGAAATGCCTGGCATCAGTAATTGCACACTGCAGACTTCAGGGGATTCAGATCTACCCATATCTGGACGACTGCCTTATACAAGCGGACAACAAGAAAAATTTGATAAAGGACTTGGACTATGCCATCCACCTATTACAGGCCTTGGGATACACAGTCAACATCCAAAAATCAAGAGTTGTTCCATCCCAAAGGATAACCTTTTTGGGTGCAGATCTAGACACAACCACCCAAAATGGCCTTTCTCACAGAAGAAAAACAAATACAACTTCCGGATTACTTCTTGAATCTGACAAGACAAACTCAGCTAACTGCAAGGAAAATCCTGCAGGCCCTGGGTTACATGGCATCCTGCATAATTCTGATTCCACAGGCCAGGCTGCATATGAGAAAATTACAATGGTACCTAAGGAGTGTATGGTCTCAGCACAGTCACAGTTTGGAAACTTTGATACCAATCATTCCTTGCCTTCAAAAGGAATTGCTGTGGTGGGCTCAAGCCTGCCAGTCCAACAGAGGGTTGCCTTTCAACAAACCAAAAACAAAACAAACCATCACCACGGACGCTTCAGACCGAGGATGGGGAGCACACATGGAGGGCAAATGTATCCAAGGCCTATGGTCTCAAGGGCAGCTGCGCATGCACGCAAACCAAAAGGAAATGCTGGCAGTGATACACGCAATCGAGGCCTTAAAACCTTTCCTCCATCAAGGCCATCTGTTAATAAGGACAGACAACACCACAGTCATGTGGTACATAAACAAGCAAGGAGGCACGCATTCCTACCCTCTATGCAGGCTGGCCATGAATCTGTGGGAACTATGCTTGAAACTCAATATCCAACTACAGTCCCAGTTCGTGCCAGGGAAAGAAAATGCACTGGCAGACAGCTTAAGCAGAACTACCATGGATGCACACGAATGGATGCTGCACCCAGACATCTTTCTACTCATAACACAAGCATGGGGAAAGCCGGAGATAGATCTGTTCACCTCACCCCACAATCATCAACTGAAGACATTCTGCTCAAGGACATACCACCCACAAGCTTGGAGGGTGGACTCTCTCTCTTTCAGCTGGAAAGCTCTAAAAGTCTATGCCTTCCCACCTCTCCCATTAATGTCCAAGGTTTTACTGAAGATCAGGGCAGAACAGCCAAGAGTGATTCTGATAGCTCCAGACTGGCCAAGGTAGCACTGGTACCCACTATTGAGGAGCATGGCACAGACAAAACCGTGGCCTCTCCCCCTATGGCCACTTCTTCTGACGCAGAACAATTTCAAGATCATGCATTCCAACTTGAAAACATTGCAGCTAACTGCCTGGAAGATTCCATAAACCCCCCTCAAAATAACTTATCACAGAGAGTAAAGGACATTATTATGGAAGCTTCTTGACCTTCCACAAGGAAGACATACTCAGCAAAATGGAAAAGATTTCTCATTTGGAACACAACAAAAAGCTTAGATGTGACAGTGGCGAGCATGGCACATATTCTGGAATACTTAGCAGAATTGTTCCACAATGGCCTATCCTATTCTTCCATTAAGATTCATGCCTCAGCAATTTCAGCAGAATACAATGTTGATCCACCTATCTTCTCGCATCCTCTCCTCAGGCAATTTCTGAGAGGAATCAAAAACATCAATCCTCCAAGGAAACCACCTTTACCTACTTGGGATCTCAACTTTGTGCTGGAGAAACTAACACTTCCTCCCTTTGAACCAGCAGCATCAGCGGATCTACAGTTTCTGTCTTGGAAAACTGCATTCCTTCTGGCCATAACTTCAGCAAGAAGAGTGTCTGAGTTACAAGCTTTAATGGCAGTACAGCCATTTCTTATCTTCCATCAGGACAGAGTTTCATTGAGAACCAATCCTACTTTTATGCCAAAGGTGGTATCTAGGGTATCCTTGAACCAAGCTATTCACTTGCCTACATTCTTCCCAAATCCACAAAATAAAGGGGAAAAACTTCTACACACTCTGGATATACACAGACAACTACACTACTACTTGGACAGAACTAAAAGTTACAGAAAGACTGACCAACTCCTTGTAGCATATGCTGCTGGGGTACAAGGAAAAGCAATTTCTAAACAGACAATTTCAAAATGGATTGGAAATTGCATTCGATTTTGTTACTCCTTTCATGGAAAGACTGTTCCTGCAAACATTAGGCCTTATTCCACGAGGGCCACAGCCCCCACTACAGCCTTCCTAAGAGGGGTGGCTACCAAGGACATTTTAGAAGCTGCTACATGGAGCTCAGTGCATACATTTGCCAAACATTACAATTTACCTTTATACTCCAGATCCAGAGCAGGTTTTGCTACAGCAGTCCTGCAGGGTATCTTAACTACACCATCCTTTTCTTAGTACCTCCTCCCTCAGATTGGCTATGGTATTCTACCCATATGTTATGACTGCAGATGCATCCTTGAAGGACATAGTACAGTTTTGTACCTACCATAAATGTAGATGTCCGATAGGTATGCATCTGCAGTCAGGTTTACCCTCCCTCCTTCCCCTCTGTGGTATTCCTAGGGTGCTTACCCCTCCATTAGCTAGCTGAGGGATCTATTATGGTGTATTTGTTTGTATATATATGTATATATTTTGGAAAATGTTTGGAATTTATTGCATTCCTCCAAATTTGGCCTTCCTAGAGGGCACCTGGTAACTGGGGCAAGAAACACTGAGGAAAATGGCGTTGGCTGATGCTTTTATACCCCAGACGCTCTGACGTCGGGGAAAGCGCGACATCAGCCAAGGCCAGACCCAGACTTTGGAATCCGGCCGACCGAAGGGCTGCCTGAGGCAGGACAACCCATATGTTATGACTGCAGATGCATACCTATCGGACATCTACATTTATGGTAGGTACAAAACTGTACTTTTCTGGTAGTAATCATTTTTGCAAGGATTTTTCATCTACAGACATGGGTGTTTACCCATTTTTTCCCATAAGGATGTGTTTTTAAGGAGAAAACATCTCCAACACTTTCCTTTCTTTCATTCCAGAGTAATATTTGAGATGAACCCATTCGTTAAGCTCCATGTCTGTGACTTTAAGAAGTGGCCTTTATAATTTGCATGTGTACAGGTAGCTTATATGCTATTTGGAAAATATCTGACCCTCTAGAAACTGTCATCTTTTTTTTTTGTCCACAGTAAGCAGGATAACCACACTGGACAAGCTACGTCTGTCAATGTGACTATGAATTGTCTTGCTTTCTGTTATGAAAATGCGGGCAAGAGTCTGCAAAGAGTAGTGGGAGCAAATTCTACCAGAGCAGCAGTTGCGCTACAGGGTTATATCACCAGGACATTTGTGAGGCTGCAGCTTGTCACAGTGTGTTTTTTTATTAGGTAGTACAAGTTGGATTATTATTCCTGTAGCTGGATAGGACTGTCCTCAGTACACTACAGTGACATATCTAAACCAACCCAGGTTTTATTTATTTTTTTATTGCATTTGTTTACCGGGAAGGTCCACTGGACCTAGGTGAGCCCATTTTCAGTGGAGGCCCAGGGAGAAAAGCTCCACATGTATTACCAATACATATAACAAATAACACACTATACAGTGTATATACAGTTGCAATCATGGAAATACAAGAAATAATACACAATAGAGAATATTTACAGTCAAAATGCATGAAAGTAGTATAAGCTCAACAGTACAAATTATTTACATACATAGACACTTCTACGTCGTGTAAAATTATTAATACTGATGATGGAGTTTGTCAGAGTGTTGTTGATTTGTAGGCATGAGCAGCTAAGATTTAGAAAGAAAGAGTGAGAACTCATGCAGTTATCGTATGTGAGAGAAAGGAAAAGTTGTACAAGTAATAAAAGGGAATAGTGTAAGGATTATAATGGGGGAGTCAGGTTTTAGGAGGTTTTATTTTGGCACATGTACAGTGCCAGAGAGAAAAAAAGATGTTGTCTGAGGGACATTTTAAAGAGAGCGGGATTACTGATTGTTCTGATTGAAGGTGGGAGGGCATTCCAGAGTTTTGAGACAGTAAAAGAGCACCGCATTTGACCAGCTGAGAAATTTGGTTTGTCAACTTTTGGCAACAGTTTGTTTTCAGATCTAAGAGGTCTGCTGGTATGCTGCTATGCAGTCAGTCAGGATTCAAGGAGGTACTTCTACATAGGCTTCCTTTATGTTATCAGTAAATGTTGAAATGCTTTCTCCTGACAACCTTTACTCCAATGCCCTGAAGATTTGTGTGTGTGTGTGTCTATCTGTATATGTACATAAGCACAAATCTTCAGGGCGTTGGAGTAAGGGTTGTCTAAATGCTGAAATTCTTATCAAAGCTCTACTGTTGTTCGAGTGCCCTATACTACTTCAGGGGAAAGCATTTCAACATTTACTGATAACATAAAGGAAGCCTATGTAGAAGTACCTCCTTGAATCCTGACTGACTGCACAGGGGTTGGGAGGGTGGCCTAATGGTTAAGGTATTTGCCTTACAAATACAAGGTGCAGGGTTTGAGTCTCACAACAGATAATTGGCTAGGCTTACAATGGCTCACAAGGGCAGTTAGCCTAACACTAATCTATGAACCTAACCTAATATATATATAACTACATAAATACATATATGCACACACACACATGTAAATGGATGTTGTATCCTACATTCAATGAACAAAATATCAACATTTGTAATGTCGATGTATAAACGTCGACAACACAACGTTGACAAGCTGCTGCACATGCCCCAAGCATTAAGTCTGGAGTATGTAAAATGTAAGGAAGTGTTTTGTAAAGGGGTCAGTCCCTGTTAATTATGTAATTAGTAACTCTGAGTTTGCGTAGTCCACAGGGAAAGAGAATATTACCTTACTGGGCCATTGTTGATCTCGCACAACTGCTGACCACCTGTTTCTTTCAACCAAAGCATGTCAACCAAATAAATGTTGACATTTGAGTGCTGTAATCAAAAGTACTGAACCATATATATGCGTGCTTGTGTGTGTGTGTGTGTGTGTGTGTGTGTGTGTGTGTGTGTGTGTGTGTGTGTGTGTGTGTGTACACACACATACACACATTATTTTGAGATGTCAGTGAGAGGGCACTCCTTGTGTGGGATTCCAAAATATCATACTCTACACTACATTACTCCATATTTAGATGCAATGAAAGGGATATACTACATTGGGTAAGGGTGATGTCCTTCAAGGATGCATCTGCAGTCCTAACAAATGGGTTGTCCTGGCCTCAGGCAGCCCTTGATCGGCTTGATTCCAAAGTCTGGGTCTGGCCTCGGCTGATGTCGCACTTCACCTGACGTCATAACTGCAGTTCAGCGGGTATAAAGGCATCAGCCGACGCCATTTTCCTCAGTCTTTCTTGCCGCGTGGCGCCCGAAGCAGAAGCTGTTCGCAAGTGCCGGTCGGTCAGAACCAGAGATTGCTACTACCGAAGACTTCTAAAAAGCTAAGTACCCCGTTGGGGACTCTTTCTTGCCTCAGTCGATGTCAGAAAAAGTGAATAACTGTTTAACTTGTGGGAAACAAATACCTCATAAAGATTTCCACTCTTACTGCCTACCTTGTTTAGGCCCAGACCACGACGTAGCAGCCTGTCTAGCCTGTGCTTCTTTCAACCGGCCGGACACTTAGGCGTCGGTCGGAATTTGCTGAGGAGTTTTTCGCTCCGCTTTTGCTTACAACATGCCGTCGGAAACTCCGACTTCACAATTAGCTAAAAGCGCAAGGAAAAGGACCGACACTCGCGGTCAGCGGTTTCGGCGAAACCGGTTAAGTCAACAGCGAGTGTCTCGGTTTCGGCTGAAACCGAGCCCTCGGTTCTTCCTTCGGCCAGCTTGCCTCCCACGAGGCCTCATCCAGCATGGCTGAATCTGCTACTGAAATTCCACCTGCTCTTACAGGTTCACAGGATTTATCTGATACTATCCCTTTAGATATATCCACTCCTGCACGTGGAGCTGCTAGGCCCCTGCATCCATGTCGATTAAGGCTTTTGCCAGGGCTAAAGCAGCAAAATCTACCAAGACTGTGCCTATTAAGACCCCTCTCACAGGCCTAGCTCTAGTACTCAAATGCTTAGTCTAGCAGAGGATCTCATTTCTTTGATCAGGATCCCAACCTCACCCTGACAGGGCCTCTCACCCACCTCCAGAGAAGAGGCCTAGAGCAGAGCCCCCTGAGCCAGTTTCTTCAGATTACTCTTCTGATGATTCAGAAAATACAAACCCTCCAGAAGGCCCTTATTCTCCTTATGAGGACTCTGATGCAGAAGACTCCATTCCTTCTGCCTCTCCGCCTGAGGAATTTTCTTTTGGGGAAACCTTGCATGCTATGAGGGAACAATTTCAATGGCAGGGCCAGGATTTTTCAGACTCTAGGAAAAGGCTTAGGACCTTTTGCATTTGCCACAGCATAGGCCTTTAGCCATTCCTCCAGTACTTACTGTTGTGGATGATGCATTTAGTGATGCTTGTACTGCCCCTGATTCACTTCCTCCGGCCCCTGCTAAGCCTGACAGGTACTACAGGGTTCCGGACACACATTATCATTTGTATAAGGCTCCTTTTGCAGATCCTGAAACTATTTCACAGGGACCCAAGGCTGTAGCAGCTACCTCTGCCAAAAACCCCCTCCCCTCTGAAAGGGAATCTAGGGCCTTAGAGAGATGGGGTAAAAAAGTTTATACTTCAGCTACTCTTTCGGCTAGGGCCTTAAACTGTCAATTCCACATGATTCAGTATCAGGAATTTATGTTAGACCAGTTAACTAAAAAACTGTCCTCGCCTGAACCATTAGACAAAAAGTCTCTTCAGGAAATGGTACATAACATACAGCAGGTCAGTAATCATTCCTTAAAATGCGGCTATGATGCACTGGAGGCTTCCTTTAGATCAGCTATGACGGGTACAGTGATCAGAAGGCATGCATGGTTAAAAGAGCAGTCCTTACCAGACCATGTAAAATCAAAGCTCCTAGATGCTCCCATGGATAAGCATAATTTGTTTGGCTCACCTGCACAGCAGGTGCTGAAGAAGGTGGAAGAGAAAGCAAAATCTGTCCAGACAGTCAAGGATTTCTTACAGGTCCAGCCTCCAAGGTTTAGTAGGAACTGGCCTTCCAAGAATTGGTCCTTTCCAGACACCACCAGAGCACAGAGAGGCAGGAATAGGCGCCCAAGAGGCAGGGGTCAATCCAGAGGTGCCTACAGGGGACGTCAGTGGCAGCCTAACAACCAGCGAAGTACTGCCACAGATCCAGCCACTACCACTATCACAGTGACTTGGCTCTGAGACCGCCTACCAGGGAACAACTAGATGCACCCTTAGGCTGAAAGCTAGCCTTATTTTCAGTAAACTGGCATTACATCACAGGAGACAAATGGATTTTACAGACAATAGACAAAGGTTACAGGTTTCACTTCCATACTCTACCAAGGAAGAGAGGAATGCCAAACCTACCTCCAAATCAAAAGACAAAAGCTCTAGAACAAATAGACAACTTAATAAGGATGAGAGCTATAGAAAAGGTACCGTCTATGGAACAAGGGCAAGGATTTTACTCCAGACTTTTCCTGGTGCCAAGAAAAGAAAACCAATGGAGACCTATTCTAGACCTGTCCGCTCTGAACACATATCTCATTGTTCCAAAATTCAAGATGCTGACCCTACAGCAGCTTCTTCCCATGCTGGGCAAGGAGTCTTAGCTGGTAACTCTAGATCTCAAGGAGGCATACCTGCACGTCCCCATACGACCAAATTGCAGAAGATACCTCAGATTTCTTGCAGGATCAGAGCATTATCAATTCTCAGCATTGCCCTTTGGCTTATCTACTGCGCCCAGAGTATTCACGAAATGTCTGGCATCAGTAATTGCTCATTGCAGGCTTCAGGAATTCAAATTTACCCTTACCTGGACGACTGCCTGTTACAAGCGGACAACAAAACAAATTAGCAAAAGATTTGAAAAAGGTCATTCATCTGCTACAAGCCCTGGGATACACAGTCAATATAAAAAAGTCAAGGCTGATACCATCCCAGAGGATAACTTTCTTGGGTGCAGAACTGGACACATCAAATCAAATGGCATCCCTCACAGCAGAAAAGCAGAAGCACCTTCCTCCCTATTTCATGGCATTAACAACGCAGAACCAGCTAACAGCAAGAAAAGTCCTGCAAGCCCTGGGTTACATGGCATCCTGCATAATATTGGTTCCACATGCCAAACTACATATGAGGAAGTTGCAGTGGTACCTAAGGAATTTATGGTCTCAGCACAAGCACAGCCTAGAAACCCAAATTCCAATAATTCCATGCCTGAAGCAAGAATTCCAATGGTGGGCTCAGGCCTGTCAATTGAACAAAGGACTGCCCTTCCACAGCCCTCAACATAGCCAGACTATCACCACGGACGCCTCAGACCTCGGTTGGGGGGCACACATGCTGGACAAGTGCATACAAGGCTTATGGACTCAAGACCAGCTGAACCTACACATAAATCAAAAGGAGATGCTGGCAGTAAAACTGGCAATTCAGACATTCAGACCATTTCTTCAACAGGGTCAATTGCTGATAAGGACGGACAACACCACAGTTATGTGGTACATCAACAAACAGGGAGGCACACATTCATACCCTCTATGCCGGATGGCAATGGACCTCTGGAATGTAGCCCTGAGCTTCAACATTCAGCTCCAGGCAATATTTGTACCAAGAAAAGAAAATATACTAGCAGACATCCTAAGCAGAACTACCACGGATGCCCACGAATGGATGCTGCATCCAGACATCTTCAAATCCATTACAAGGAAATGGGGACTACCAGAAATAGACTTATTCGCATCCCCACACAACCACCAATTGAAAAAATTCTGCACAAGGACATACCACCCTCTGGCTTGGAAGGTGGACTCCCTATCTTTCAGTTGGGAAAACCTGACAGCATATGCATTCCCACCTCTTCCTTTGATGCACAAGGTGCTATTGAAGATCAAAGAAGACCGTCCAAGGATCATCCTGATATCTCCAGACTGGCCAAGGCAACATTGGTACCCATTACTGAAGAGTATGTCTCGGGAACAAATATGGCCTCTGCCCCTAGTTCCCTTACTGCTAACACAGAACAACTTCAAAACCCTGCATCCAAACTTGAAAATGTTGCAGCTAGCTGCCTGGAACATTGCCTAAGACAAAATAACCCAGATTTATCTCAAAGGGTTAAAGACATTATCTTGGAGGCTCGCAGACCCTCAACAAGGAAAACTTATTCAGCAAAATGGAAAAGATATCTCATTTGGAGTGCAGCTAAAGGAGAAGCTGTGTCACTGGTAAACATAGCTAACATACTGGAATACTTGGCAGAACTTTTCCACAATGGCCTGTCCTATTCTTCCATTAAGATTCATGCATCAGCTATTTCAGCAGAATACAACATGGACCCTGCAGTCTTCTCTCATCCTCTACTCAGGCAGTTTCTGAGAGGAATTAAAAATGTAAAGCCACCAAGGAAGCCACCATTGCCCGCAAGGGACTTGAACTTTGTGCTGGAAAAGTTGACACTCCCTCCTTTTGAACCAGCAGCAACAGCAGAATTACAGTACTTATCATGGAAAACTGCTTTCCTGCTTGCAATCACTTCAGCAAGAAGGGTTTCTGAATTACAGGCATTAATGGCAGTACAGCCCTTCCTTATCTTCCATCAAGATAGAGTGTCCATGAGAACTAATCCTACTTTTATGCCAAAGGTGGTCAGCAGGGTATCTCTAAACCAAGCTATCCACCTACCTACATTCTTCCCCAACCCACAGAACAGGAGAGAAAGATTATTACATACCTTGGATGTACATAGGCAATTGCGCTACTACCTGGACAGAACCAAGAGCAATAGAAAAACTGACCAGCTACTGGTAGCATATGCAACAGGAATGGAAGGAAAAGCTATTTCAAAACAGACAATCTCAAAGTGGATAGGAAATTGCATTAGATTTTGTTACTCTTACCATGGAAAGACAACTCCAGAAAACATCAGACCTCACTCCACAAAGGCTACAGCCACTACTACAGCTTTTTACGGTGGCTACCAAAGACATTTTAGAGGCTGCTACTTGGAGCTCCGTGCATACATTTGCCAAGCATTATAATCTACCCTTATACTCCAGATCCAGAGCAGGTTTTGCCACTGCTGTTTTGCAAGGGATCTTAACTACACCATAATCTTATTACGTCCTCCCCAGTTTGGCTATGGTATTCTACCCATTTGTTAGGACTGCAGATGCATCCTTGAAGGACATAGTACAGTTTTGTACCTACCGTAAATGTAGATGTCCGAGAGGTATGCATCTGCAGTCAGGATTACCCACCCTCCTTCCCCTCTGTGGTACTCCTAGGGTATTTGCCCATCTTGTAGCTAGCTGGGGGAATCTATTATGGTGTATTTGTTTGTATATATGTATATACTTGTTTATTTCTATTTGCTCTCTATTGTTTGGAAACATTTGCATTTATCCAAATTTAGCCTTCCTAGAGGGTACTGGCATCTGGGGCAAGAAACACTGAGGAAAATGGCGTCGGCTGATGCCTTTATACCCGCTGAACTGCAGCTATGACGTCGGGTGAAGTGCGACAACAGCCGAGGCCAGACCCAGACTTTAGAATCCGGCCGACCGAAGGGCTGCCTGAGGCCAGGACAACCCATTTGTTAGGACTGCAGATGCATACCTCTCGGACATCTACATTTATGGTAGGTACAAAACTGTACTTTTGCAACTGTCTTCATTCTCCATACACCGTATGAGCTCACAGCTTTATGAGGAGGTGTACCAGTGTTCTTAAAGCTTATCTGGTGCATGGGAGAAGAGAAACAGTTGCAGATTTCCTTATAAAATCTGGTGTACCCCTTTAATTACTCGACAGCTTGGAGAAGTGTTGTGTAAGATCTATTGGAATTGTAAGACTGAAGGTTTTAGGCTAGATGAACTGAAGCTGGCTTGAGCTGGTGTTGACTTTGAAATATTTGGTACATGACTTCATTCACACAAAGTGAGATCAGTATATCCTGACCCCACCCCCTCCCCACTATATATAGGTATTACTGTGGTGGTGGTGCTGCGGTAGCATTGTCACCTCACAGTAAGATGCTGTCCGGTTCGATTCCCACTTAGAGCATCTTCTGCGTGGAGACATGCATGAATGGGCGTACCTTCGTTAAAGGTTGTACGTCAGGGCTGGCAACACGGTACGTAAAAATCAACTGCCAATCATTAGTGGACCGGAGTTCCGCTGTGGCGACCCCTAAACGGGAAAAGCCAAAAGACACACACACATACACACACACACACAGAAAAGGTGCATGAGATACCCATTTTATGTTCTTGCATAACACTGTTGCAATGTTCTTTACTAAGGTATCTCCTAAGGTTATCCCAAAGTCTGGCCAGTGTACCAAAGCCCTTAGTACTTAATACATCACACATATGCTCCCCATGCACAGCATAGGGCATAAATGTAGCCTACAGGTGCATACACTGAGAACTTCTTTGCCACTGGTCCAAACGCCATTGTCAGACATTGGTCTGAATGCCCTTCTGTTGTGCTGGTTACCAAGCAATGTTTTTAGATAAGTGCCCCCCTGGGTTTCTTCCCTTTCTTCTGGTTTTGTGGTTACTGTGTTTATGTCAACCAGAAAGGGAAAATGTCAGTGTGGGAGGCAGATTCCTCATAAAGACCATCATGGCCAGTGTCTCCTCTGTTTGATTGCTTCTCATGATCATACACAGGGCTGTATCTGCTGGACATTTGTCCCTAAGACCCGTGGTAGTTGTCTCTCCACCTTGTTCATGTACATGGTGTTGTCTCTCCTCCTTGTCCATGTACCTGGAGAACCAGTGTCTTAAGTTGTTGGATCAAGATGCTATGGCAGAATTTTACCGTTCTGAGAGCCAGCTGTCTGCTAAGAAGGCCAAAAAAGTTAGGTCTGATTCAGCTGCAGTCCAGCCTCCCCAGATGTCTCTCTGGAGGCTGGTTGCTTCGGATTCCTTTGCAGCAACTCAGTTGAAAGCCAGTATGGATCCTGCTTCTCGCACATCCACAGAGGCTTTTAAATGTCTGTACCTGATGTTAAAGGGAACCTCAGCTGATTATATCTGAAGGACTGAGGGGCATTCTACAAATCTTATTTAAGGAAGAGATTCCTACCACTATTATTGAGTCACACCAGGGGTCTGACCCACTGAGGGTATTTTGAGTGGAAAAAGAAACAAAAAGCATATTTCCCCTGTTGTTAAGGATCCCCAGCATGAAAGGCAGTATTTCTCTCAGGGTTTATTTAATGCTTTTATGGCCTTGAAACCTCCTCCCTGGTCTTCTACCCCTCTCAAGAGACCTAGGGAATTAGAATCCTCAGATGTGGACCTGTGCTAAGGGGAAGAATCTTTGGATTACTCTTCCTAAATCCCCTCCCCCTTGGACAATAGTTCAGAGGAGGAGGAGGATTCCATAAGCTGGGTTCCCGTCCCCCCGAGGACCTTTCCTTTGGGGGATACCTTTGCTTATGATGGATTATTTTATGTGGGATTGTTCTTAACTCTCTGAGATTCAGAAAAAATATTATGACCTCTTACGGATGGAGTCTCCCAGGCCATCTGCTGTTCCTTCTGTTCTGCATGCCCTCTCTGGATACTTTCTCAGCCATGCCTGTAACCCTAACTCTCAGCCCCCTGTACCTAAAAAGCCTGATAGATTCTATAATGTGCCTGAGGAGTACAAATTTCTTTCTAAATGCCCTTCTTACCTTTCTGTAGTGTCAGTCTCCTCTGACAAACCATCCACGTTATTGCGCTCTACCAAGCTGCTGCCTTCTGATAAGGAATAGTAGGACTATGGAAAGGCTGGGTAAGAAAGTTTACACTGCTGCCACTTTATCATTTAGGGCCATCAACTATCAGACTTGTATGACCAGGTATGTCTTTTCTTGGGTTTCTAAGGTGGTTTCTGACCTTCCTGGCTCTGAGGGGAAGGTCTTTGGCCCTTTCCCTGCTGGGCTTCAATTTTCATGTTGCACACCACTTAATCAAGTGCAGCTGTAATGCAGCTGGTACTTCTTCAAGGAGTGTCATCTTTCGTTCAGTTGTGAGGCATTATACTTGGCTTCGTTTTTAGGTCTTGCCTGATGACATTAAAGATGAACTTTCAGATGCTTCTTTGGATAATAAAACTCTTTTTGGATCTGCTGCCGCTGCTGAATTTTTCCAGTCTATCCAGGACAAGGGCAAAGCTGTGCAGGGGCTGAAATGTATATTTGTGTTTCTTCTATTCCCAAATTTCAGAGGAGTTATCCCTCTAAGTCAGCATTTGTTCGGGGGCAATCTTGCCTTCCTCCTAAGGTAAAGAAGGGTTCTAGGAGTGCTAAGTGTACTCAGACTTCTGCCTCCCAGAAACTTGCTGTCCAGGAAAAGCCACATTCTGTTTAACAGTTTGCTTTCTCCTTCCTGCAACCAGGTTCCCATGTTCCTCTGTCAGTCCCCATCTTTTCCAAGTTGGCTACCAGCCACTTCAGACTCTTGGGTTCTGTTCATTGTCCATCAGGGATATTTCATGGTTTGAAAGTTTCTTCCGTTCTTTTCAGGAATTCCTCAGCCTCCTTGGGAACAATTCTCTCATTTCCCAGAGGTTCTTCATTCTCTTTCTGGCTCAGTGCACCATTCAAGCCATGCCTCCTTACCAAGTGGGGAAGGAGTTTTATTCCAGGATGTTTGTGGGCCCACAAAAGGAAGGCACATGAAGGCTAATTCTGGAACTTTCTAGGCTGAATACCTTCCTCAAGATTCCTTCCTTTTTGATATTATCTCTGCAGACATTATTTCCACTTCTTCTACCTCAGGCCTTGCTGGTATCTCTGAATCTAGAGGTATCTCTGAATCTTAAGGATGCATACCTCATCGAGACTTCCATGATGGCTGCATATTGAGTTGCAGCTTATTTCTGGCTCTTCCAGGGTTAAAACAGAAACTCAGCAGAGAAGGCCAACAGACTTGTGTTTATGGGTAAATTTCAGTAACTGGCTAGTAAGTGCACTGCCTGGATGTCAGGAATAAAGAAATACAGAAGACCTGGAAAAAAGTCAGCTACAAAAAGTGAGGAAGGAACACTGACTGGGGAAAATTCTGCAATTCAGTAAAAAGCAATACAAACCTTGAGACTTGACTTCCAATAACCTATATGAAAATCAAGACAACTGCATACAGACCCATTTAAAATAAACAAAACACTGATGGAGTATATCAACACAAACAACAAAATGCTGGAAAAACTGGAAAAGCTTTAAACAAATATTCAGATGAGATGAAAAAGCTGCAAAAGTCAGAGGTTGAAATGAAAAGGCTGGCTGAATATGAGACTGCTCAGGAAGAGATGTTTAAAAAATACTAGAA
This sequence comes from Protopterus annectens, assembly GCF_019279795.1. Lineage (NCBI taxonomy): Eukaryota > Metazoa > Chordata > Ceratodontiformes > Protopteridae > Protopterus > Protopterus annectens. The sequence goes on from NC_056735.1 coordinate 44,460,585, forward strand.
TTAGAGGAGAGAGCACGTAGGGAAAACCTGAAATTTTCAGCTATACCAGAGAAGCTGGAAGGACAGACTGAATTAATTTTATGAAAGCACAAATAAGCAACTGAAATGGTATTCAAAAACTGGAGTTGTTAGTTGAAAGGACACATTGTGTGTATGCTCCAAACCTGGTTATAAGAAAGCAACCTAGACCTTTAATAGTAAAGATGCAATCCAACCAGCTGAAGGAGTTGATTTTGATAAACTGTGGCTGAAGGACAAAGTACTAAAAGTGGGTGACAGCAGAGTGTTTGTGGATAATGATTACTCATTGTACACCAAACAGAAGAGGAGCAAATTTATTCCACTCTACAGGGAATGTCAAAATGCAGGAGTGAGATTCAAACTGCTGTACCCAGCTGTCTTCAAGGTATTCTTCCCTGGAGGGACAAAATATTTTTTTGATGAAGTACATGCTAAGGAGGAAATACAAAAGTTTGTCCAGCAAAAAGTAAGCTGTGAAACAGAAGGAGACTCTGCTTGTTCTTCTGGTAATAAAGAACACAAAGGGACTGTACCTGTGAAACCTTTTCAAATTTGTCAATGAAAAATGTTGGAGAGAGGGAATAGGGCATGAGAGTTGACTAGAAGAATCGACAGTATGTTATAAATGAGGCAGAGACAATATTTCAGAGATGAACAGTAATAAAACCAGTAACTTAATATGGGATTACAATGCAGCAATTATATCTGTGAAATATGACAGAACAAGAAAATCTGGAAATATTGGACTTTTTCAGAATTTGTTGGACTTGTGGGGGACTCTAAAGCATATGCCCTACTTCATGTCATTAATGTTTGGAAAATTGCTTTGGGGAGGGGAAGAGGTGGTAGAAAGGTACCTGTAAGTAAAGATTTTTTTCTTAAGTACTAATTTTGTGACATGTTTTTTTTTGCATGCTATAAAGTAAAGTTGTTAGTTATTTTTGAGTGTGAGTGTAATGGGAATTGTAAACAGGTGCTGCTGTTCTTTTTTTTTTCCTTTCTTCCGTCTTTCTTCTGTCTTGTTCAGTTTTAAGAAATGTAGGCACTGCAGTATTAAAAAAAAGAAAAGAAAAAAGCCTGGTTGAAAAGCATAAGGGAGGGATTGATGTGCTTTTTTTCATTTTTGCATGGGGGAATGACTGGATTGAGTATGCTAGATTGATTTACTAACAAGTTGTTTGAGAGAAAGCAAGTAAATAAAAAGAACATTGAATATTCTGAGGCTTTTTTCTACCAAGTACATGTATACTCAGTAACAGTCTGTAGCTGGTGTTCCTGTTTCCATGGAAACTATCTGATGAAGAGAAACTGGCTGCCTGGTTCTCATGTCTCCATGGAGACAATCTAATAAAGACAAACTGGCTATAGTCTGGTGGAGAGTTACTGACTGAGGAAAAAAAAAAGAAAAGAAAAATTGGCTAGGAGATAATGTTCTCTGAAAAACATCTGGGGTATTTTCCAAGGTAGATAATGTTCTCTGAAAATCATTTAGGGTCTTTCTCAAGGTAGTTAGTGTTCTCTGAAAACATTCATGGTTTTTCCCATCTGGGAGAGCTGTAAAGATAAGACAAAACCAATCAGCACTTAGAAGCATGGGCTGCACCATGCATCTTAGCATGGATAGCCTTAATTTTTAGGTTAACTCAGGTCTATGAGTGTGGCTATCAGTTTGGGACCTTTGTTCATATTAGGAGGGTAAAACTTCACTAGTTGAAGGTGAACATAGTTTTGTGTGTTGATATGTTTTAGGAGGGTATTGGGTGTGTGTGTTTTTTTTTTTGAGGGCTTTCAATAAAACAAAAAGTTTTATAACATGGGACATAGGATCAAATGGATATGACAAGAAACAACTGTATAAAAATTCAACCTGCCAAACAGTGTATACATGTAACACAAAAGCTGGAACTAGACATTTAACAAAAAAAGGTGTTATAAATAAAAGGGGGGAATAATAACTTTTTAATACAATGATGCTTTCTGTAATGTCTTTAAATGTAAATGACCTCATAGGTAAATGCAAAACAGAAAGAAAAGTGAACTATATTAAAAATGTAGAGTGCAAATAGCTATGTTACAGGAGACACACTTGGAAATAACTGAACATGTGAATTTGATACCTGGGACAAACAAAAAGAGGAAGGAGTGCTTATTAATTGCAAGAGGAGCTCCAATAGTGATAGAATAAGATAAAAAAGGTAATATTGGCAGATTTGTAGTGCTAAGGGGCTACTGGCAAGGGAGGAGGATTATACTGGCATGTATTTACATTCCATCTAAAACTACTATAATGGAGCTTAAGAAAATTCTGGGAGAAAAAAAGCAGTTTTCAGCAAGGAATAATTACTTATAGTTGGGGACTGGAATTTGATTTGCATCAGTGAAGATGTGTCTGGGGGGCCCAGAAGGGAGAATATAACAAAGGAGGGTAGTTTTTTGAAGAGATTTATGAAAGTATTTGCCATGGAAGATGTGAATGCAGTAATAGGAGTTCGGAATGAATTTACATATCATTCCCTAATATATAAAAACTGGGCTAGGTTAGAATTTACATTTCACAGGAACATGTTCATTTAATTAAAGGTCTTGATACTCACCCAGTAACTATTTCAGATCATGCGCCAATAATAGCTAAAATAAAACCACAGGGTAATAAAATGAAAATGAGCTATTGGCTTTTTCCCACCTATTTGTTGAAAAGAGAGGAATTTAAGAAATGGGTAGTGGAAATTATTCAGGAGCTGTTAGAAAGGATAGATTTTTTTTCTGAAAATATAGTTAGGAATTGTGATAAAATTAAGGTGGAGTTTAAAAATAGGGTGGAAGTAAAATGAAGGGAGCTATGGTTAAGAAGTAACAATTATTTAGTGAGACTGACAAATGTTAAAGTATTGCAGAATAGGAGAAAACTCACAGAACAAGAAGAGGATCAAATGCAGAATGCTAGACAGAAAAAAGGGATTACCTCGATAATATGCATAAGCTTAGAAAGGTTGCTGTTAAGCAGCTGTTTTTTGATAATAACACTAGAGCACAAAAACTTTTAGCACAATGACTCAGGCAACAAAAAGTAGAAAGAGCTGTCACCAGACTTGGGGAGCCTGAAACAAGGAAGGTAACAAGATCCTGTAGCGGTATTAGATATTTGTGTCTTTTCGGCTTTTCCCGGTTAGGGGTCGCCACAGTGGAACTCCGGTCTGCTAATGATTGGTAGTTGATTTTTACATACCGAGTTATCAGCCCTGACGCACAACCTTCAACAAAGGCACGCCCATTCACGCATGTCTCCATGCAGAAGATGCTCTAACTGAGAATTGAACCGGACAGCGTCTTACTGTGAGGCGACAACGCTACCGCAGCACCACCACCATGGGTCCTGTAGCGGTATTAGATATATTTCGGAAATTCTATGAAAGTCTCTATAAAGCAGAGAAATATGAAAAAATCAAGAAAAGATGCAAATGGAAATGTTTATGGAAGAATTAAATATGCCAAGGTTAGAGGTAGATAAGGCTCACTTACTAAGGATAGGAGGAGATGAGATAAAAATTGTGATATATAACCAATCTACAGGAAAGTCCCCAGGAATAGATGGTATTCCTGTGGAAGTTTGGAAGCTATGGGGAAAATTTGAAAAAGATCTGGAAGGTTTTGTTTAACAGTATTTTAAAAAGAGAAGTGCCAATATCCTGGACGAAAGCAGAGGTAGCTGTAATACCTAAAGAGGGTAAAGATCCTTCAGATCCAGCTTCATACAGGCCCATTTCAATACTAAACCATGATTATAAAGTGTTCACATCTATAATGGCTAAAAGAATGTTAAAAGTAATGCCAAAATGGATAGATCTGGATCAGTGTGGTTTTGTGGAGGGGAGGCAAACATTTGACAACATTAACAAAACACTGATGCTCCAGAGGGAAGCACAATATAAGAAATTACCATTGTTATTGGTGGGTCTCGATGCAGAAAAAGCATTTGAACGAGTAAGCTGGGACTTGATGAGCAGGGCAATGGAAGTATTTGCATTTCCTGAAAAAATTATAAGGTTGATTAGGAGAATATACGAGGGATTGGCGGTGAAAATTTAAGTGAGTGGGATCCTCTCTGATAATTTCTGCTTGAGCAGAGGAACCAGGCAGGGGTGTCCTCTTTCCCCCTTATTATTTGCATTATATTTAGAACCACTGGCAAAGAAAATGAGGGACTCGGAAATTCAAGGCTATATTTGGTATGGTAGTCAAGAAAAGCTTTCTTTATTTGCAGATAATATTATTTTATACCTGACAAAACCAGAAAGAGACATTAAAGTGTTGTGGAACATTTTAAGCCAGTTTCACATCTTTTCAGGATACAAAATTAATGAAGCTAAAACTAAGGCAATAGTGGTAAATTATGTACCCACACACAAATTGGTTCAGGAATATCCATATTTATGGGGACAAGATAAAGTTAAGTATTTAGGAGTATGGATTAAAATGATTCTAGTGTGGCAGCTGAGGATATGTGGGAAGAGACTAAACAAAAGATAATACAAAAAAATGAGACAATGGAAGCTTTGTTATATGGATAATAAGATTCAAGCCATTAAAATGTTTTTAGTCCATTTAGTCTTATACACATAGGTCAAGCATATTTTTATCACTCAGAGGAGACGTTGTGGATAGCAGTTAATAAAGAGCTGAAGGACTTTACCTGGGAGGGGAAGACAACAAGAACAAGTGGGATAAGCTGATTCTTCCAGTAGAATAGGGCAGATTTGGTTTACCCAATTTGAAGGGGTATTTCAAACCTACACAGTTAAGACTCCTATACATAGCACAAGCAGAAAACTGTATTCCAAAATGGAAAGAGATGATGATGAAATGGGGGGAAGCTCAAGAAACAAGGAGAGACTGGGATTTTGGATGCAGGCCTTTAAGCAGAATAACAATAATCATACAGAATATTATATCTATAAAGTAGCAGAAAGTATTGTAAGAACTAAGCTAACATGGGATTGGAGAAAGGAGATTCTGCCTATGGGGATGACTGCAATTAGGGATATGGACAGTAGGCAAGAGGGGTCTGGAATTTATTGGAGAAAACTGGCAAAGGAACCAAGGTATTGGGGGCAAATAACTAGAGACAGAAAGCTGATAGAATGGGAAGATACCAAGAATTTATTTGGACTGCAAATTAGAGATTGCCTTTCGTATCCGGGTTTGATATCAGAGGATAGGCAAAGAGAAAGAAATAGGGGGGGGGTCCTAAAGGAAAGACCAGCACTGGTAGAGCTTTTAGTAGAATCTAGAACAGAAGCTGCCATTAAAAAAAGGAATAATTAGTAGAGCATATAAAATATTGCATGATAACTATAAGAATCAATCAGAGGAGGTTAGAAAGGATTAGTAAGAGAGAATGGATAAGCAATTCACAAAGAAACAATGGGCGTATATATGTATGTCTCCCAAATATGCAACAAAGTCTAGAAGATTTAGGATTTTTGCCTGGAAATGTTTGCATGGATATTTCTGTACCCCAAGTAGACTGCAGAGAAATTTTCCTCAGGCAGACCGCAAATGTTGGATGTGTGACAGGGAAGAAAGAAGTAATTGGGAACATAGTTTATGGGAGTGCGGTGAGTTGGGAGACTTTAAGGATTCCCTGTGGGATGCACTGCTGGAGATTCTGGGTGGGCAAATTGGTCTGACAAGGGAGATGATGTTTCTGAGCTATGATACAGAATTGGAATTGCCTCAGTATGGTAAGGCCTTGCTTTGTCTAATATTGGTGGCCACCAAAAAAAGCAATTACTAGAAAATGGAAATCAAAATATAAACCAACTGTACTAGAAGTAATGAATATAGTAACAGAGATAAAACAACTGGAATTGAGATCTTTAGAAAAGGGTAGGAGCAAACTACATAGGAAACAAATGGTAATTGTGGGAACAGTGCATACAAGGGAGGAATGAGATTTAAAAGGCGTCAGGACTTAAAGAGCTATGTAATGTTTGACTGAAAAAGATTGGGTAGATTAAAACTGATGTATAATGTTTGCAACTGTGAGTGTGTCAGTATGGTTTGTGATGTAAAATACTTGCAATTAGGATTGTGTCGGTGTGGTTTGTTTTCATTAGTATAAATGTATGATTGCCTGTAGTAAGTGATGGTTTAATAAAGATGTTTCTTGTTTAAAAAAGACAGGAATTGAATAATTTATGTAATGTTGCTTAGGTTATATGATATATAACTGTCCCAAGGGTATTCACCAAATTTATAAAAACAACTGCAACTGCACAAAAAAATAAATAAATAAATGAAAAAAATATGTGAAATGAGAACTAATAAACTACTGTACACACCAGAAAATAAAGTTTAGCGCTTTCATTCACTTTAATAACACAAACTTCTTCAGAACTCTAACAGCAACCAACAAACATTATCCATTTAAATACACATCAATTAAATTAATAATTAGTTAATTATCCTCTAATTACAAAGTTTTTAAAATTTTTGAATATGAGGAAAATAAATATAAAGTTAAAAATCAAGGGGAAAACATTAAAATGAACTGTGCCTATTCCATCTCAATTTGTATGGACTCCCAGAAAATTAGACAAGTCATTTGTAAAAACTGGAAGGTTAATATTAGTAATAGAGACCTGGCTAAAGTAGTTGGTGACCATCCTATGTTCATCTATAAAAAAGTGGCTACTGTTAAATCTATGTTGGAAATAGGTGATTCTTCTTCTTCCATTATTGTAAAAGGAGCTGTTGGTACGTACCCTTGCCATAACTGCAAGCAATGCAGATACATTGACTCTTCTAAGAATATTTATTTTCCTCATATTCAAAAATTGATAATTAGCAAAGGTAGATTTAATTGCAAAAGTTGTGGCATAGTATATTTCGCTACCTGTATAACTTGTCACAATTTTTATGTAGGCAAAACTGTTAGGGCTTTATATAAAAGGATATATGAACACAGCTTAGCTATTAGAAATAAAGATGTTAATAATAATTTAGCTAAGCATGCCATGGAATGCTCAGATTTCAAGAAATTTGTTTTTTATGTATTAGATTATGTTAATATGACACCTTTCATTTTTGATTTTAATGCTGCTTTAGAAATCAAGGAGCTTAGATGGCAGGTGTTTTTAAATGCTGAAGTTTTTCCTGGCTTAAATGGCACTTTAAATATAAAATGTCTTTTAAATGACAGACACTACTATTAAGTAGTGGTTTCTGTATTGTGCCCTTTTAAAACTTTGTAATTAAAGGGTAATTAACTAATTATTCATTTAATTGATGTGTATTTAAATAGAGAATGTTTGTTGGTTGCTGTTAGAGTTTTGAAAAAGTTTGTGTTATTAAAGTGAATGAAAGCGCTAAACTTTATTTTCTGGTGTGTGCAGTCGTTTATTGGTATTCACCAGATGCTTTGCTCCTGTCATTGCTTTTTGCCTGTTAGTATTTATCGGTAGAGAAATGCTTCACTGAAAGAATGTCATTGTCACTTGCAAATTTTCAAGATAAGCCTCAACATCTATGTTTAGAAATCCTGTAGTGCCCTGCCAGGGAGATAACAATGATTGACTGTGTTTCTTTGAAAACGAAAGCAATTTTAATGTTCTAGTAGATGATAAATTTAACTTGGTAATTATTGACGTTGTTTGACTTTCAAATCCTTATTAGTCGGTGCCCTTCATTAGCAATATTAAATCAGCTACAGTAACAGTGTTTAAACCACCTCCCATTCAAAATAATTTACCGTGCTCTCATGCTGTTTTGGGGAAAAGCTGATGATGTGCATAATCATGTGATGGAGATCTCAGGAGGAGCTACAACACAAAAATACAAAAGTAAGTTGTCTTTTCTAATCAGATAATTTTGTTATTAGAACATAGTAATTATTCGTCAGGTCAGATTTTTAGAATTTATCCATCCATATATCAGACCAGAAGGTTTAGTGGGTAATGGATACTGTCCAGCAAAGTAGACAATTTTAAATTCCAGCAGAAATTTTATTACTGATTATCCTGGTCCTATATATTTTTCAGTGTCCGTTCCACAAACATCGTTAGGAACATTGAATCTACTCGATGTTTGCTGGCTGGCTTATTCCACCAAAATCAAGAAGGTAAGCGTTTGTCTTTTTTGAGCAGTAGATGTACCTTAAAGCAGTCAATACTTCATATGAGATTGGACTTTAAAATGTGCACTGCATCTCCTAACTTTGCTTACTAAGATTACAGATGGTGTCATATTTGCTTTTCACCTAGCTGAAGAATGTAGCTCTGTGACTGAACTTTTGCTGAGTTGCTGTTCTCCTTAGACAGTGTGCCAACTTATTCTTTCTAAACATCAGCTTGTACCACAGGCTTTTCCGTTTTGCACTGATGTAGTTGCCTTCTTATTAGGGGCACCCTTTAAATTTTGAATTCAAAAATTAACAACCTGACTTAATTTCCTTTATCGCAAAAGAGTGTGAATAGATGTAAAAAGTATACATTGAAAAATATTTCATGTGTTGGTGTGAGATTCTGGTCCTGTCTCTTACTTTTAAAAAAGCAAAGTAGTTTTTGTTTTCTTATGTACCTCAGTGTTTTGATATACAAGTATGTTATGCTTCGGTTTAATATATTTTGTTCACTGTATAATCATTTCTGTATTTCATCTCTCTAAAGCCAGAATAACTGTTCTGGATCACACATTAACATTGTACAGTTCAGACATCTGGCAGTTTAGCACAGAGGATTAAAGCTGTGAACTGTTAACAAGCTTTATCCTGTAATCCACAGTTCAACTCCTTTAGCATTCAGTTTTCTGCTTGCTAATCAGACAGTGCTCCTGGGTTGCACCTGAAAAGAGGCTTGCGCATAGTGTGTTTTCCCAGTCAAAAATGGATAAAATAAAAATAAATATAATTGTATAGGAGTTAGTTGATCTATATCTGTCATTTTGTGGCACAGGCTCCAACATTGATGATGTGTTATTGCATTTTTCGCTGCTGTAAGGCCTGCTGTTTCGTGTGGTTTTGAAGAGCCTGAGACATAGTTCCAGAAACTGCTGATTTAGTAACAGTTTCTTACTTTATTTAATGTTTTTTCTGTAACATTTTTCTCCTCTGCTTCCCAACCATCAAGCCTCCCCAGTAGTACATGGGCTCATTCATTCCCTGATAGTGAAAATAATTCTCAAATCTGCCAGGGTAGGAGCTTGCACATGGCGGATCCATGCATTGTTTACTTTTCGTTTCACTAGTTAGGCGTGTTCATACTTCCAGATCAGGAGCAACCCATGTTTATAAGCTGGGCTACTTTGAGTCACTAGTTAGGCATTCTCACATGTCCAGATCAGGAGCAGCCCATGTTTATAAGCTGGGCTACTTTGAGTCACTAGTTAGGCATGCTCACACATCCAGATCAGGAGCTACCCTTGTTTATAAGCTGATCTACTTTGAGTCACTAGTTGGGCATGCTCACACGTCCAGATCAGGAGCAACCCATGTTTATAAGCTGGGCTACTTTGAGTCACTAGTTAGGCATGCTCACATGTCCAGATCAGGAGCAACCCACGTTCTTAAGCTGGGTTACTTTGAGTACCTTATGCCTACCTAGTAGAAGCCTCTCTCCCATGGTTTTACGAGATCTGTATTCCAAGGTGGGAATATGGAGTTTGTAAAGGACCCCTAACTCTGCCTTTGTACACATCTGCTGCTGATACAGTAATGGTAGGCAAAGTATCCTTCTGTCTATGTGGTGATATGCAGTTCTTAAAAGTCACTGCTTTTGGTAAAAAGTCTGAAGTGCACATTAAAAATCTGATTTACATACCCCATTTTGGCAGTGAACCATAAACCAAATCCTGTCAGCAAAGACTACTCAGTGCCCCTGGCCTTCCCACAAATCAAGAGTCCTTCCCATCCCATTGACAAATATTGGCGGTAAGTCTTTATGCCTGCCTTCACAGTAGTCCTGTATATAGTGTCCTTTGTCCCCCCAACCTGTGCTGTCAGTGATTGAAACCCTATCTCAGCCTTGATCAGAGTAATTTGCTATTGGCCTTTCCTTATCATACAGTCAGCATCATAGTTACCTGTAGATCGATTAATAACAATCTTGGGGGCCTATTAAACTTGGACATTCTTCCCAAAGGTGAGGATCAAACCCTGTAGCCTGTGTCTGTAAGGTAAACATGTTAACCATTAAGCCAGTCCACAAACTCAATACAGTAACGTTTCCCTACTCACACACAGTTAGCCTGTAAGTGCTCAGAGGCCCCTTCTTACCTCATTCCAGCACGTGATGGATCAGAGGTCTTCACAGTGCAGTTATATTTCTCTTGACTTCTTCAGCATCGTGCTTATGCTTTTATTTTCTAGCAGTACTCACAGATAAGCTAACAGCAGTGAGAGTAGCCCCGTCATATATGCCATCGCTTTTTAGTAGCCCATCAGGTACCTGTGGTTCATGGTGTGTAGCTCCTCTTAAGGCACTCAGAGAGCTGTCATTTCTTTGTTTTACAAACGCACGCACACACGTGAAACAGAAGGGACAGACTTCATTCTACACTGCTCTTCCCTCTGTAGTACTGTAAGCATGATTAACCCTTCCCAAGGACTCTGAGCTGTCATGTGAAGGTCTGTGCTTTCTCCTCTTGCCCCCAAGCAAGTCCTTTAGCACCAAAGTCCATCACATAATCTGGGCTTTGATGTATTGTAGATAGAAACCTAACCTTTGTGCTTACAAGCCCATCACCTTCCTTTACATTTATAACAAGGGTGCATCATATTTGATCTTTTTCTTATGTTTGTTATATATTTTAAATGGTTGTCTTCTTCCCACTTTCTTTATGGCTATCACTTTTAAATCTAACCTTTGTGTTTACAAGCCCATCACCTTCCTTTACATTTATAACAAGGGTGCATCAGATTTGATCTTTTTCTTATGTTTGTTATATATTTTAAATGGTTGTCTTCTTCCCACTTTCTTTATGGCTATCACTTTTGTCCATGTTACCATTACTAACCTCTCTTTCTTATGCAGTCTTGTGAATTCTTCTGTCACGTTGCCTAAAGCTTTGTAGGGGTATAGAAATATTGGGTCTACTTCACCCTGTCGAAGGCTGACAATATCGAAGCTGATATTGTTGGCACCAAAATGTCGAAAGCGAAAGTCATTGCGTGTGTAAACGGAAATCTCCGTAAGGGGAGATTTCCATTTACTGCAATGTAGTGTGATCTCGGAGTTGGCATATTTAAGTAGCTGGGGATGTAGGGGGGTGCAGGTGGGCTTGCCCCCCTGCATAGAGCAATTTGTGTTGTGTTTGGGTGTTTTTTTGTTTTTCTGTGTGTGTATTCGATGTTCAGGGATTTCAACATTTTCGTGTCGATTATTACGCTGTCGACAGTTTGAGTTTTCAACAGCGTAATATAAACGCAAAATATTTATGCAAACATTTCTGTTCAAAAATTCTAAATTTCCTTGATTTAATTGCATATTTCGGGCTAAGACATATTTCTCCATGCTATTTTTTTGCCTTTATATTTTAATGTCTTCTCAAATCTAATACTGTCTTAATATGCTCTGCTTAAGTCTCTTTTTCAGTCTGCCATTTCTGTTCTGACCTCAGTAATAACAGTAATTATTTGTGGTTTAACTAAATTACTATCCAACCGTCACATGTCTTTTTTGAACTCTAGCTTTAGACCTCTTTTTATGCAAGGTGATCCAAGTTCATAATCCAAAAATCTGTGTACCTTCATCTCATTGTATTACCCTATCTCCTTTTATCATCAGTCCCAAAATATTTGTTCTTTCTTCTGTAAATACTCTTTATAGTCTTTTCTGTATATTTTTTCTTATTATATATAGTATAGCATCTTGGTGCTTTTCCATTTTTCCAAGGTCTAACTTCCTTTAGCATAAAGACTTGCTTAATACTTTCATGTGTATAAGGCTGTACAAAATGCTATGTATATTCCTTTCCTAGATCTTCCCAAATGCCCATGTGTGATCCTGTTATTACCTTGTCAGGAACTATGCCTGTCGTGTGCTTCCATTTGGGCTTATATTCTGTATCCTGGATCAAATATATTAATCTAAATCTGGAAGTCACATACCACCCTGTCCTTTTGTCAGTATTTGTTTTTCCCATTGCATACTCTCTGTCTCTTTTGTTATCCCAACAAAACTCCTTTTCCATATTCCTCCATGTGTGATCTCTTGATTGATACATTATAAGCATGACCCAAAACCTCTTAATTGCATATATCTTTTATTTTACATATAGCATTTTGACTGATTTCTTCCTAGATTTCGTTAGCTGCTTGCTCAAAATCCAGTTTCAACCAAATTCCTAAATATATCGTCTTGCCATGACCTTACAAAAAGGGAAAGTTATGTACCATCTCATGTGTTGGGGCATAATTCATTACTGCACCATTTGTTTTTTGCTTCATTTATTTTATATCCTGCTGTAATACTAAAATATTTTGGTTTGTCAAATGTAACATTTTAAAATTTTAGACTGGTAACATATAATAGTATGTGGTGTGCAAAAAGAACTACTTTCTCATTAGTATTTCTACATTTATATGCAAAATATGTTTGTCTTATGCCCTTGGCTAATGGCTCTAAATATAAAGCATAGAAAGTGGAAACCCCTTCATAGTTCCTTTTGTAAGGTTAAATGTTTTAGACAGTTCACCTTCACACCTCACCCTAGCTTAATGGTGTCCATGTTTGTATAAACCCAGTACCTTAAAATCTCTGTTCATAAATTCACAGCTCACTTTGTCAAATGCTTTTTGATGTTCAAACTTATTAACATTATTATTATTATTATTATTATTATTGCACAGTGCATTCATTTAAATCATAAGGGTTTTGTTAATATTGTTTATTTTCCTACCTTTTACAAACCCGCACTGATCCAGGTCTATTTTCAGTAATATATTTGCCAAAATCATCATAAGCACTTTGTAATCGTGATTCAGAATCAAAATAGGTTTGTATGGTCTTTGATCAAGAGGATCTTTTCCCCTCCTTTGGTATAAGTTGCTACTTTCCAAGTCAAAGGTCTGTCCCCCCTGGGAATTTATTGTTAACAAATAGTACTGAGCTTTTATTATCTCACGCGCCTTCTTTTTCCTACTTCTATCGGAATATCACTACCAGTGTTTTCCCAATATTCTGGTTTCTCTTTGCTTCTTTAATTTCAGTTGACTTTGTTTTATATTGCTGCCTCTCCTTCTACTTCTGTTAACTGAATAAGTTGTAATTTTGTCAGATATTTTACCATTTCCTGTGTGTTATTCTCAACCTTTCCATCGTGTCTGTATAGTGTACTGTAATAATTTTCTATTGCATTAATATTTTTCAGGTTCGACCTCTACCCTACTATTCTCATTATTCCTGATTTTGGTTATCATCCTTTTAACATTTTGCTGCCTCAAACAGAGGGTTATTTTCAAAAAATCATTTTAAAACCATTGCTCTGTTTGCTCATGGTTTCTACGTAATCTTGCAAATAGACTATTTCGATTGCTCTTCATCTTTTTTGCATTCTACTTATTATTTTTGCTTCTATAAATCACATACATTTAAGCCCTCTACATAGCTACCATTGGTCAGATTCATTAATCCCTACACTAAGTGTACCCAATCTGTATTCAAGAACATCCCTACCACGTTTTTTGTGCTTTCTAGTCACTCAGAAAGATTACACTTGGTGTGCATGTAGTCTACACTTTGTGGTAACCTTTATAAAGCTCCCTCTATATTTAAGGCCCCAAGATAATTGGTAGGAAAACTAAAATTAGGAGGAAGATGGTGTGGGTTATGCTTGTGTTGTCTGTTCACTCAGAATGGTGTACAGTTACTATAGATGTTAATAAATCACAGGGAGTGACTATTATTCCATATTTCATTTTAACCACGTTTCTAAGATTCAGTTTAAAATTATCCAGATTCTTTGTAAGCTCTTTTCTGCTGAGGATCAAACCTAATAAGATTTCAGTTAGTTTGCTTTATGCAATCACTAAGTGGTTTTCATTTCAGAAGATGTACTGTTTACGAAGCTTAATTTGTATAGATGCATGGTCTGAACACTGTCATAGGATGTGTTTTTATGGCTCAGACCATGTTACAGTATTCTTTTGATAATGTAATATCTGTCTAATCCTGCCCAAGGACCATATGTCACTGAAAAATATGTATGTTCTACTTCAGTCTGTCTAGTAAGCCCAACATTCTGCATATCTTCTTTAAGTGTGTGCCTGCAGGTGGTATTGTGTGATATATGGGTCCTCCAGAGACGTGTTACTTATTTCCTGATATATTATTTGTCTGCCTGCAGGTGGTATTGTGTGATATATGGGCCCTCCAGAGACGTGTTCCTTATTTATTTATTATTTATTTATTTGCATTTGTTAACCGGGTTGGTCCAGCTGGGTAAGAATTACCCTTTTTCAGTGGAGACCTGAGGGGAAAAGCCCCTAACAGACATACAAATACATACGAATAGAGACAAATTAACAATATTACAGAGGAAAACAATATTATGGGTACAATGGATAAGAAAAACAAACAATGAAAGTTTGAGAATATGAGTAAGGTAGGCCAGAGGCATGCATGCAAAATATTTATGAAAAGGTGTTCTGAGCAAGATCTCTGAATTAAGTTAAAGTAGGCAAAGAAATTATGATTTAGGTGTGGAGTTAGTAGTGTGCGAGTTTTAGGTGGGAGCATGTGAAGGACATTCCCATTTGGAGGAGAGATGGGAGAGAAGCATGGATTTGAAATTGTTGTGGTTAGGTATATTACGTAGTGGTGTGGGGAGATTGTTCCATAGTTTGGCTATAGTGTGGGATATTTCCTGATATATTCTTTGTCTGCCTGCAGGTGGCATTGTGTGATATATGGGCCCTCCAGAGATGTGTTCCTTATTTCCTGATATATTCTTTAAGTGTCTGCAGATGGTATTGTGTGATATATGGGCCCTACAGAGACATGTTCCTTATTTCCTGGTATATTCTTTAAGTGTGTGCCTGCAGGTGGTATTGTGTGATATATGGGCCCTCCAGAGACGTGTTCCTTATTTCCTGATATATTCTTTAAGTATCTGCAGGCGGTATTGTGTAATATATGGGCCATACAGAGACATGTTCCTTATTTCCTGATATATTCTTTAAGTGTCTGTGGGTGGTATTGTATGATATATGGGCCCTCCAGAGACGTGTTCCTTATTTCCCGATATATTCTTTATGTGTCTGCAGGTGGTATGGTGTGATATATGGGCCCTCCAGAGATGTGTTCCTTATTACCTGATATATTCTTTTAAGTTTCTGCCTGCAGGTGGTATTGTGTGATATATGGGCCCTCCAGAGATGTGTTCCTTATTTCCTGATATATTCTTTAAGTGTGTGCCTGCAGATGGTATTGTGTGTTAGATAGGCCCTCCAGAGACGTGCTCCGTATTTCCTGATATATTCTTTAATTGTCTGCAGGTGGTATTGTGTGATATATAGACCCTCCAGGGACATGTTCCTTATTTCCTGATATATTTAAGTGTGTGCCTGCAGGTGGTATTGTGTGATATATGGGGCATGCAAAGACGTGTTCCTTATTTCCTGTCTGCAGGTGGTATTGTGTGATATATGGGCCCTCCAGAGACATGTACCTTATTTCCTGATATATTCTTTAAGTGTCTGCAGGTGGTATTGTGTGATATATGGGCGCTCCAGAGACATGTTCCTTATTTCCTGATATATTCTTTAAGTGTGTGCCTACAGTTGGTATTGTGTGATATATGGGCCCTCCAGAGACGTGTTCCTTATTTCCTGATATATTCTTTGTCTGCCTGCAGGTGGTATTGTGTGATATACGGGCCCTCCAGAGACGTGTTCCTTATTTCCTGATATATTCTTTGTCTGCCTG
This sequence comes from Protopterus annectens, assembly GCF_019279795.1. NCBI lineage: Eukaryota > Metazoa > Chordata > Ceratodontiformes > Protopteridae > Protopterus > Protopterus annectens. The sequence goes on from NC_056735.1 coordinate 44,476,526, forward strand.
CTGGTGGTATTGTGTGATATATGGGCCCTCCAGAGTTGTGTTCCTTATTTCCTGATATAGTCTTTGTCTGCCTGCAGGTGGTATTGTGTGATATATGGGCCCTCCAGGGACATGTTCCGTATTTCCTGATATATTCTTTAAGTGTGTGCCTGCAGGTGGTATTGTGTGATATATGGACCCTCCAGAGACGTGTTCCTTATTTCCCGATATATTCTTTATGTGTCTGCAGGTGGTATTGTGTGATATATGGGCCCTCTAGAGATGTGTTCCTTATTTCCTGATATATTCTTTAAGTATCTGCAGGTGTTATTGTGTGATGTATGGGCCCTCCAGAGACGTGTTCCTTATTTCCTGATATATTCTTTAAGTGTGTGCCTGCAGATGGTATTGTGTGTTAGATGGGCCCTCCAGAGACGTGTTCCTTATTTCCTGATATTTACTTTAATTGTCTGCAGGAGGTATTGTGTGATGTATAAACCCTCCAGAGACATGTTCCTTATTTCCTGATATATTCTTTAAGTGTGTGCCTGCAGGTGGTATTGTGTGATATAACGGCCCTCCAGAGACGTGTTCCTTATTTCCTGATATGTTCTTTAAGTGTCTGTCTGCAGGTGGTATTGTGTGATATATGGGCCCTCCAAAGACATGTTCCTTATTTCCTGATATATTCTTTAAGTGTCTGTCTGCAGGTGGTATTGTGTGATATATGGGCCCTCCAGAGATGTGTTCCTTATTTCCTGATATATTCTTTGTCTGCCTGCAGGTGGTATTGTGTGATGTATGGGCCCTCCAGAGACATATTTCTTATTTCCTGATATATTCTTTAAGTGTCTGCAGGTGGTATTGTGTGTTATATGGGCCCTCCAGAGACATGTTCCTTATTTCCTGATATATTCTTTAAGTGTGTACCAGCAGGTGGTATTGTGTGATATATGGGCCCTCCAGAGACATATTTCTTATTTCCTGATATATTCTTTAAGTGTCTGCAGGTGGTATTGTGTGTTATATGGGCCCTCCAGAAACATGTTCCTTATTTCCTGATATATTCTTTAAGTGTCTGTCTGCAGGTGGTATTGTGTGACATATGGGCCCTCCAGAGATGGGTTTCTTATTTCCTGATATATTCTTTAAGTGTCTGTCTGCAGGTGGTATTTTGTGATATATGGGCCCTCCAGAGACGTGTTCCTTATTTCCTAATATATTCTTTAAGTGTCTGCCTGCAGGTGGTATTGTGTGATATATGGGCCTTCTAGACATGTTCCTTATTTCCTGATATATTCTTTAAATGTCTGCCTGCAGGTGGTATTGTGTGATATATGGGCCCTCCAGAGACATGTTCCTTATTTCCTGATATATTCTTTAAGTGTCTGCCTGCAGGTGGTATTGTGTGATATATGGGCCCTCCAGAGACGTGTTCCTTATTTCCTGATATATTCTTTGTCTGCCTGCAAGTGGTATTGTGTGATATATGGGCCCTCCAGAGACGTGTTCCTTATTTCCTGTAATGTTCCATTTTCCTCCTTGTACAGTGTATCCTTGAAGGAGGTCTGTAACTTCTCCCATAATATTCTTTTTATCTTTTCTCACTATATTTGGTGGAATATGTAGTGCAACCAGTGTAATTGTTACACTCTGCCATATACTTCTCACGAAATAAATCTTGCCTGCATGTCCTTCATTTGTTTCCCCATCTTTACTCGTGTACCTTTTAATTTAGATCTCTTATTTTCATTCTGCTTCTAGATCAGAAAACAAACCTTCATTTTCACTTTTCTTTAAAAATGGTTGTCCTGTATGTCTCAGGTGCATTTCCTGTAACATTATCTGTACATTACTATTGCAGTTATAAGTCAGTATCTTGTCCTGTATTTCCTGCTAAGTAGGCCATTAGCATTCCAAACCAATAAGTCAAATTGTACCATTGTAAAGTTTGTATTTTATTCTACTTAACTTATATTTGTCACCTTTCTGTTACAAATTGGTCCCCATAATCTGTTTATATCACTTTTTTCTGTTACTTTATATACTTTTGTGCATTGTCCCCAGTGAACTTTAATCTCTTAATATATGATTCCCTCCCTACCCATCAAATAAATGTATATTAAATATTAACATGCTTTTGCAAGACAATACAACTGGCACTCAGTGCAAAACGGCTTTTTCTAGTCCTCTCTAATCAGACTTGAACCCTGATTTAAGTCATCTGGCTAGATAACAGCTATTCTACGTCACTTGATCTGTTTATTTTGCTTAACTCCAGCATTTCATTTTTGAAGTTGCCTCTAGATAGCCAGGCTTTCTATACTCTTTCATATTCATTTCTTCAAGTTGTTTATTCCCAACAGCCAGTGCACATTTTTAACAGATCTCCTTTACCTTTCATTAGCTGTTCTTAAAGGGTAAAGCTCAACTCTTTGAGATACATTAACCCCACTTTCTTGCAAGGAAGGTACGTTGCATTCCAGTAGCACTGGAGACAAGTTAGTCTGTGGACTGAGAATCTCCCATTCTGAAACCACATGTGACCAAACAGACAACATGAAATTAAGTAGTGCCCCCCCCCCCCCCAATGGTAGTTACTGAACTGAGTGGTTTTAAAATGTCTTCAATAGTGCATTTTTTGTATTTTAATTATGCTGCTAACAACCTTGTTCATACATACATTTCCCTGTGTTCATCAAACTTCCTTCAGTGAGTTTTTCCAGTGCATTATTTTTATGACTCCAGATATCTATCCTACTTATTGTATGCATCACTAAACCTTAGTGCATGGATTGCCAGAAATAACTCTCCAGAATATTGTATGTTGGTTTCCATCACATTTTCGTTTCTTTCCATGCGTCACCCCTTTACTTCTTTCCACTTCCTTATCTGCTGTCATAGTTCATTTATTAAAAGCAGCAGAACACAATTTGCAGCTTTAAAACATGGACTTTTATCAAACATCATTCAGTATATCCTCTGTCAGTTAGATATAAACTTTCATTTTAAGTAAAATTTGAGATATGATACTTGTGTTACATTTATATTAATCAAATATTTATTTTCTGTTTGGTATTTACCAGTTTTAATGATTTTAAAGTATCACTCTAAATGCAACCCGCATTTTGATAATATCACATCCGTTTATCACTAAATGCAACCCGCATTTTGATAATATCACATCCATTTATCACTAAATGCAACCCGCATTTTGATAATATCACATCCATTTATCACTAAATGCAACCCGCATTTTGATAATATCACATCCATTTAATACTAAATGCAACCCGCATTTTGATAATATCACATCCATTTATCACTAAATGCAACCCGCATTTTGATAATATCACATCCATTTATCATTTTTTAAAGAATGTCCCCAATCACTTCTACCAGTACATTGTATTTTATGAACTCTCCCACTTTTTTGAAAACTGTTTCATCTTATTTGATTTACCCATCATTTTCTTTTGGGAAACTGGTAAGGACTTCACAGGAAATCTCTCTGTTTAGATGTCTATAGTCTGCTTTTCAATACCTGTTGATGGTTGCTTGTTACCTCACCGCCTTCCCCTTCCTGCAAATCTTTTTTCTCTTTGCCAGTTCATCTTATGTCTGTCAGGAGTCTGTGTGAGTTTTTAATCCAAGTAGACAGTAGACTCTAAATAATGCAGGATGCAATAACGTGAAGTTTCATTTCATTGCAGAGTCTTCTGGAAGGAAGGAAAGCATGTCTGTTAGTTTGTTTGTAATGAAGTCATTATAATGAAGTTGTTATCCACAGAAACCCTTGTGTCTCCAGCCTCCTTTAGCTCTTTTTTCTGCAGGTTAATCAGTATAGATCTTGCTTGCTTTCTCAGTTTCAGATTAGGAATGCTTAGTCTATGTGCTTTTTCTATTCTAATATCAGCAATAAAATGTCCAGTCCATGTGCTGAGGCATTTTCTCATAAAGTCTTTATAATCCATCCCTTCATTTTTTTCAGGTTCTACTGTAAACCTTAAGTTGTCTATGTATAAGGTATCCTCATGTTTATCCAGTTTCTGTGCCAGTGTTTTCATATTTTAGTTATTCCACTGTGTTTCTTTCATCTCCTTTTCAACAGTTTGCTATCAGTTGTTTTCTTTGAAGTCCAGGTTAAAACATCATCCTTCTCCTGCAATATTCTGTTATTTGTCTCTATATTCTAACAGTGAAGCACTTATTTTTAAAAATCTCAGATCACATTTGGTCAGTCTTTCTTTGTATGGTGACTGAAGTGGTTCCTACTTCTGCTTCCATTACCATCTGCGTTTCTTACCTCAGCTTCACACAGTGATTTCTTTTTTGTTTTTTTAAAACAAAAACATCTTTATTAAATTTTAATGTATAGCATAGGCAATCTTACATTTATAAATGAAAATAAGCTGTAAAGATACAATCTCATTTGCAAACATTGTCTTACAAATCTTGTCATCACAACTGTAGCTGCAAACATTATACATCACTTTTAATATATCCATTTATTGTCAGTCAACCATTATATAGATCATTCGAATCCTGCCTTCTTTTAAACATTGTTCCTTCTCTGCATGTATTGATCCTGCATTTCCCACTTTTTCCTATGTAATTTTCTCCTACCGTTTTCCAAAGATTCCAGTTCCATTTGTTTTATCTCTGTTACTATCTTCGTTATTTCTAGTAAAGTTGGTTTACACTTCGATTTCCATTTTCTAATAATTGCTTTTTTGGCAGCCATCTGAATTACATTCATCAAGGCCTTACTATATCTATGCAATTCTGATTCTGTATCATAGCTCAAAAAAATTATTTCCCTAGTTACTCCAGTTTGCATACCCAGCATCTCCGACAGTGCAGACTGCAGGGAATCTTTAAAAGTCCGCAAACTCATTACACTCCCAGAAAATATGTTCCCAGTTACCTCTTTCTTCCCCATCACACCTCCAACATTTGGTGTCAACCTGAGGAAAAATTCCTTGGAGTCTGCTTCGGTATAAAAATACCTATGTAAACACTTCCAGGCAAAGATCTTAAATCTTCTAGATTTTGTTGCATATTTGGGTGACATACATATATCCCCCATAGTTCATAGGTTCATATGTTCATAGATTAGTACTAGGCTAACTGTCCTTGTGGACCACTTTAAGCCTAGCCAGTTACCCCATGTGAGAATCAAACCCTGCACCTTTTGTTTGTAAGGTAAACACCTTAACCATTATTCCATCCTCCCACAATTTTTTTGTGAATTGCTTATCCTGTCTTTCTTTCCAATCCTTCCTAACCTCCTCTGATTGATTCTTATAGTTATCATGCAATATTTTATATGCTGTACAATTATTCCTTTTTTTAACTGCAACTTATATTCTAGATTCTACCAAAAACTCTTATCAGTGCTGGTCTTTCATTTAGGACCCCCCTATTTATTTCTCTTTGCCTTTACTTTGATATCAATCCTTGATATGGAAGGTAATCTCTGACCTGTGGTCCAAATAAGTTCTTGGCCTCTTCCCATTCTATCATCCTTCCCTCTCTAGTTATTTGCTCCCAGTACCTTGTTCCTTTGCCAATTTTCTCCAATATATTCCCACCTCCTCTTGCCTATTGTCTGTATCCCTAATTGCAGTCGTCCCTTTTGGCATTCCCGTATTGGCTTAGTTCTTAGAATACCTTCTGCTACTTTATGAATACAATATTCTATACGATTAGTATTGTTCTCCTTAAAGGTCAGCATCTATAATACCAGTCTCTCCCTGTTACTTGGGCTTCCCCCATGCCTCATCTTCATCTCTTTCCATTTTGAATTATACTTTTCTACTTGTGTTGTGTATAGGAGCCTTAACTGTGTTGCTCTGAAATACCCCTTCAAATCGGGTAATCCCAATCTGCCCTGTTCTACTGGAAGAATCAGCTTATCCCACTTGACTCTTGCCATCGTCCTCCTGTCCCAGTAATCCTTCAGCTCTGTCCACAACTTCTTCTCTGGTTGATAAAAATATGTCCCGCCTGTGTATAAAACTAAATTGATTGAAAACATTTTAACTGCTTGTATCTTAATATCAATATCCATATAACAAAGCTTCTATTTCCTAAGTTTTTGTATTATCTTTTGTTTAGTCTCTTCCCACATATCTTCCGCTGCGATGCTGATATCATTTTAATCCATATTCCTAAATACTTCATTTTCTTATGTCCCCATAAGTATGGATATTGCTGAACCAATTTGTATGTGGCTACATAGTTTACCGCTATTGCTTTTGTTTTAGCTTCATTAATTTTGCATCCCAAAAAGGTTTGAAACTGTCTCAGTATGTTCCACAGCACTGTAATGTTTTTGGAGCTTTTCTCCCCAGGACTCCATTGAAAACAGGTTCATTTTGGCCCAATGGACTATCCTGGTAAACCAACTTAAAATAAATAAATAAATAATGTCTCTTTCTGGTTTTGTCAGGTATAAAATAATGTCATCTGCAAACAGAGCCAGCTTTTCCTTGATTACCATACCAATTATATCATTGACTTTCTGAGTCCCTTATTTTCTTTCCCAATGGTTCTAAATATAATGCAAATAACAAAGGGGAGAGAGGACACCCCTGCCTGGTTCCTCTGCTCAAGCAGAGATTATCAGAGAGGACCCCACCCACTTTAATTTTTGCCTCCGATGCCTCATATATCCTCCTAATCAACCTTATCATTTTATCAGGGAATGGAAATGCTTCCATTGCTCTGCTCATAAAGTCCCAGCTTACTTTGTCCAATGCTTTCTCTACATTAAGACCTACCTACAGCAATGGTATTTCCTCACATTCTGCTTCCTTTTGGATCATCACTGTCCTGTTAATGTTGTCAACTGTCTGCCTCCCCTCCACAAAACCGCATTGATCCATATCTATCAATTCTGAGCTGCACACAGTGATTTCAGTCTTCTTCTGAGTTTTCTCAGTTATGTTTCCTTTTACTTCCCTTCTGTTCTTTGTTGAACTGGGTATCATAGGCAGGTAGTAATTTATATTAATAGTTTACAACAGTTTGCAGGCTTTGTTTTAAAATGCCAAATGTAGTAAAAGAAAAAAGAAAAAACAACAAGCAGGAACCAACACAAGAAAGTTTAATCAAAATCTCACTCTGACTCAAGCGCTTCAGCAAAGCCTTCAAGGAGTACAATAAATGCCTTATCCCATCCATTTTAAATACACACATCAGTAAAACAATTATCCTATTAAAACACATAAAACATGTTCTAAATTAACAGTCTCTAATTACATTCAAGATTAAGACCCAGAGGAGACAAAGTACCATACTTCAGTATAAATATACTTTCTTTATATAGCAGTCTATTATTATACACTCTATCTGAACAAAAAACAACAGGATTTTTTCCAAAATAGTGGCATTTAAGCCAACCAGATCAGCAGTGTGAACCTGCATAAAATGTTTAACAACAGGACTATCCTCTTTTTGTTTCTTAATATTCCTTGTATGTTCTGGAACTCTAATTTTAAACTTTCTTTTATTTCCCCTATATATACAAGACCACATATTAGAATATGAGTTATTAATACAAAAAGGCTTCCGATTAGGTTATTTTTCATGTCTTGGTTTAGACAGAAATTTTAATTCACAGGATGGAGAGTTGGCTGTGTTTTTTTTTTTTGTCTCCCTAAAATCCATAAGAACAAGCTTAATCCCCCTGGAAGACCAGTAGTCTCTGAACAAAAGTTTGAGTGAGAGTGATATTTTGATTAAACTTTCTTGGGTTGGTTCCTGCTTGTTGTTTTTTATTTTGTTTTAAAATGTTCTGTGTTTAGAGCTTGTTTTTAGCTGCTTGCACTACTACCATCACCTTGGAATCTCCAGTTTGTTGAGTCTAAATTTTGTGCCAAAGATGATGGATTTTGTTTGGAATGGTTCAAAAGTAGTTTTTTTTTTTTTTTTTAGAAATCCAAATTGAGAGTTGGTTAAGGGTAATTATAGGTGAATCTAGGCTGATACTGTCTGTACATTGTTAACCAATGAACTGGTAGCTGCAGGCTCCTTTATTTCAACAGCAGTGAATCTTTTACTTCTTGAGCTCCTCCCCTTACCCATAACACTCTTCTTCTACCTTGACTGCCAGGATCTTGTTGCCGCCTTCAGCTATTCAGCACGATCTGGTGCTAGATTGGGAATAGGAGAAATGTTGTTGTATTTTGACAGTAAGACAAGTCCTTAAAATTTGATTTTTCTCTGTGTGGAAGATTTTCAGTCCATATATTTCTAGTTAATCACTGTATATTAATCAGATCAGACAATAGTAGTAGAAGTAGCGAGCGTAAACTCGTCTTACGTCAAAACAAAACAAAATGTAATAATAGAAAATATATAATTGTACAGCATTACTAAGTATTCGAAAGTAATCCAAGCAAGGCAGGCAGTCTGTTTCCAGTCGAAAATCCTATATTAAGTACACAGACAAGCGATCCAAGTAAAACAAAAATAGAGTAATAATTTCCTCACAAGCTTTCTAAATATATATGTACTTTTTATCAGGTATGGGAGTGGTTTATTGTGCTATAAAACAAAGTGTTAGTGGTACACATGTTAAATTTACATCCCTTCCCCCATTAGTGTGACATTCGAGTTGGTTCTGCCCTACCTAGTAGCTGTCATAATAATATATAACCCTTATGTACTTTAAATAAAATTTATAATGATGTGGTACCTCTTATTTAACCAAATTATTAAGTAGATTATTAAGTCTGTGATTTTAGCCAAAAATATTTACCACATGGCTGGAAATATATCAACCTTAGTTCATTTGGCAATTAAAAAATATATATAAATATATACATATACATTTTGCATGTAAAAATCAGTTTCTATTTTCATAACCTATTGTTAACAGAGATCGCTTTCGTCCTTCTAGACTTCTTCAGGTCTGTGTACAAGAACCCTAAAAACATATATAATTGTATAATTAGTTAGTATTGTTATTACACATCATTTTGAATAAAGTGGAAAAAAGAAAGAACCAGAAAAAAATAAAAATAAAAAAAATGTATGTATGATGATGGAAACAATATATACATTTAAATTTCAACTGATTTAAAATGGTATTTAAAACCAATTTGTAGAATAAAATAAAATACAATTAGTCATGTAAACAATGTGGCGATTTTCTAAGTTCCAGTGCACTTTTAATTGAACAGTAGTAGTTTAGTCCAGGCTTCCTAAAAGAGTTCATCTTTAATTGCCACATGAGTTCATGTTTCTCCAGAATATTCGGGATGTCTCCTTCAAGATCACCCATGTCTATGCGATCCAGGATCTGAAACTTAAAACCTGTGTGTCTTTTATGGGGAAAGGGATATGAATTTAACATGTGTACCATTAACACTTTGTTTTACAGCACAATCAACCACTCCCATACCTGATAAAAAGTATATATATATGTATATATATATATATATATATATATATATTTAGAAAGCTTGTGAGGAAATTATTACTCTATTTTTGTTTTACTTGGATCGCTTGTCTGTGTACTTAATAGAGGATTTTCGACTGGAAACAGACTGTCTGCCTTGCTTGGATTACTTTTGAATACTTAGTAATGCTGTACAATAATATATTTTATATTATTACTTTTTTTTTGTTTTGACTTAAGATGAGTTTACGCTCGCTACTTCTACTACTATTGTCTGATCTGATTAATATACAGTGATTAACTAGAAATATATGGACTGAAAATCTTTCACACAGAGAAGTTTCTTACACTGTTTTGTCTTTGGACCCACTATACTTTAGTGGGTTGTTTTGAGACTTCGGGGATACCATGGGGATTACTTGTTTTTTAAAATTTGATTTTTCTTACAGTTCTATGACATCTTCCTCTGGTATATTTTTTTCTGGCTCTTCTTGCCACTGTTATAACTTTTGTGTAAAATCTCCCATTCTGTTTCAACCTCCATCTCTCTTCTTACCCAGTCAAGAAAAAAGGATCGAGGTTCTGTACCTGGTATCCATTTATATATCCTTGTCTTCTGATTGTGAAGTGTTTTTACTTCGTATTTTGCTATTACAATCAAGCCATAGTGAAAGAGAAAGTGGGAGAGATCTTAAAAGCCGGGCCTTTGGGTTCAAAAAGTTTAGTAAGTGTGAGATAAGATCCCATCCAAAGACTCAAATAAAATATGTGTTGTTTGTCTTGGGGGTTGGACAGTTGGATGCTGAAGGACAGATTTGTAGGTACTTCAGTTCTAGGTCTGCACTTGATCATAGAAACAACTTGGTATTAAAAGTTTTACTCAAAACTGTCACTGGTGCCAGCATGTATGCACTCCTACCTTTTAACAGTTTCTTTGAAGTGAGAAAGGGGGAAAGAAAAAAGAAAAAGTATTTAGAAGATGTTCAGCAGCCTGTTTAGAAAACTTTCACTGGTTAAGGTTCCTCATATTCTTCTCATCATGCGTATTAACCACTTCTTCCTACCACTCTTTTCAGACTAAACAGGATAAGTTTTCGTCTATAGACTCCACTTTGAGAAGAAAAGTGGGCAGCTTTTCCTTGGATCAAAATTCTCTAGATGTATGACATCCTGTCCAGCTTCAGTTTTGTATCCTTCTGCTTCTCTGTGCATCTTCAAAGCCCCAAACAGTTGGGACTAGGAAAAAATGCTGACAACCTTTGCCAAAGCTAATTTCAGCTAGATGTTCTGCTGGCCCCCTTTGTGCCTATAACCATGTCCCTGCTGTTATTGTTCATCTCCTGGGTCTCGTTTTCTGCACTGTGCATTTTACAACTGACTGGAGATCATGTGCAGAGGTCCTTGACACCCTTGGATATTTTTTCCTCGATGCCAGCTTCCTGGCACTGGTGGAGATGTCCTCGTCAGTGGTCAGTCAGTATCAATTGGTCAGTAGCGGCATCAGCCACAGTGGTTTCTAGGCCCTTGTTAGTGTTGATGCATTCTGTACTAAATGCTTTAGTGCCAAAGTCTGCCCCATACCCTCAGTATTGGTGTTGTGTGTGTCAGTCATTTGGTCCCTTCCTTCTCCACTTCATTGTCTGGATGTCCTCTGTGCCTGTATTGCCGGAGTTGGTGACTTCAGTCCCAGGCACCATGACTAAGCCCTCACTGTCAAGGAGACCACCAGAAATTGGCCATTTGAAACAGGCACCTACTCCCTTTGTTCTTCCCAAATTGAACACTGATGTAGGACCTGCTAGCAATTCATCTATCTTGCTCTTTCATGACCAAGGACCTGACAGATGTACAAAGTATGTTAGGCCTGGGTTAGAGTCTCTCCAAGGAAGGTTGGATGTAACCCCCATGCATACCAAAGAGGACAGCATGCAAGAGGAAACTCCACAACTCTCCACCCGAGCCTCACACCCTAGACAGTCATCTAGACAAAGGGGAAGCTTTCCCTCAAAGCCCTCCAAAGGACCTCAGATTCAGGGAGGTTTTGAAGGTGATGAGACAGAGTACATCATGTCTCATTGACCCCACCTCCCCAGAGGAAGAGATCCTAAAGGAAGTCTACAGGTCCTCACCCCCAGTGGCCTGGGTGGTTCCCCTGCTGATCAGTTAATAATCCTGATGTGCATGCTAGAGCATGTAGGGAGGGGGGACATTGTTAACTTGATCTTAAAAAACTAACAGAGTGTTGTAGACTCTGTGGAGTCAGCAGCCACCAGAAGACAGGCTGCAGAGGATGCTCAAGCCATACATTCTCCAAAGACTCCTGAATGATGGATAAGTTTAGAAAGCATGTCTGTACATTATGCATGTTTGCTATCTGGGCTATGAACTACATGATGCGTATGGTTCATTTTCAGAGTGACCTGACAAGACCTTTGCCTCCATGAAATACTCAAAAATAGTTGGAGACTCAAGTGGCAACCATGAACTCAGTTGCATTGTTCTCCATGCATCTACTTTGTAACACCACAAATGGAGCATCTTGTATCACAGGATCAGGCAATACAGTGAGATGACAAACAAGGGTGCACTTAACTGGATTTGTGGAGCACTTCAATGTGACCTAATTTAATGCCCCTTTTGATGGTGCTACACTTTTCAGACAAGAACTTAGACAGATTTTTACAATGTGAGCTAGAAGACAGAATGTTGACATCTGCTGGGGTGACGTTCTGTGCTCCTCAAAGATCGTTTTAGAGGGACTAGAAGGGTGCTAAGAACCTTTAGTACTGGAAACCCCAATAGCCCCAGCAGAAGCAACATTTTGACAGGAATTCCCAGGGTGGAGGGAGTTTTTATAATGGTGCTGCCCTACAGGCAAAAGTGTACTACAGCAACAGAGTTTCCACAGTCATACTGGAAACACAGTATAACCCCTGAACTGTTGCCTGACTACCTCACTCTGGAGGCAGTCTATGGACATGGCTCCTTGAATTTGACTGTGTGGTGGGCCATCAGGTAGGACAATTGGATCAAGGAGATTGTATCCAGAGGTTATACTACACCATTTTCTCACTACCCTATATAACCTTTCTCCCATCCTCCTTGGCAGGGAAGGGTAGTGGAACAGTTAGTTGTGAGCCTCCTCTGAAAGAGAAACATCCAAGATATCCCACCATATCAGAGAAGATAAGGATTTTACTTAAGATTCCACTTGCTGCTAAAAAAGTCTCATGACCTCCAGTCAATTTTGGACCTCAGCTGTAAAAATCATTATGTAAAGTAAGAAAACTTCCGGACAGACACTTTGCAATCTGTCCTTCCTTGTTTGCAGGAAAGAGAGTGGATATGTTGTTTGGATCTTCAGGACATCTGTCTTCATATCAAAATAGCCAAACTGCCCAGAACATTCCTGCACATTCAGGTGAGAGATAGTCATTACCAGATCAGAACCCTGCCTTTCGGTCTCTCCAACCCCCCCCCCCCAAATATTCTGTAAATGCTTGGTTCCAATAGCCACACATATGTACCTACTAGTGAACAAAAGCTTCCCATAGTTGAATGACTGAATTATCATGGTATAAATAAAAGGGTGATTAATGTTAACAAGGGAGTTCTTACTGTGGCTGTGTTTATCTTTGGGGATGACCATCAACTTTCTCAAGCATCAAATGGACCCTTCCCAGAGCCTGTTGTTTATTAGTTACCAAGTACAGACCATTTTATAGCTGGCTGTCATCCCATTGGACAAAGTTCAATCAGTAGTGCGAGCAATGCAAAATCTGTGCCATGAACCAAATGACATTGCAGCCACAAACCTTTGAGTTTTAGATCTTATGACAGCCACAATACAGACCATTCTGCATACCCGATTTGACATGAGATTCTACAGTGGACTTTGAAAGTTTAATGTTGTCAGTCAACAAAGCCAATAAAAAAGCAGTCAAGCTTTCAAAGGCCTACCTTAAACACCTTCCTTGATGGACATTTCTAGAAAGCCAAATGACAGGCTGTTCATTTCTACAACCATTATCAAGTTGCTACTCTAACAATGGATATATCCAGTCTGGAGTGCAGAGGCACTATAAAGACAGGACGATCCAAGGTGCATGGTCAGTTTATGAGGCCCAGCTGCATATAAACATTTTGGAGATGAGGACAGCCTACCTAATATTACAATCTTTCACATCGCTTTCTCCTAGCATGCACTTTGCTGGTAAAGCCAACATAATTGCAAACAGACTGAGCACACAGATACTGCGTGGTCTGTCAACTCTGCTGACAGTAGCATCTTCTGTCAATGGTAAAGGCTCGCTGCAAGCTGTTTGCTTCACTCTCCAGTACCAAATACAACAGCTTCTTTTCAATTCTCCCTCATGAAAGATACACATCAAGAAATGCTCTGGTCCATGTTTGACCCTCTGTGTTCCACTCTGCCTTCCGGTCTCTACCTATTATATGAAAATTCATATAAAAAAGTAAGATGTCCAAAGCAAATGTGATTCTCCTATCCAGTTTATGCCCTCACCTGGTTTTCCCTGCTTTAGCCTCATCTTGTAAGGAACCTTTCCTTCTATTGCAGTATCCTAAACAGTTGATGTTCATCGTGCATACAGCTGCAGTCATAACAGATGGTGTTATCCTGCCGTCAGGCGGGTCCTCGGTTGGCCGAATTCCAAAGTCTAGGTCCGGCGTCGGGTGTCGTCGCTTCTTCCCTGACGTCAGCGCGGCAGGGGTATAAAAGAGGCAGCCGACGCCATTTTCTCCAGTATTTCTTGCCGCGCGGTTCCCGAAGCAGAAGCAGATGTTCTTCATCTCACATTGCTGCAGTCCTTACACTTGGGTAGTCCGCTGTCCTCGGTCGGCCCGAATATCAAAGTATAAGGCTGACGTCGGTCAAGGCGCATTTGACTGACATCAGGACGTCAGGGTACAAATGCGCATGACCGACGTCATATCCTCAGTCTTTTTTGCCGCATGGTCCGATGCAGAAGCAGCGTTGCAAGTGCCGTTCGGCGTTCTGAAATTTTTCGAATTCGGAGTTTCAGACCGAGTTTCAGACCGAGTCAAAGTTGGCTAAGTACCCCGTTGGGGAATATTTTAGTTTTTTCTTGCCTCAGTGGTTTACCGGATGTCAGAAAAAGTGAATAACTGTATTTCTTGTGGGAAACAGATACCGCATAGAGAGGAACTGTGCCCAAGAAGCATATGCTTAAAATGGCAGAAGATTTGATTACTTTGATTAGAGGTTCTTTGCCCCCTCCTGATAAGAGACCTAGGGTGGAACCTGAGCTAGGGAGTTTTGAGCAGGCTTCGGATGTTTCAGAGTCTTCGGCTGAAGACTTGCAGGAGTATTCTCCTTATTCTGATTCTGATGTGGATGATTCTACTCCTTCTGCTTCTCCTCCTGAGGATTTTTCTTTTTCAGAGACTCTTCATTCCATGAGGGAGCATTTTAAGTGGGAAGGTCAGGACTTCTCTGATTCCAGGAAAAGGCTTAGGGAATTTTTGTTTTTACCCCAGCATAGGCCTTTGGCTATACCTCCTGTTCTGGATGTGGTGGAAGATGTTTTTGCAGAGGCTTCTCTTAATCCTGATTCTTTGCCTCCTGCTCCTGTTAAACCGGATAGGTATTACAGGGTGCCTGAAGCTCATAAGTATCTTTTTAAGAGTCCTAGGGCAGACCCAGAAACTGTTAGTCAGGGGCCTAAAGGTGTTAAGGCTTCTGTTGTCAAAAATCTGGTTCCTCCAGATGAGGCCAGGGCTTTGGATAGATGGGGAAAGAAAGTTTGTACTTCTTCCACCCTAGCTATGAGGGCTTTGAATTGCCAGATGTTATGTGATCCTATCTCGCCTACATTCTGAATGATGGGTTCGGAGCCGATCCCTCGGCTCCGACTCGGCACGCTTATGCCAAAGAGCGAAGTCTCTTATTGGCTGAGCTTACTATATCCCAGGATGCACCACTACCAGTCCCCCAGATCTCGTTTGCCGCTTCCCTGCGAAGACGTGGTCTCGAGCTGGCTGGGCTAAGTAGTTTATTAAACTAACTTTTCTGTCAGTTTTTTGCTGTTTTTGCTCACAAAAGCTGTTTTAACGGCTATCGCTAACTTTGTGTACGATTTGGATTTGAATTGTTGTGTGTGATTGGGTTCAGTTGGTTTTCGGCCCCCCCCTCCATCCAGGGCCTTCCCGGACTGTTAACCTTTATACTTACAGGGTCTCTAGTAATTATACAAATTGGTTAGAGTTACCTGTTCTTTTTACAAGAAGAGTTGGCATTAATTATTACTGTAAGCTTTAATTTATCAGCAGTAAAAATTTAGTGTACTTTCCTGTCAGAGTGACTAGATTTGTGTATCAACATGTCTCAAACCCCTAGGCCTTCGGGTTTTAAAAAATGTTCGAAATGTGGATTTAAAATGTCTATCACAGACGATCATTCGCTCTGTGTATATTGTCTCGGGGCAAAGCACTTGCAGGAGTCATGCAGTGTATGTCACGCTTTTTCCTCAAGGGTCCTCCAGGAGAGGAAAAATAAATTGATTTTAAAGGGGTTAGTTAAACCCTCCTTTGAAGAAGCCTTGGCATCCTCTCCTGCTCCAACCAAAAAGAAAAGGGCTTCGGTTCCGACCAGTCCGTCGGACCCGACTGCCAAGAAACTTAGGCAGGCCTCTCCTTCGGCTCCAAAGACTTCGGAGCCGAGGTTGGAACGGTCTGCCTCGATGCCACCAGTATCGACTCCTCTGTCTTCGGAGCCGATGGCTGGGGCATCGAGAGGCGGGTCACCTTCGTCGGCTCCACTGCTCTCGGAGCCGACAAGGGTCGCCCGCTCAGACACTTCCTCCTCGGCGCCGAAGTCTACCTCGGCACCGATGGAATCTGCTGTGAGTATTCCCTCGGCGCCGATACTCATCGAGTCGCCTCGGAGCCGGTCCCCTAGCCCTTTGGGGCCGATGGAGAGGCCTTCTCGAACCCGTTCTGTTTCCTCTCGGTCTTCGAGGATGTCGGATTCTGATATCGACAGGGTGCTCCAAAGACTGTTCCAGTCCCCAGTCTTCCAAAATTTGTTTCGGTTCCGACCCAGCTGGTTTCGAGCCGATGACCTTGGCCCACCCGTTGCCATTCCTCCTCCGACCGCTTGGCTCCGTGAGCAGGTGCTGTTGGAGCCGGTGGAGATTCTAGGGTCGGCTCCGACCCTTACTCCAACCGGCCTTCGGGTCCGAGTTTAGTACGCGGACTTCTTCGGCTGGACCGGGGTGATGTTTCGGGACCTATGCTTTCGGTTCCGAGCCTCCCCCTCGGTGCTTCGGCTGCGGGACTCCCGTCGGCTATCACGGCTCCGGAGTCCGGACACTCCCAGGATTCTGGGGGTCCGGCTTTCAGAGCCATGAGGAGTGCCTTGGCCAAGTCCTCTTCGGCCATCTCTCCGGTTTTACCAGCACCTTCCCTGGGCGTGGAGACTGGGTCTTTGGCTGTTCCCCTGTCCGTAGCCAGCGGAGCCCCGAGGCCTGAGGTTACCCCCAGTGGGGGTTCCCCTCCTCCTGAGGGTTCTTCGAGGTTATCTTCAGAGGCACCCCCAAGGAAGAGATCGTGCAAGAGGAAGCACGTGGACTCCCGAGTCTATAACATCGGACACTGATATGGATGATGCGGAGAGGTCCCGGAAGACGTCCAGAGTTGATGGCTCAGGTGCAGACATCTTAGAGATCCTCAAACAACGAGGGCTGGATATCCAAACCCCCTCTGCTGATGAATCAGTGCTCCTCAAGGCCTTTGGGGCTCAGCCCTCCGCCTCCTGGGTGTCTCCGCCCGACGAGCTTCTGGATTTAGTTTGTCGAAGGGCGTGAGAACATCCAGATACCGTGGAACCAGTCCCTTCTCGTCCAAATAAATTCTTATCTGCTCCCCCCGAGAAGGAGTTCCTTACTAAAGGCGTGGCTGTAGATGCCATGGTGGTGGCATCTGCTACACAACAGGTCGTGGCTGAGGCTTCAGCGTCTATCCATCCTCCTAATAAGGAGTCTAGGAGTATGGATAGGTGCGGAAGCGCACCCTGACTTCAGCGGCCTTTACCTTAAGGTCTCTGAACTATTTGGCACATTTTACAAGGCTTCAGAGGGATCTGGTCAAGGAGTTGTCAGATTCCCTCTCGGGTAACCTACCTGAGCAGCTAGCCCAGTCGGTTAGCTCTCAGTTGGCTATCCTTACGTCAATTTCTAACTCGTCCATGAGGCTCATTTCCTATGCGGCGAAGGCGGGAGAGCGGCAGGCACAGGCGTGGCTCTCGTGACAAGCCTGGCTCCGCTTGTGTCAGTTCATGCGGAGGCCTTCAAGTCTTCCTTCGCCGACGCTCCCTTTGATGGGTCCTCATTGTTTGGACCCAAGGTGAAAGACACCCTTACCGCTGTGAGCAAGAGGGAAAACGTTATCTGCCGTAGGGGCCCGTTATTCCACTCCCTTCGGCCTTACCCCAAGGCCAAAGGAGGGAAAATGTGGTTCGAAAATCTCAAGTTTTTCTCCCAACAGCAGGAAGATTCCCGTCCAGAGGCAGAGGGCGGGAAATTTTTCAGGGAGACGCCGTCCCAGAGGCGGCAGAGGGCCCCGCAATTCTGGAGACCGCAGTCCTTTCGTGGCTCTTCAGCCTCCCACACGACATGAGGGATTGCCCGGCTGTGCTGCTCGGAGCCAGTCGGGTGTCGCTTTGCCAAGCACCTAGAAGCCTGGGAGTCAATCACTCAGGACAGATGGGTGCTTCGGATCATTGCCGGAGGTTACACCATCCCATTCAAAGACTCACCCCCTCCGTCCAAGAGAATCCCGGGCCCTCCACCCAGTCAAGGGGAAATAGCAGCCGCAGAAGCTTTAAAGCTGCTAGAAAAAGGAGTCATCCAACCGGTCCCCACAGACCAGATCGGATCAGGAAATTACTCCAGGTTCTTTTAGTGCCAAAAGACAGGGGACCTGAGACCAATATTGGATCTCAGCAGACTGAACCAATCCGTAGAAATCCAGATTCGAATGGTCACGTTACAATCCATTCTCCCGTTGTTGGAGAAGGATGTTTGGATGTGCTCCATAGACCTCAAGGACGCCTATTATCACATTCTGATACATCAGGCGTCCAGAAGGTATCTGCGCTTCAGCCTGGGAGTCAGTCATTACCAATTTTGTGCTCTGCCCTTTGGTCTCACCACAGCCCCAGGGTGTTCACCAAGTGTTTGGCAGTAGTGACGGCTCACCTGAGAAGTCTTGGATTCCAAGTGTTTCCCTATCTCGACGACTGGCTCCTGACTGCCACCACCAGGCATCTACTAATGGACAACCTCAAAGCCACCATCTCCTGGGTGTTTCCCTAGGGATTACATTCAATTGGTCAAAGTCTGTCTTGCTGCCCTCTCACGCATAAAATTTATAGGGGCAGAGATAGACTCAAGATTGATGCGTCTTTCTTCCTGCCGAAAGGATCCAATCTTACAGGCCCAAATTCAAGCTCTGATCTCGAGATCCAAAGCCCCAGCCAGGATGGTCCTACAGGTTTTAGGCTCAATGTCTGCCACGGTTCTTTTAGTTCCTCTAGCAAGATTACACATGAGGATTCTTCAGTGGCTCTTGTCAACTCAATGGTCCTTTCAGGATCTTCCCTCAATCATCACATCATGATAACGGAAATATGCAAAAGGGACCTTCGCTGGTGGCTTCAGACACCCAACTTGGATCAGGGAAAACCCTTTGTTCTCCCCCCTCCAGTAGTTACCCTGACGACAGATGCCTCCCAGATAGGGTGGGGGGGCATTGTCTGGGCAGGCTAGTTCAGGGCTCCTGGCTTCCGGACGAAGCTCTTCTCCACATCAACGTGTTGGAGATGAGGGCTGTTCTTCTATCCCTACAGGCCTTACACAAGTTTCTTCCTCAAGGCATCATCGCCATCCACACAGACAACATGTCGGTGGTTTGGTATCTGAACAAACAAGGAGGGACCAGATCGTATCCCCTTTGCAGAGAGGCCATGAGAGTGTGGGAATGGGCTGTAGCTACCAACCGCTTCTTGGTAGCGACCCACATCCCGGAAAATCAAATGTATTGGCGGACAAATTAAGCAGGACAATTCTCTCTCCTCACGAATGGTCTCTAAACGCAAAGTAGCAGCTCAGGTTTTCAAGAGATGGGGGCCGTGCTGCGACCCACTTGCAACGCCACAACACACCAAGTGGCAGAAGTTTTTCTCCCCGATTCCACATCAGGAAGTACCAGCCATGGATGCTCTAGCACAACCTTGGCCAACAGGGCTACTTTATGCCTTTCCTCCAATTCCACTCCTTCCAAAAGTTATTCAAAAGCTTCTCAACTCGGGGCTTGAATGATTCTGGTTGCCCCATACTGGGCTCGTCAGATATGGTTTCGCTAGCTGAAAAAGCATGCAGTGGGCGATCCGTGGACCTTGGACCTGATCCCGGTTGCTAATCCATCAGTCGGGACATTGGCATCAGTCCCTTCAATCTCTAAAATTGACAGCTTGGCTCCTCCACTTCCAACCTTAGTTAGAAGGCACACACTAGACCCGGAAGTTGTTCACATTTTATCTTCGCCCACAAACCCACCACTAACAAATTGTACCTCAGTAAGTGGAAGAGGTTTGCTATCTGGGCTCAACTCAAGGGCTTAGACCCTATCACTGCTCCTGTCCCAGAGGTTTTGAAATTCTTAACATCCCTGTTTAATCAGGGATCTTCTGTCTCAACTATTAAAGTCCAACTAGCTGCTATCTCGAAATTCCATGAATCCACGGATCCTCCTTTGATGAGCAGCAGACTATGCAAAACGTTCATTAAAGGTGCCAGTCTGTTAAGACCACCAGTTTTTCATCCTGCACCTCCGTGGGATCTTGATTTGGTGCTTCGTGCATTAACATCTCCCCCTTTTGAACCGGCTGCTACATGCAAATTAAAATATCTGTCTTGGAAAACGGCATTCTTAGTGGCTATTACCTCTGCAAGGAGAGTCTCAGAGCTTCAAGCCCTGTCTATTAAACCACCGTACTTGATTTTCCACAAGGATAGAGTATCACTTAGGCCTAATCCATCCTTTGTCCCCAAAGTCTGTTCTAGTTTCTGTCTTCAACAATCTCTAGAGCTACCAGTTTTCTTTCCAAAATTCTCTAATGAAGCAGAATATACTCTCCATAAATTGGATGTTCACAGACAATTACGCTTCTATTTAGACAGGACTCAGCAACTTCGTAAGTCAGACCAGTTGTTTGTGTCCTTCTCAGATAATAAATTGGGCCAAACCATTACAAAAGCTACAATCTCAAAATGGATCAGAGATTGCATAACTCAGGCCTATTCTTCTTGAATAAACATCTTACATCATCTATCAAAGCTCATTCTACCAGGGCTATGGCTACTTCTATAGCCTTTCATTCCAAGCTCGCTATTTCGAAATTTGTGCTGCGGCTACTTGGTCCAACCCGCACACTTTCATTTCCCACTACAAATTGGATGTGGCATCTAAAGGACGAGCATCATTTGGTTCCACGGTACTCAGGAGTGTTTTCCAGTGAGCCACCCAGGATTCAGGTGCTAGGACGCTGTCCCATCATTCAGAATGTAGGCGAGATAGGATCACATAACATCTTTTAGTTATGTACTCACCATAACTTCAGATGTTTGGGATCCATCTCCTACATTCCTGATACCCACCCTCCTTCCCCCTGCCTTGCAGATCAGAAGAGATTGAACGGTTTTGAGTTCAACTGTTTTTATCTTGTTCCATCTGACGATGTTATATAAGCAGGGTATGCGTGTGTGCATGTATGCGGACAAACTAGATCTGGGGGACTGGTAGTGGTGCATCCTGGGATATAGTAAGCTCAGCCAATAAGAGACTTCGCTCTTTGGCATAAGCGTGCCGAGTCGGAGCCGAGGGATCGGCTCCGAACCCATCATTCAGAATGTAGGCGAGATGGATCCCAAACATCTGAAGTTATGGTGAGTACATAACTAAAAGTTTCACATGTTGAAATACCAAAACTATCTCCTTTCACAATTGAAGTCTAAGGTAGATGCTCTGGCGGAAGGTATTGAGTGTAAAGAGTTACAAGATTTAGTACATGTTTCTGAACAGGTGGGTAAGCATTCTTTGCAATGTGATTTTGATGCTGTACAGGCCTCGTCTAGGGTGGCTGCCACTGGGTCAGTTCTTCGCAGGCACGCCTGGCTGAGGGATCAGAATTTATCCGACCATGTTAAGACAAGGATTTTAGATGCTCCTTTACAATCTGATGTGTTGTTTGGTTCTCCTGTTGAGGCAGTCTTAAAGAAAATGGAAGACAAGGCTAAGTCTATGCAGACTGTTAAAGATTTTTTGCAGGTTCAGCCTCCGAAGTTTAGTAGAAATTGGCCTACCAAGGGGTGGACGTATCCTCCTTATGATTCCCAGTCTAGGGGTAGGTCTAGACGTGGTAGGGGCAGAGCTCAGGGCTCTTTCAGGCCTAGAACAGGGAGTTCACCTGCACAGTCTTCGGTGAGGGCAGGGGTCAGTCCTTTCGTAAACAGACCCAATGACCTACCTTTTCAGCTGCCAGAGCCTTCTCATCTGGCAGCACCTTTGGGAGGAAGGTTGGCACTTTTCAAGGAAAATTGGAGTTTAATTACCCAAGACAGATGGGTATTGGATATCATACACCACGGTTACAGGTTTTATTTCCATACCTTGCCTCCTTTCAAAGGCATGCCAGACGTTCCTCCTCAGCAAAGAATAGAGGCTCACAAACAAATTTCTCTGTTACTTCAAATAGGGGCCATACAGCCGGTCCCTATGCCAGAAGTGGGCCTAGGATTTTATTCTCGCCTGTTCCTAGTACCAAAGAAAGGGAACACGTGGAGACCAATTTTGGATTTATCTACCCTCAACACTTATCTGGACATTCCCAAGTTCAAAATGTTGATGTTACAACAGCTTTTACCTCTGCTGGGCAAAGATCATTGGATGGTAACTTTGGATCTCAAGGAGGCTTACCTTCATGTTCCTATCAGACTGAGTTGCAGGAAGTATCTGCGTTTTCGGGCTGGGACTTCTCATTATCAGTTCTCTGCATTGCCCTTTGGCTTATCTACTGCCCAGAGTGTTCACGAAAGTTCTGGCTCCAGTGATAGCTTTCCTCAGGCTAAAAGGAATACAGATCTATCCTTATTTGGACGATTGCCTGATTCTGGCTCAAGGAAGGGACGAGCTTCTTCATCATTTGGAATATGTGATAGCAGTGCTAAGATGCCTGGGGTATTCTGTGAACGAAATAAAGTCCAGTCTAGTACCCTCTCAGGACATGTGCTTTCTGGGTGTAAGACTGAATACAGCATCCCAGATGGCCTTTTGACCCCGGACAAACAAAAGAATCTTTCCCTTTACTTTCATCAATTGTCTCATCAGTCCTGGCTGACTGCAAGGACAGTCCTTCAAGCCTTGGGGTTCATGGCATCTTGTATTCTGGTGCTTCCCAATGCCAAACTGCATATGAGGAAGTTACAATGGTATCTCAAAATGTATGGACACAGCACTGCCAGGATCTGGACACTGTCATTCAAATAATACCTTGCATTCAAAAGGAATTGTTGTGGTGGGCTCAGGAATGTCACCTAAACAAGGGACTCTCTGTGACCCGGCCAGAGGCGAGTCAGATTCTAACGACAGATGCCTCAGACAAAGCTTGGGGAGCTCATCTGAATGGAAAGTGGATACAAGACAAGTGGCCTGCCAGACTACAACATCTACATATCAACTTGAAGGAGATGTTAGCAGTCCAGTTTGCATTAATAGCTTTCAAGGATTTACTTCTTCCAGGGCAGGTGTTGATTCTAACAGACAACACAACTGTCATGTGGTACATCAACAAGCAAGGGGGAACACATTCTTATCCTCTATGCAGGCAAGCAATGATTTTGTGGAGACTGCTCTCAGTTTACAGCTAAATCTTCAAGCAAGGTTTCTGCCGGGAGCACAGAACTCCTTAGCAGATGTGTTGAGCAGATGAATTATGGATCCCCACGAGTGGAAATTGGATCCTCATGTATTTCAGAAATTGACAGTGTCATGGGGAACTCCAGACATAGATCTGTTCGCTTCTCCACTAAACCACCAGCTGCCAAAGTTTTGCACGAAAAGGTTTCATCTCACAGCTTGGAAAGTGGATGCTCTTTCTTTCAATTGGAGCAATCTTCATGTGTATGCCTTTCCACCTCTGCCTCTCCTCCCAAAGGTACTGCTAAAGGCCAGACAGGACAAGCCAAGGATGATTTTGATAGCTCCAGATTGGCCTCGACAGCATTGGTACCCATTACTGAGAAGCCTGGTACGGGAGCCTCCATGGCCTTTGCCTTCGATTCCACACCTGTTGTCTCAGGAGGACAGTCATTTGCTCAATGTCAAGCTTCACTCTCTTCACCTAACAGCCTGGCATATTCTGTTTTGAACCATAGTGGGTCTCAACTTCCACAGCAAGTTTTGAATGTTATTTTGGAAGCTAGAAGGCCTAGTACAAGGAAAGTGTACAGATAAATGGAAGAGATTTTTATTTTGGAGTGCAGCAAAGGATTTTGATGTTTCTGAGCCTAATTTAAGTGTGGCTCTTCAATATCTTACTGAGTTACTGGACAAAGGTTTGTCCTTCTCTTCTATTAAGGTTCATGCTGCAGCAATTTCGCTCACTATGATTGTGACCCACCATTGTTTTCTCATCCTTTGTTCAAGCAATTTCTTAGAGGGGCAAAGAATATAAGACCCCCACGAGAGCTCCTACTCCTGCTTGGGATCTCAATTTTGTGTTGGAGAAACTCACTCTACAACCTTTTGAGCCTGCAGCTACTACCGAGTTGAAATATTTATCATGGAAGACTGCTTTTTTGTTGGCCATTACCTCTGCAAGAAGGGTTTCTGAGTTGCAGGCCCTTATGGCAGTTGAGCCTTTCTTAATTTTCCATAAGGATAGGGTATCTTTACGTACTAATCCTTCCTTTATGCCTAAAGTGGTTTCTAGTGTGGCTTTAAACCAAACTATTCATTTGCCTACTTTTTATGCAAATCCCCAAAATAAAGGGGAAAAGATTTTGCACACTTTAGATGTACACAGGCAGTTGCGATATTATTTGGACAGAACTAAAGGGTTCAGGCAGTCTCAGCAGTTATTTGTTTCTTTTGCTTTGAGTTCTCAGGGCAAGCCTGTGTCAAAACAAACTATTTCTAAGTGGATTGGGTTTTGCATTGCTTTCTGTTATTCCCATCATGGCAAGGAGATTCCAGCTGGGATTAGGCCTCATTCCACTAGGGCTACTGCCACTTGACAGCTTTTTGAGGGGTGGCAACTAAAGATATTTTGGAGGCAGCTACTTGGAGTTCAGTGCATACTTTCTCTAGGCATTATCACCTTCCACTTTATTCTAAATCTAGGGCTGGTTTTGCCACTGCTATTTTGCAGGGCATTTTGGCAGCTCCTGCTTCCTTATAGTTTTGCCATCCTCCCTTACCTCTGCTTTGGGATTCTACCCAAGTGTAAGGACTGCAGCAATGTGAGATGAAGAACATAGTACAGTTTTGTACCTACCATAAATGTAGATGTTCAAGATCCACATTGCTGCAGTCCAATTTACCTCCCTCCTTCCCTCTGTATTTAGAGGCGGTTGTGTGGGTTGGGTTGTCAATATGGTGTATATTGTATATATTGTACATATTTTTAGTGCAAGGGTGGTTGGTTGGTTGTTTGCTGTCTTTTGGTTTTGACCTTTCTTTTTAGGGTCTTCTGACATCTGGGGCAAGAAAAGACTGAGGATATGACGTCGGTCATGCGCATTTGTACCCTGACGTCCTGATGTCAGTCAAATGCGCCTTGACCGACGTCAGCCTTATACTTTGATATTCGGGCCGACCGAGGACAGCGGACTACTCAAGTGTAAGGACTGCAGCAATGTGGATCTTCGAACATCTACATTTATGGTAGGTACAAAACTGTACTTTTGCAAGTGCTGGTCGGCCAGCTCCTGAGATTTATGAAAGTATTTCAGCCGAAGTCTTCTTGAAAGCTAAGTACCCCGTTGGGGAAACTTTTCTTGCCTCAGACCGATGTCAGACAAAGTTAATAATTGCATTTCATGTGGGAAGCAAATACCGCATAAGGATTTCCACTCTTTCTGTATACCTTGCTTAGGCCCAGACCACGACGTCTCAGCCTGCTGTTTTTGTGCTAGATTCAACAAGCGCACTATTAAACGTCGGGCGGAGTTCGCCCTTCACTTTTTTAGCAAAAAATTCAATTATATTATGTCGTCGGATACTCTGACTCCAGTTTTGAGCAAAAAACGCAAAGATAAGGACCGACATACGAGGTCCGCACCACCTACTGAAACCACGCCAAGGCCGACTACCGGTTCTCTGGTACTCAGCGAGGCGCCTACGCAGCCCCTGAGTACCGATGACAATGCATTACTGGTGTCTTCAGTACCCGAGGTCGCAGGCTCCTCGGCCCCCATTCCTACTACAGATACCGACGCCACTCCTGGCGGGGAAACTCAGAATTTAGACAGGCCTGCCATTTCTCAAGGGGTCTTCAGGCCTTCCTCCTTCTCTATTAAAGCCTTCACTAAATCTAAAGCAGCCATGAAAACCAAAAAACAGGTTCCTCAGACCCCCTCTCAAGGCACCATGCCTAAAAAACAGATGCTTAAAATAGCTGAGGACTTGATTACTCTTATCAGGGGTTCTCAACCCCCCTCTGACAAAAGGCCCAGATTAGAGGAAGACTACCCTTCCTCAGATCAAGCTTCTATTACATCAGAACTATCTGAGGACCAGGATTATGCCTATTCTCAATTCAAAGACTCTGATGCAGAGGAGTCTATTCCCTCGGTCTCCCCCCCCCCCCCTGAGGACTTCTCTTTTGGGGAAACCCTGCATACATTGAGGGAACACTTTCACTGGGAAGGCCAAGATTACTCAGATTCCAAGAAAAGGCTCAGGGAATTTCTTCTGCTCCCCCAGCATAGGCCTCTGGCTATCCCTCCTGTTTTAGATATATTGGATGATGTGTACACAGAAGCCAGCTTTAATCCAGATTCTTTGCCTCCAGCTCCTGTTAAACCAGACAGGTATTACCGGGTTCCTGATTCTCACCAGTTCCTATATAAAAGCCATACTGCTGACCCAGAAACAATTTCACAGGGTCCCAGGGGAATTAAGGCCTCTACTGCTAAAAACCCATTACCTTCAGAGAGAGATTCCAGATCTTTAGAAAGGTGGGGGAAAAAGGTGTACACCTCGGCCACTTTAACCATGAGGGCATTAAACTGTCAGTCCCATACGTTAAAGTATCAACAGTTTTTGATATCTCAGCTGAAACACAAGATGACACAACCAGAACAACCAGATTTAAAAGAGTTGCAGGATTTGTTGCATGGTGCAGAGCAAGTAGGTAAACATACCTTGCAGTGTGGTTTTGATGCTTTAGAGGCCTCATGTAGAGCTGCTGTTACGGGGTCTGTTATACGTAGGCATGCTTGGATCAAAGAGCAAACCTTACCAGATCATGTCAAAGCTAAATTATTAGATGCACCTCTTCAAAAAGATGTATTGTTTGGTGTTAAAGCTGAGAAGGTGCTAAAGAAAATGGAGGAAAAAGCGAAATCAATGCAAACAGTGAAAGATTTCCTGAAGGTACAGCCTCCACGATTCAGCAGAAACTGGCCTTCAAAAAATTGGTCCTTTCCGGCCACGGACAGACCTCAAAGGGGCAGATACAGGCATCCAAGGGGTAGAGGGCAACCTCAAGGATCTTTCAGAGCCAGACAGTGGCAAGCATCAACCCCAAGAGGTGGAGAAGATAGATCACAGACTTTTAGCAAAAAAAAAAAAAATGACTTCCCCCTACACCTGCCAAGCAAAGCTTTAATGGCAGCACCTTTGGGCGGAAAACTGACATTATCCTCAAAAAATTGGCATATTGTTACAAAAGACAAATGAATTCTGGACATTATAGACAGAGGCTACAGGTTCCACTTTCACACACTTCCAAAAATGAGAGGCATGCCAAACCTGCCACAAAATCAAAGGGCAGAGGCACAAAAACAAATTTCAGCTCTCATGGACATGAAAGCAATTCAAGAGGTACCTGCAAAAGAACAAGGTCAAGGGTTTTATTCCAGACTATTCCTGGTACCAAGGAAAGACAAAGATTGGAGACCTATCTTAGACCTATCCATCCTAAACACATATCTACAAAATTCAAGATTCTCACATTACAGCAGCTTCTTCCCATGCTGGGCAAGGAGTCTTGGCTGGTAACACTGGACCTCAAGGAGGCATACCTGCATGTCCCTGGACCTCAAGGAGGCATACCTGCATGTCCCTATCAGACAAGATTGCAGAAGATACCTCAGATTTCTTGCAGGTTCAACCCATTACCAATTCTCTGCATTACCCTTTGGCTTATCTACTGCACCGAGAGTGTTGCCAAAATGCCTGGCATCATTAATCGCCTTCTGCAGACTACAAGGGATACAAATCTACCCATATCTGGACGACTATAAGAAACTTGTTCCTTGCAGCAACACAGCTCCACACCGACACCAACGGTTCTGAGGAAGTCTATATAAGTTAGATGAAAGCGCTCAACAGGAATTTTTGTTTGTATTAAAGAACTTTTAAACTTTCGTTGGTGTCGGTGTGGAGCTGTGTTGCTGCAAGGAACAAGTTTCTTATGGTTGTATATATTGTTGACTAGTTCCTTATTTTGTCGAGTTTACATATCTGGACGACTGCCTGATCCAAGCGGACAGCAAGAACATACTACTGCAGCACCTGGCATTTGTAATAAAACTGTTGAACTTCCTGGGATACACAGTTAACAAAAAGAAATCAAAACTAATACCCTCTCAACAAATAATTTTCCTGGGTGCCAGCTTGGATACAACCACCCAGATGGCCTACCTCACGCCAGACAAGCAAGGGCAACTGTCTCAATACTTCAGAAAAATGGCAACTTACACCAGGCTAACTGCAAGGAAAGTCCTGCAAGCTCTGGGTTTCATGGCATCTTGCATCTTACTAATCCCATGTGCAAAGCTGCATATGAGGAAACTTCAGTGGTACCTAAAAAACTTATGGTCTCAACACAGCCACAGCTTGGAAGCAATTATACCACTCATTCCATGCCTTCAAAAGGAATTTATGTGGTGGGCTCAAGCTTGCCAAAGAAACACAGGTCTTCCTTTCTGTTTACCTCAAGCAACTCAAATCATCACAACAGACGCCTCAGACTACGCCTGGGGAGCACACATGACAGATCAGTACATTCAGGGAAAATGGACCCGAAAAGAGAAGCACCTTCACATCAACCAAAAGGAAATGCTAGCCGTACAAAAGGCTATTATGACCTTCAAAGACCTACTGCATCCAGGCCAGCTATTGATAAGGACAGACAACACCACAGTGATGTGGTACATAAACAAACAGGGGGAACTCATTCATACCCCCTGTGCAGGCAAGCCATGACCCTATGGAACACAGCACTGGAATTGCAAATTCAACTACCGGCACAATTCCTGCTAGGGAAGGAAAACACACCGGCAGACAACCTAAGCAGAAATATGACAGATCCACACGACTGGAAGTTGCATCCTCAAGTTTTCACAAAGATAACTCAGGCATGGGGACAGCCAGACATAGATCTCTTTGCTACCCACAGAAATTGCCAGTTGAAAAAATTTTGTTCAAGGACCTATCATCCACAGGCCTGGAAAGTGGATGCACTTTCCTTCAATTGGGCAACATTGACAGTCTATGCCTTCCCGCCTCTTCCTCTGCTGCCCACAATTCTATTAAAAGCCAGAGCAGAGAAGCCGAAAATGATTCTCATTGCGCCAGACTGGCCAAGACAACACTGGTATCCACTCCTGAAGAGCCTGACACATTCCCCATCATGGATCGTACCTCTAGTTCTCTTCTGTTGTCCCAGCACAACTACAAAACCCTTCACAGCCATCTCAAAACTCTAAATCTAGCTGCATGGAGAATTCTTTGATTTCCCAACAATTTCTCCACTCCAAGGAGGTGCAGGATGTCATCCTGGAGGCCAGAAGACCTTCTACTAGAAAGGCCTACTCTGCCAAATGGAAACGATTTTGTGCCTGGAATCAAGAAAAGAGACAGAATTCTTGGGTAATAAATATACCTCAAATTTTACAGTACCTAGCTGAGATGTTAAACAATGGACTTTCCTTCTCCTCCATCAAGATCCACGCTTCAGCCATTTCTGCACAATACAACACTGATCCTCCTTTATTCTCTCATCCTCTCTTAAGGCAGTTTCTCAGAGGGGCAAAGAATATAAAACCCCCAAGGAAACCACCAGTCCCTGCTTGGGACCTCAACTTCGTATTGGAAAAGCTGACCCTTCCTCCCTTCGAGCCAGCTTCTTCAACAGAGTTACAGTAGTTGTCATGGAAAACAGCCTTTCTTCTGGCTATCACCTCAGCACGCAGGGTTTCGGAGCTACAGGCCCTCATGGCTGTGCAACCATTCATCATTTTCCATCAGGACAGAGTTTCCTTACGAACCAACCCTACCTTTATGCCAAAGGTAGTATCCAGTGTAGCTTTGAATCAGACTATCCACTTACCTACCTTTTATCCTAATCCACAAAACAAAGGGGAAAGACTACTACATTCCTTGGACATTCACAGACAACCGTTCTACTATTTGGACAGGACAAAACCATTCAGGAAATCTGAGCAACTCTTTGTGTCCTATGCTGCAGGTGCTCAAGGAAAGGCTATTTCCAAACAGACAATTTCAAAATGGATAGCCCACTGCATACGCTTTTGTTACTCATTTCATGGAAGAACTGTGCCTGCATGCATCAGATCCCACTCCACCAGAGCCACAGCTACCTCTGCAGCCTTCCTCAGGGGGGTCCCTACCAAGGACATTTTGGAAGCAGCCACCTGGAGTTCAGTGCACACTTTCTCCAAGCACTATCACCTCCCACTATACTCAAAATCTAGAGTGGGCTTTGCCACGGCAGTCCTGCAGGGCATCCTAGCCGCTCCTAGTTCCACTTAGTGCCTACCACCCTTACTTAGCTTTGGGATTCTACCCATCTGTTATGACTGCAGCTGTATGCACGATGAACATAGTACAGTTTTGTACCTACCATAAATGTAGATGTTCGAGTGCTCATACAGCTGCAGTCCAGGTTTCCCTCCCTCCATCCCCTCTTAGGACAGGCCTTATGACAAACACTTTTCATATAACCTTTTTGGGGTATTCTTTTATGGTGTATTTGCTTGCAACTACTGTTTTTGATTTATCAACATTGCATCTTTGCATAACATTATGCTTGCCTTCCTTCTGGGGGCACCTGACATCTGGGGCAAGAAAAACTGAAGAAAATGGTGTCTGCTGCCTCTTTTATACCCCTGCTGCGCTGACGTCAGGGAAGAAGCGACGACAACCGATGCCAGACCTAGACTTTGGAATTCGGCCGACCGAGGACCCGCCTGACGGCAGGATAACCCCATCTGTTATGACTGCAGCTGTATGAGCACTTGAACATCTTCATTTATGGTAGGTACAAAACTGTACTTTTTAGCTGTCTGGGCAACCTCATCCAGACGTCAAGTCCATCAAATTAAAGGCTTTATTTTTCAAATTTCAATGGTTGCCTGTGATCCATTGTTCCTACAAAAGTGATAGAGCTCATTACTACTTTACAGAAACCTTCCACAAGGAAAAGATTTAGTAGCAAGTGATACACATTTTCAGTTTGGGCAGAAAGACAAGGACTGGATCTCTTCTTCTGTGTTATATTTTTTAGCAGAGATAGTTAATGCCAGGTCAAGTTACTCCTCCATTAAAGTTCATTTGGCTGCCATTTCATGTTTCCATTGAGGGGTCCCTTTTTTTTCTCCTTAGCTTCTCACAAACCATGTAAGGCCTTCTTGAAAGTTCTTTTTTCTTCTTTTTCCTCATTATATACTTCCCTTTTATTACCCTGCTCCACCATGGGACCTGAATTTTGTATTGGAAAAGCTGACCTTATCTCCATTTGAGCCAGCCCATGCAACAGATATAAAATTCTTATTTGGGAAGGCCCTATTTCTAGTAGCTATCCATATATCTTCTATAAGGACTGGGTAATGCTGAGAACTAACCCATCTTTTACGCTTAAGGTTGCAACCCAGTCTAATTTGAACCATACCATAAATCTGCCTGTGTTTTCCCTCCTCATAACCCAATCAAAGAGCGTATAAGGTGCATTGTCTTGACATACATAGATGGCTTAGATTTTATTTGGACAAAGCAAAAGACTTTAGGAAGGATGATCAGTTGTCTCCTTTACATGTTAGTGGAAAAGTGAGCAAATCAGCTTTGCCTAAATGGCTGTCAGATTCCTTTCTTTTTTGCTGTGTGTCAAGCAGCAAATTTTTACCAGACAAACACAAACTGCAGTGTATCGGACTCTGGTAACTTCTTTGGAACCTTCCACTAGGTAGAAAATCTGTGTGACTGATACATTTTCTTTTGAACACAGTTTTGTTAAATATTACAGTTTGAAAATTCTTTCTAGATTCAGAGTCTCCTTTAGGGCTTTGTTTCTAAAAGGTATTTTGTCTTAGATCCAGTCGAAGCATTGGTTTAGAGGTACAGACAATACCAATGTAAATACACAAGTTATATACTTAACAGAGCAGTAGATTTAGTTAGTATCTGTTCATACACTGCAAACAACCTGCTCATTAGTCCCCCTCCAAATTGTCAACATCCACAGAGACCCGAAGGAGCACCAACAGCCTGTTACCTAGTCCCTGGGGTGCACTTTCTTCTAGTAGGCCTCCACTAGTTGGAAAACTAGTTTGTTTGCTCCTTAATTATAAAACTTTGTGGCTGCACTCTATCTGGAGAGGCAGGCTAGGAGAGGGGTATTATGGGTAAGAGGAGGAGCTAAATCTAGTGAAAGATTTACAGTTGCCAAAAAAAAGGCGCCTGTTTTCAGTACTTTACAATACATGTACAAACACCAATGGAATCTATTGTTCTGGTAAGTGCATAATGTCCAGTTTTCAAGGGTGGAGAGGGTGAATCTGAAGTGGAACAATACAATGTCATCAATTACTGCAAAATAAGGAGTTCAGATATGTCTTAGGGAACTTTGTTGATAAAGATGGAGAAACGTAGAAGCACCAGAATTAATTCCTAAGCAATGTCTGTGATTAAGGAGGATTTAGAAGAAGTGGAGTTGTCAGTCCAGACAAAAAAGTATCAATTAAGGAGGTAGTTGTGAAACCAGAGGGCTACTTCCTGACTTTTGCCTTGTTCTAGCATAGAGGATATAAGAATAGAGTGGTCTACCAAATGAAAAGCTTTAGTTAGATTAATAAAAGATTCTCTCTGTAAATAGGCTTTTGTCCATTTTAAAAGAGTATTTTGTCTTTCAGTTTCCAGATTGCAGTTATAGTATTAAGTTTAGTGCAAAAGCTATGTTGTTTGTGAGATAGTAGTTTATATTTATTGATGTATTCATCCAGCTGAGTGTACAGTAGCACTACGTTTATCTTTTCTAAGTTTGATAAGATGGAGGTAGGATGGAAATGCTTTCTTTGTTTAGGTAAAAGCTTAACTAAGGCTGATCTGCCAGACTTTGGCATAACGTTTTGTGTAAGGCCTAGGTGTTATTTGTGCAAGAGATGGACTGATGAGAAGGCTCTGTAGTGGTGTACGAACCATGGGTGTAAATTTTTTGTGCCTTTCAGGGCATCAAGTGGAGTTTGAGTAGGGCTTGGATATCTGTAGAGTTAGTTTGAAGTAGAAGGGAGGAATGAATGGACTGAAAAAGTGACTTTTCATAAGGAGGGTTGAGAATGGTGTCTTGTAAGATAGGAACATTTGTGAACTATTTTAGGAATTCTGAGGGAATAAATAGATGCTAAGTACTTGTTTTGACCAATAAGGTGATTAATCTCTTTCCACAAAAGTTTTAGACTGTGAATTTGGGTATTTTGTGCACAGACTTGAGGAGACTGGATTTTGTTATATCTGATGGCTTGTTTTACTAGGTTGTATAGTTGAGTGCAGTGTTGATGTGTGAGGGTTGTTGGATTGTGTTTCCAAGTATGATAGGCATTCTCTAAGTTTTAGAAGAGCTTTTTGTTCATGTGTCACCCATTGGTTTTGTTTTGTAATGTCTGATATTTACTGGAGAAAATGTACTTTGAATGTTATTAAGCATAGCAGTAAGGGTCTCAGCTTCAAGGTTTGGGTCCATTGAGTTTCTAAATGTGGTCTACATAATGGATGATATTGTGTTTTTTGTTTGATGATGCACAACTGGGATTTGGACCTAAAGGCGATACAATTGGCAGGACAGTTTGAGTTATTCTTTGCGTATTAAAGTGCACGGGGCAATGGTCACTCAAAGTTGTGGAGTGCATGAGAGTTTGGGATATAGTGGAAGGATTGCAGTCAGTAAGTACTCTTTTGAAGATTTAATTTTAAGACAGGTAGGTTGGGTGACTAGTTGCATAAGGCTGAGGTTTGCTATCTTCTCTCAGATAACAATTTGAATTGGTTCTAGTAAGTTAAGGTTGACTTCCCAAGGATGAGGAGGTTTCTATGATTTGTAGCAAATGTGAGTATCTGAGTGACAAGGGGCTGGAGGTGGAAGATGCACTACAGCTACGTGGTATGCTTTTGTTAGTGGTGTTTATTTTATGTAGAGCCCAGTTTGGACTGGAAGTGGATGTGGATTAGATTATGAGACTAAGTATATGTAAAGGTTGGATTTGTGCAAAAATAAGGTTCTGCCTCGATCCTTTTTGTTCTCTGGTCTATAGTCAAGGTAGCCATTACACCCTGAGAAAAAGAAATGGATGAAAGGTCAGCCTGAGTTTAGCCAGGAATTTGTTATAACAAATATGTTGGAGTTTTGCTGTGCAGTGTAGTGAAGGAGATGAATTGGTCTAATTGATTTCTTATGTTTTATCCATTAAGGAAACAGGAAGTTTGTTCTATGTTAATTTGTTTGATTGGAAAGGAGATGGAGAGTGGTATTAGTTTGTTTTAGTACTGGCTTTGAGAAGAAGTACAAACACCATTGGGGTGAATTTGTACTGGAATTTGGATATTTTTAGTAACCATTTCTGAGTGGTGGCATATAAACTGCTGGTGATGGCATGCTGTGTATGGAGAAATCCAAGTAAGGTATTAGGGTTATTAATTGGAGGGTGGACTGTGTAAATGCATTTTTTATGGTAGGGAGTTGTATTTGATGTTGGGTGTTAGCATTTGAAGTCTGTATTTTGTGTACTTCTGCAGTAAATAATAAATATCATGCTAAGTTTGAGGAAGTGCCATTAGGTATGTTAGGAAACGTGAGTTATGTAGAAGAGATTCTGTTGTTATGGGAAAGTAGATGTGTTTTCTAAGGAAGTGTGTAATTGTTCACTTGTATATAAAAGTGGGCTTGTATTGTGGACTGAGTGTATTCTTGTTTAGTATGTAGTCTGTAAGAGGGGAATATATATGTGGGTTTGGATCACTTTGTTTTGTCTTTAATGGGATGGACAAAAGTAGTGAGAAGTGGATGAGCAGACTCTGAAATAAGTATCTGGAGGGGGTTGGGAAGCTGAAGAAAAAAGTGAAGCAAGAAGTGCCAACCATTTTTATGAGAGTTTGTGTATGATCAAAGTACCCAGGCCCTCTGAGTCTAGCAGCAGAAGGTAATAAATGCCAAAAAGTAATGGATTTAACATAACATTTATTATCTCACCTTTGTTTTAGTTGTGTTTCAAGGGAATGGTTCAACCTGAATTACTGATTATAATTACATTAATAAAAACTGCAGGAAAAAAAACAGCCAAGCTAGAGTTTTCACTGTGCGATACCTTAAACCTCCTGTTGTAGAGACTCATGGGATATATGCAAATGACCCCTTATGGGCATCAAGTGTTGAACCACATGGCTACTGAATGTCCGTGACTTTATTTTACTTTTTAAGTCTTTGTGGTTACATTCAGGTCATTAAAACCAAACCTCACTAGCCATGGATATGCATGTTTTGGCCTCTTTGTTGACCTCATCAGCACAGCATAGGTGGATAGTTTGACTGTACTTCAGAAACAAGTGTGACTTAAACACTTGATGTCCTTAATAGGTCCACTGCAGGAGGTTTAGGATGTCACACAGTTAAAACTCTAGCTTGGCTGGGTTTTTCTTGCAGTTTTTACTGAATGGTTTGTGTGTCTTTCTTACCCTTTGGTTTGGATGTCAGTTAGGATAATTTGCAGGTACCTTCCTGTTTATGGGCATCGACTGGGTTTAAAGACCCTGCGTTTTTGAAGTACACCCAAACTATTGACTTATGCTGTACTGATGGTCAGGTATCCAGTCATAAACTTCTAGTATGTGCTCTTAACATGGATGCGCTCCTTAGGTGAATTTCTTGGCATCCATGTCTTAAACACCCAGTAAGCTGCTTATGAACTGAGACCCATTCATAATCTTCTATATTAAGGGACTACCAATACAGGGGTTGGAGGGAGATGTGAGGACTAAACAAGAGAGATCCACAATGGAGCAAGGGTGTGAGCATTCGGGCAGGAAACAGTACATAAGAGATCAAAGTCTGCCCTTAGTCAAATTCAGCACCACCCATGTTAGTGGGAGTCAATCTGTGTACGCATGCTTAGAACACTCTTAGCCTCTAAGTCTGGCAGCAAAAGATAAGAAAAGTGAAGGTCAAAAATGAAGATTAAATGTTACGTAATGCAGAACACTCATGAGACCCATACAAAGGAGGTAAAAGGGTAACAAAATCTTATCAAATCTTTACAGTGTAAAAATAAATATTTATACTCATGAGCTAGTTCAGATTTTCTAAATATTTGCTTTACAAGGGATGTTTTGCATATCTAAACTACCGGTCCTGCTGTTTTGCTCCATTAAGCTGTGTGGCATGTCAGCTGATTAGGAAAGGCAGTTAGTCCCTAGGCATATATTAAGGGAAAGGCTACTTATAGTCACTGTGTGATCCAATGCAGTACGGAATTATGATCTGAAAGTGGAATGCAGGTCAGCTAAGGAGCTGTACGTAATAGATCTGTTCGATAGGGAATACTTGCCAAAGAAGCATGTTAAGCTGTTAGAACTAGAGATTCTGTGGGTAATATCTCAGTTACCAGTGTTAAAGTAAAAGAATTTGTGAGATTTGCTGGTGCTGACTGTAACACCGAGGCCCACATGGGGAAATCTTGCAAAAATCTATCACCAGACAGTCAACTATCTAAGAGCATATGGTTCTTGGGTCGTTTCCACTGCCTACATATAGGTCTGATGGGCAGCAAAGGGGTGATCTTTCAAGTCACTTCCCTGGCATCTGGCAGATCTGCCAAGTTAAACTAGAGTAGATGCACACAAATGTGACTCACTAACCTAGTCATCAAATACAGTCTGGCCTCAAGACCATACAGGGAATATGTACTGTTGCTCTGGAAATGGGGTTTCCAACATCCACATCCAAACTAAGACGCCATACTGATCACTCACAAAGTAGAAACTTTGGTCTAGCACTCCAGGCCCTTTCTCATCACTCTGCCTGTGAGCTTCACTGCTTTCTAATGTCGGTTCTGACAGTAGCTGCCTTACAAATTCCACTTTCACACACGCACATAAACACAGAATTCCCAGGGAGGACTGTTAGAATTCTTCAATTCCCGTCAGCTTTTGTCCTGGTAAGGCACATCTGCCACCAGCCTAGTTTATTAGGCTAAGGTCCCACTGTTTTTATGCCATTCATGATAATTACACATAAACCATTATAAAAAGTAAATACATAAAACACAGTTGAAGGTGGAACAACACTACACAAAACAATTTGGTAAGCACCTTTATTCAGAAAGAATGTATGAACTTCATCAGACCTATATTAACCACCAACAGTGTGTTTAAGTACTAATCACTACTTTACATCACAAGATACATGTTATAAAAACTGTGTTGGCCATTAAACAAAAACAGCAACTTAATAATAAATCTCTTGCTTTCAGAAAGTATGGTATCTTGTCATATTATTTCAATCCAGGTACCTTAACTCATTCAGTCCGGAGCAGCTCAGAAAATGTCTGCTTACTTCCACCATAGGAACAACAGTGAAATAAGTCAAAAACTAGCAAAAGCTGATAACATATAAATAAACAAAAAAATAAAAAACGGACAACAGTGGTAAAACCAAGCATTGCGCTTTATTTAAACCACACAAACAAAGTGACTAAGTGTCAGAAGAAAAATTCAAGCGAGTCACATCTGTCTCAGGTGATGAAAATTTCCTTTATTAACTGCTAACCAGATTACAGCAACATGTTGGCCAAGATGATCTCAATCTGATCTGATCAGCTTGTTTACTGACATCAACTTGTATACTTTCCTGTTACTAGCCAAAACAGCTTTTGTTACATTTCTGACAGTTGACAGTTGGCTATGAAAAACATCTAGGATCACAAATTACCTCAGAAAAGAATGTTTTACCTCAAAACCACAGCTAGTGTAGAATTTTACCTCAAAACCACAGTTAGTACAGAATGTTCAAAAAGGTACAAAATACTTAGTTCAACAGTGGTAGCTGGAATTTTCCAGGACACACAGCTTGCCTCAGTAAATTAACTCTTACTCAGCCGTGCGTCCTTTTACCAAGCTTTCATTTAACTGCAGTTAGCTTTCTTTATTCAGAAGTATAGAAAACAGATGATGTTATGTGATCCTATCTCGCCTACATTCTGAATGATGGGTTCGGAGCCGATCCCTCGGCTCCGACTCGGCACGCTTATGCCAAAGAGCGAAGTCTCTTATTGGCTGAGCTTACTATATCCCAGGATGCACCACTACCAGTCCCCCAGATCTCGTTTGCCGCTTCCCTGTGAAGACGTGGTCTCGAGCTGGCTGGGCTAAGTAGTTTATTAAACTAACTTTTCTGTCAGTTTTTTGCTGTTTTTGCTCACAAAAGCTGTTTTAACGGCTATCGCTAACTTTGTGTACGATTTGGATTTGAATTGTTGTGTGTGATTGGGTTCAGTTGGTTTTCGGCCCCCCCCTCCATCCAGGGCCTTCCCGGACTGTTAACCTTTATACTTACAGGGTCTCTAGTAATTATACAAATTGGTTAGAGTTACCTGTTCTTTTTACAAGAAGAGTTGGCATTAATTATTACTGTAAGCTTTAATTTATCAGCAGTAAAAATTTAGTGTACTTTCCTGTCAGAGTGACTAGATTTGTGTATCAACATGTCTCAAACCCCTAGGCCTTCGGTTTTAAAAATGTTCAAATGTGGATTTAAAATGTCTATCACAGACGATCATTCGCTCTGTGTATATTGTCTCGGGGCAAAGCACTTGCAGGAGTCATGCAGTGTATGTCACGCTTTTTCCTCAAGGGTCCTCCAGGAGAGGAAAAATAAATTGATTTTAAAGGGTTAGTTAAACCCTCCTTTGAAGAAGCCTTGGCATCCTCTCCTGCTCCAACCAAAGAAAAGGGCTTGGTTCCGACCAGTCCGTCGGACCCGACTGCCAAGAAACTTAGGCAGGCCTCTCCTTCGGCTCCAAAGACTTGGAGCCGAGGTTGAATGGTCTGCCTCGATGCCACCAGTATCGACTCCTCTGTCTTCGGAGCCGATGGCTGGGGCATCGAGGCGGGTCACCTTCGCCGGCTCCACTGCTCTCGGAGCCGACAAGGGTCGCCCGCTCAGACACTTCCTCCTCGGCGCCAAGTCTACCTCGGCACCGATGGAATCTGCTGTGAGTATTCCTCGGCGCCGATACTCATCGAGTCGCCTCGAGCCGGTCCCCTAGCCCTTTGGGGCCGATGGAGAGGCCTTCTCAACCCGTTCTGTTTCCTCTCGGTCTCGAGGATGTCGGATTCTGATATCGACAGGGTGCTCCAAAGACTGTTCCAGTCCCCAGTCTTCCAAAATTTGTTTCGGTTCCGACCCAGCTGGTTTCGGAGCCGATGACCTTGGCCCACCCGTTGCCATTCCTCCTCCGACCGCTTGGCTCCGTCGAGCAGGTGCTGTTGGAGCCGGTGGAGATTCTAGGGTCGGCTCCGACCCTTACTCCAACCCGGCCTTCGGGTCCGAGTTTGTACGTGGACTTCTTCGGCTGGACCCGGGGGTGATGTTTCGGGACCTATGCTTTCGGTTCCGAGCCTCCCCCTCGGTGCTTCGGCTGCGGGACTCCCGTCGGCTATCACGGCTCCGGAGTCCGGACACTCCCAGGATTCTGGGGGTCCGGCTTTCAGGGCCATGAGGAGTGCCTTGGCCAAGTCCTCTTCGGCCATCTCTCCGGTTTTACCAGCACCTTCCCTGGGCGTGGAGACTGGGTCTTTGGCTGTTCCCCTGTCCGTAGCCAGCGGAGCCCCGAGGCCTGAGGTTACCCCCAGTGGGGGTTCCCCTCCTCCTGAGGGTTCTTCGGAGTTATCTTCAGAGGAACCCCCAAGGAAGAGATCGTGCAAGAGGAAGCACGTGGACTCCCCCGAGTCTATTACATCGGACACTGATATGGATGATGCGGAGGGGTCCCCGAAGTCGTCCTCGGATGATGTCTCATTTGCAGACATCTTAGAGATCCTCAAACAACGAGGCGGCTGGATATCCAAACCCCCCTCTGCTGACGAATCAGTGCTCCTCAAGGCCTTTGGGGCTCAGCCCTCCGCCTCCTGGGTGTCTCCGCCCTTCGACGAGCTTCTGGATTTAGTTTGTCGAAGGCGTGGAACATCCAGATACCGTGGAACCAGTCCCTTCTCGTCCAAATAAATTCTTATCTGCTCCCACCGAGAAGGAGTTCCTTACTAAAGGCGTGGCTGTAGATGCCATGGTGGTGGCATCTGCTACACAACAGGACGTGGCAGAGGCTTCAACGTCTATCCATCCTCCTAATAAGGAGTCTAGGAGTATGGATAGGTGGAAGCGCACCCTGACTTCAGCGGCCTTTACCTTAAGGTCTCTGAACTATTTGGCACATTTTACAAGGCTTCAGAGGGATCTGGTCAAGGAGTTGTCAGATTCCTCTCGGTAACCTACCTGAGCAGCTAGCCCAGTCGGTTAGCTCTCAGTTGGCTATCCTTACGTCAATTTCTAACTCGTCCATGAGGCTCATTTCCTATGCGGCCGAAGGCGGGAGAGCGGCAGGCACAGGCGTGGCTCTCGAGACAAGCCTGGCTCCGCTTGTGTCAGTTCTTGGAGGCCTTCAAGTCTTCCTTCGCCGACGCTCCCTTTGATGGGTCCTCATTGTTTGGACCCAAGGTGAAAGACACCCTTACCCGCTGTGAGCAAGAGGGAAAACGTTATCTGCCGAGGGGCCCGTTATTCCACTCCCTTTCGGCCTTACCCCAAGGCCAAAGGAGGGGGAAAATGTGGTTCAAAATCTCGCAAGTTTTTCTCCCAACAGCAGGAAGATTCCCGTCCAGAGGCAGAGGGCGGGAAATTTTTCAGGGAGACGCCGTCCCAGAGGCGGCAGAGGGCCCGCAATTCTGGAGACCGCGAGTCCTTTCGTGGCTCTTCAGCCTCCCACACGACATGAGGGATTGCCCGGCTGTGCTGCTCGAGCCAGTCGGGTGTCGTTGCCAAGCACCTAGAAGCCTGGGAGTCAATCACTCAGGACAGATGGGTGCTTCGGATCATTGCCGGAGGTTACACCATCCCATTCAAAGACTCACCCCCTCCGTCCAAGAGAATCCCGGGCCCACCACCCAGTCAAGGGGAAATAGCAGCCGCAGAAGCTTTAAAGCTGCTAGAAAAAGGAGTCATCCAACCGGTCCCCACAGACCAGATCGGATCAGGAAATTACTCCAGGTTCTTTTTAGTGCCAAAAAAGACAGGGGACCTGAGACCAATATTGGATCTCAGCAGACTGAACCAATCCGTAACAAAATCCAGATTCCGAATGGTCACGTTACAATCCATTCTCCCGTTGTTGGAGAAGGATGTTTGGATGTGCTCCATAGACCTCAAGGCGCCTATTATCACATTCCGATACATCAGGCGTCCAGAAGGTATCTGCGCTTCAGCCTGGGAGTCAGTCATTACCAATTTTGTGCTCTGCCCTTTGGTCTCACCACAGCCCCCAGGGTGTTCACCAAGTGTTTGGCAGTAGTGACGGCTCACCTGAGAAGTCTTGGATTCCAAGTGTTTCCCTATCTCGACGACTGGCTCCTGACTGCCACCACCAGGCATCTACTAATGGACAACCTCAAAGCCACCATCTCCCTGGGTGTTTCCCTAGGGATTACATTCAATTGGTCAAAGTCTGTCTTGCTGCCCTCTCAACGCATAAAATTTATAGGGGCAGAGATAGACTCAAGATTGATGCGCGTCTTTCTTCCTGCCGAAAGGATCCGAATCTTACAGGGCCAAGTTCAAGCTCTGGTCTCGAGATCCAAAGCCCCAGCCAGGATGGTCCTACAGGTTTTAGGCTCAATGTCTGCCACGGTTCTTTTAGTTCCTCTAGCAAGATTACACATGAGGATTCTTCAGTGGCTCTTGTCAACTCAATGGTCCTTTCAGGATCTTCCCCTCAATCATCACATCATGATAACGGAAATATGCAAAAGGGACCTTCGCTGGTGGCTTCAGACACCCAACTTGGATCAGGGAAAACCCTTTGTTCTCCCCCCTCCAGTAGTTACCCTGACGACAGATGCCTCCCAGATAGGGTGGGGGGGGCATTGTCTGGGCAGGCTAGTTCAGGGCTCCTGGCTTCCGGACGAAGCTCTTCTCCACATCAACGTGTTGGAGATGAGGGCTGTTCTTCTATCCCTACAGGCCTTACACAAGTTTCTTCCTCAAGGCATCATCGCCATCCACACAGACAACATGTTGGTGGTTTGGTATCTGAACAAACAAGGAGGGACCAGATCGTATCCCCTTTGCAGAGAGGCCATGAGAGTGTGGGAATGGGCTGTAGCTACCAACCGCTTCTTGGTAGCGACCCACATCCCGGAAAATCAAATGTATTGGCGGACAAATTAAGCAGGACAATTCTCTCTCCTCACGAATGGTCTCTAAACGGCAAAGTAGCAGCTCAGGTTTTCAAGAGATGGGGGACGCCGTGCTGCGACCTATTTGCAACGCCACAAAACACCAAGTGCCAGAAGTTTTTCTCCTTGATTCCACATCAGGAAGTACCAGCCATGGATGCTCTAGCACAACCTTGGCCAACAGGGCTACTTTATGCCTTTCCTCCAATTCCACTCCTTCCAAAAGTTATTCGAAAAGCTTCTCAACTGGGGTCTTCAATGATTCTGATTGCCCCATACTGGCCTCGTCAGATATGGTTTCCCTACCTGAAAAAGCATGCAGTGGACGATCCGTGGACCTTGGACCTGATCCCGGATTTGCTAATCCATCAGTCGGGACATTGGCATCAGTCCCTTCAATCTCTAAAATTGACAGCTTGGCTCCTCCACTTCCAACCTTAGTTAGAAGGCACACACTAGACCCGGAAGTTGTTCACATTTTATCTTCGGCCCACAAACCCACCACTAACAAATTGTACCTCAGTAAGTGGAAGAGGTTTGCTATCTGGGCTCAACTCAAGGGCTTAGACCCTATCACTGCTCCTGTCCCAGAGGTTTTGAAATTCTTAACATCCCTGTTTAATCAGGGATCTTCTGTCTCAACTATTAAAGTCCAACTAGCTGCTATCTCGAAATTCCATGAATCCACGGATCCTCCTTTGATGAGCAGCAGACTATGCAAAACGTTCATTAAAGGTGCCAGTCTGTTAAGACCACCAGTTTTTCATCCTGCACCTCCGTGGGATCTTGATTTGGTGCTTCGTGCATTAACATCTCCCCCTTTTGAACCGGCTGCTACATGCGAATTAAAATATCTGTCTTGGAAAACGGCATTCTTAGTGGCTATTACCTCTGCAAGGAGAGTCTCAGAGCTTCAAGCCCTGTCTATTAAACCACCGTACTTGATTTTCCACAAGGATAGAGTATCACTTAGGCCTAATCCATCCTTTGTCCCCAAAGTCTGTTCTAGTTTCTGTCTTCAACAATCTCTAGAGCTACCAGTTTTCTTTCCAAAATTCTCTAATGAAGCAGAATATACTCTCCATAAATTGGATGTTCACAGACAATTACGCTTCTATTTAGACAGGACTCAGCAACTTCGTAAGTCAGACCAGTTGTTTGTGTCCTTCTCAGATAATAAATTGGGCCAAACCATTACAAAAGCTACAATCTCAAAATGGATCAGAGATTGCATAACTCAGGCCTATTCTTCTTTGAATAAACATCTTACATCATCTATCAAAGCTCATTCTACCAGGGCTATGGCTACTTCTATAGCCTTTCATTCCAAGCTCGCTATTTCGATAATTTGTGCTGCGGCTACTTGGTCCAACCCGCACACTTTCATTTCCCACTACAAATTGGATGTGGCATCTAAAGGACGAGCATCATTTGGTTCCACGGTACTCAGGAGTGTTTTCCAGTGAGCCACCCAGGATTCAGGTGCTAGGGACGCTGTCCCATCATTCAGAATGTAGGCGAGATAGGATCACATAACATCTTTTAGTTATGTACTCACCATAACTTCAGATGTTTGGGATCCATCTCGCCTACATTCCTGATACCCACCCTCCTTCCCCCTGCCTTGC
This sequence comes from Protopterus annectens, assembly GCF_019279795.1. Classification (NCBI taxonomy): domain Eukaryota; kingdom Metazoa; phylum Chordata; order Ceratodontiformes; family Protopteridae; genus Protopterus; species Protopterus annectens. The sequence goes on from NC_056735.1 coordinate 44,520,599, forward strand.
AGATCAGAAGAGATTGAACGGTTTTGAGTTCAACTGTTTTTATCTTGTTCCATCTGATGATGTTATATAAGCAGAGTATGCGTGTGTGCATGTATGCGGACAAACTAGATCTGGGGGACTGGTAGTGGTGCATCCTGGGATATAGTAAGCTCAGCCAATAAGAGACTTCGCTCTTTGGCATAAGCGTGCCGAGTCGGAGCCGAGGGATCGGCTCCGAACCCATCATTCAGAATGTAGGCGAGATGGATCCCAAACATCTGAAGTTATGGTGAGTACATAACTAAAAGTTATTCAAGTTCGTAAGCAAACTACATCTATCATAGATAAAGCCCATCTTTAATAAACATGGTTCAATGACCTTTTCTTACCAACACGTCAGCAAATAGCATATTCATTTTTCTAGATGGGAGAAAGAGACAAATAACAGTATGTTTTAAAACTTTTTCTCTTAACATTTCCCCTCTCAAAACACTTTTATTTGTCTTTTTATTTCAGCAATATATGGTAAAAACTAAGTTTTTCTTTGCATACATTACTTCATTTGCAAGACAAACTTTTAAACTTCAAAACATTTGCAAAAGTCACATTTCAATGTATTCACTTTCACCAGTCTGTTGCAACTGCTGGTACATCGTCTTCATAACAGCAGTATCAACCAGTCTTTGTAGAAGACCTCTGATACAGGGTATACAACAACAACCACATACCACCACGATAGCCACAGCGACGCCAACGGACACCAGGAAACTGCTGATGAGATGACTCCATTTTCCAAACCACGCTTGTAGCAAGTCTGTGAAGGGATTATTTACCCCAGAGTTCTCTGCCAATTCTTCGGATAACATCTCCAAACCTTTCAAAGCTCGAGTGATGCTCCCATCAGGGGCAGTGTTATTCGGAATATATGTACAACAGAAAGTCCCAAACATCCTGCAAACTCCTCCTTCTTTGGCAAGGAGCATATCCAACGCAATTCGATTCTGCCATGCCATCTGCGAAGTGGCCTCCAGTTGTTCAGCAATTCCTTTCAATGCATCTTTGGTATAGTTCACAAAACGCTGCTGGTTATAGTAAATGTAGTTGATCCAGTCCACATTCTTATTAGGTTGGATCCAGACAAAGATGGATGTAAAACCAGCTGCTATTTGGTTTATTGCTTTGTATTCATCAGGTACACCTCTTGGTACGCCAATGCTATCGATGTAGACACTGCTATCAAAGGATTGCTTCGGTGCCTCTCTTTTTCTCTTATTCAACCACCTCGGCTTTATTTCAGGTTCTCTTACGAAATTGCTTGCTGGAACTGGGAAAATGTAGAATGGCAGAATTAACTTTGCAAGTGCACAAGTTCCCTTCCAGGGAATCATAAGCCTTGATCTGAGTTTGTTGTCTCCACATAACCACCATACCACCATACGTCTGCCAAACTATGAGTTTGGTTTTCCAGAAATGGATTCCCATTGCCATTCACAGTAACATTGCAATAATTCTGTCCCATATTGCCATAATTCTTTCCTGTGCCATCTCTGGAAATGTACATATACGAACCCAGATAAGAGATTGCTGTAGGCGGTTTCTCAACTTTGCTTATGATTGGAAAACGCTGGGTGTTATCTTTGCATTTATCTTCGGTTTTGTTGAAGAATAACTTTAACAGACACATCAGATTACCTTCAGCTTGCATCAATGGGACTGTCGCTAATTGCTGTTTACCTTCAGCACAGGAAACACAGTTCTCACGATGTGCCTCTCGGGTACTATATCTAACCCAAGATAACCATTCGTTACGGTGTACGAATCCCATCTCGAGTAACAATTGTTCTTCTTCTGTGAAGACAAAATCTGCTTTACTTGTAGCATTTTTAAGGCTTTGCACTTTAAGTTGGTGGGTCCCCAAAGGATCAGTTCCAATTGGAAGGGACACTCCGATTCCATAAACTCCTGAATCACTTTCTTGTGGTGACACGATGGTTATAGTAATTACTTCGGTACCTTGGAAATGCACAATTTTTAATCTTTATTGCCTGCTTTTGTCTTTCTCCGGTATCACTGCACCACTTGTTTCCCATCCATTCACATCTGTTGACCACCAAACATTTGACCAGGATGCACAGTCTCTATTGCAAAAGTATTTTGCACGAGTCAGGAAATCATCACTGGTTCCATTTAGAACAGTCCAAAATTCCTTCACAAAGTTTCACAGTAGTAACACCTGTTTGCACCTGCAGCACAACCATTCCTTTTTTTCTCACAACTGTTCCTTCTTGTATGGGCATATTTACTTTCGCCACCAAAATCATCATCACGTAACAGTTCAAGTACCAGTTGAACATGGCCATCCTTCCTTTGTAGTCAGACTTTGCGTTCAGGGGTCCAATGGAGTCTGACCAACATCAATAGTAGAAGGAAAAGTCTTAAGTTTTTTTACAGTGAGTGATATGAATCCACAAAGTCCTCTCTGCGATCTTTACAGCCGTAGGTGTTGAGATAAGTACTTGATATGGGCCTTCCCACCTGGGGGATGACCAGTTCTTTCTCTTCACAGTTCGGATCCACACCCAGTCCACGGGTGCCACGCTTAACAAGGCTTCACCTCTGGAATCTGCAAAGGAGTCATTGGTTACAAGAGACTTGACATTTAGCAGCTTCTTCATATAATCCGCCAGATCCTCACCCCCCCCCCCTCACGTTCAACTGGCAACAATCCTTGCCACTGCGGGACGTAATATGGTCTCCCAAACAAAAGTTCAAATGGTATAAGTCCTTTGTAGGAGGGTGAGATTCGCATGTACAGGAGTGCCAATGGAAGGCACGCAGTCCAGGATCTGTGCGTTTCTGTCATCAGTTTGCGGAGTTTACTCTTCAGGACACCATTGTGTCTCTCCACCAGTCCAGCTGACTGCAGATGGTAAGCACAATGGTACTTGAGATCAATTTGAAACACTTGACCCAACTTCTGAACAATCTGTTTAACAAAATGAGACCCATTATCACTGTAAATGCGTCTTGGTAAACCAAATCGGGGAATTATTTCTGTTGTTAAAAGCTTAGCTACTGTGTGTGCATCAGGATGCTTTACTGGAAAAGCTTCTACCCACTTAGAAAAAGCATCAATTATGACTAGACAAAACCTTTTTCCCTCTGAGGGTGTCAACTCAATAAAGTCTGTACAGAGTGTGTGGAATGGATATGGAGGGGTAGGGAATGCCTGCTGAGACTTTTTAACTCCCCCCTGAGCATGATACTTTGCACATAATAAACAAAATAAACAGAATTGCTTTGCATAAGTTGAAAATCCTTTACACCAAAACACCTTAGACACTATTTGAACTAGTGTCTGTACTCCTACATGGGCAGGTCCATGGCTAACCAATGCAGCATACCTAAAAAGGTTTGAGGGTAATACCATTTTGCCATCTGATGCCCTATACAACCCATCCTGTTGGATAATACCATATTTCACCCAACGACATTTTTCCTTCTGTGTTGTCAATGTTTGCATTACTTTTAGTGTCTCTAAGTCTAAGAGGTGTCTGGGCTCTAAATTATTGTCATGTAAAAGCAAATCATTTTCTTGAGCTGCCTTTTTTGCAGCCATATCAGTAAGGGCATTTCCACTGGAGACAGGATCTTTTCTATTGGTATGTGCGGAACATTTACATATCGCTAAATGAAGTGGTAGTTGCACTGCATCTAACAACTGTAAAATTAAATCTCTGTGATTTATTGGTTTGCCTGTCGCAGTAACCATTCCTCTATTCTTCCATTGTTGGGCGAAAACATGCACAGTGGAGAAAGCATACTATCTGTATAAATTGTCAGTTTTTTACCCTCCTCTAAGGTACAAGCTTGAGTCAAAGCCACTAACTCAGCTGCTTGGGCAGAATAAATGTTTGACAATCCTTTTGCTTCCAAAACTTCAGTTTCTGTGGTGACAGCATACCCTACTAGTGTTTTTCCTACAGTGTCTTTCTTTGCTGATCCATCTGCAAACAAAACAAGATCAGAATCTACCAACGGAATATCTGTTAAATCTGGTCGGGGAAATACTTTGTTATGAATGCTCTCTAAACAAACGTGTGGAGTACCTTCTTCTGGAGTCGGCAAAAGTGTCGCCGGATTAAGAGTAGTACATCTGTCTATGGTCATATGTGGCTGTGTCAGCAGCACTGTCATACATGACAAATGTCGACTAGGAGATAAAAAGGTTATCTTATCTTGCAAAAGTATAGTAGCTACTGAATGTGGAACTCGCAATTTTAATGGGTGGAACAAAACTAATGATACTGAGGCTTGCACTGCCATGGCGGCTGCCACTACAGCTTGAACAAAATGCGGCAATGCCCTTGCAACAGGATCTAATCTGGAGGAATAAAAAGCTATCGGTCTCTGTTTATCCCCATGTACTTGTACCAGAACCGAAGTCATATATCCTCCCTTACAATCAACCATTTGTACAAACTGCTTAGAATAGTTCGGAAAACCCAAAACAGAGGATCCTGCTATCAATTGCTTAATTCTATTAAATGCTTGTATTGCCTTATCTGTCCACTGTATATTACTTTTACCTGCCATGGGAGTGTCATAGATCAGTGTGGTCAATGGCCCTACTTCTTCAGCATAATTAGGAATCCAACTTCTACAAAAATTAGTCACACCTAAAAACGACATCATCTTCCGCTTAGTCGTAGGCATAGGTGCTTCAAGAATTGCTTGTTTTCTTTTATTTTCCAATTGTCTACCTTCCTGCGAGATTAAATAACCCAAGTACTTTACTTTTGCTTTCCACAATTGTAACTTCTCTTTATTTACTTTATGTCCTTGCTCAGCTAAAAAACTAAGAAGGCCTAGGGTATCCTTTTTACAACTTTCCTGCGTGGGTGAGGCCAATAAAATATCATCTACATACATCAGGACCTGGCTTCCCTCTGGGGGAACAAACTGAGCTAAATTCGCAGCCATTTCTTGTGCGAATATTGTCGGACTCTCACAATAACCCTGTGGCAATCTGGTGCATGTGTATCTTTTACCTTGGAAAGTGAATGCAAACCAAAATCTACTCTCCTTGTGTAGTGGTATGGAGAAAAAAGCATTGATTATATCTATGACAGAAAAATATCTGTGCTGAAGTAGTAAATCATTAAGTAATGTATCCTTTATAGCTCGTTTATTTGCTTCTTCTAACCATTTTTGTGCTTGGGGAAATCCCAATTGTCTCTGCTTTTTAGTTCTAGTTCCTGCATCCTTTTTCAAATCTCTAACCAATTTTGCACAGGCATTCTTATTCAGTGTACCATCAAAACCATATTTCAACTTCCTCTTTCTCAAAAATTTAACATTGTTTGTTTAAACTTTTCATATACTTAGCATCAACATTTAATCAGGCATCACTCTCACACTTGCAGCAACTTGAACCCATGTTTTCCTAGATTTCTTATTTTAGGACTGTATATTTTAGGACTGCATCAAAATTATTTTTACAGGGCTTATTACAAAATGGGGCTATCTTAATGGGAATCCTAACAAAATAACAGGTAATCCTAACAAAATAATCTTAACAATTATTCCTACCCACCCTTAACTAAAAATAAAACCCTTAACTAAAAATAAAAATCCTTGTCGACAAGGTCAAATTAAATTAAAAGAAAATTGTTTTCATCCTACCTGAACCAGATGAGACTCCGTTTCCCCTTTTTGGTTCGGAAACCGTCCCTCAGATAGGGATCAGAGAGTGGTCGGCCTCTTTCCAACGACAAATCAGTCGGAGGGCTTTCCGTCGAGGGAATCTTAAGATAAGAAACCCTCACCTGCGCAGGCTTTTCGGTCTCTCTGTCGGTCTGATCTGTATCTTCGTAGAGGTTTCCGGTCCGAAGGACCAAAATGTCAGAAGAAAATTGAAAGCGGGTCACATCTGTCTCAGGTGATGAAAATTTCCTTTATTAACTGCTAACCAGATTACAGCAACATGTTGGCCAAGATGATCTCAATCTGATCAGCTTATTTACTGACATCAACTTTTATACTTTCCTGTTACTAGCCAAAACAGCTTTTGTTACATTTCTGACAGTTGACAGTTGGCTATGAAAAACATCTAGGATCACAAATTACCTCAGAAAAGAATGTTTTACCTCAAAACCACAGCTAGTGTAGAATGTTTACCTCAAAACCACAGTTAGTACAGAATGTTCAAAAAGGTACAGAATACTTAGTTCAACAGTGGTAGCTGGAATTTTCCAGGACACACAGCTTGCCTCAGTAAATTAACTCTTACTCAGCCATGCGTCCTTTTACCAAGCTTTCATTTAACTGCAGTTAGCTTTCTTTATTCAGAAGTATAGAACACAGATGTTATTAAGTTCATAAGCAAACTACATATATCATAGATAAAGCCCATCTTTAATAAACATGGTTCAATGACCTTTTCTTGCCAACACGTCAGCAAATAGCATATTCATTTTGCTAGATGGGAGAAAGAGACAAATAACAGTATGTTTTAAAACTTTTTCTCTTAACACTAAGCACTTTCACCCTCTTCTTACATGGGCTTCTTCAGAGTCAACAATATAATAAAGGCACTTCCATTTATATCTTAAGTCCTTTTATATCTTAAGCACCAACAATCAAACACCCTATCAATTACTGCATTATTAATTGACTGTCAACATATATAAACTGCTAAAAACATAAAATGTTTCTGTTTACATTACAAATATCAAAACAAAACTAGAAAAGTTGAAATTGAGCTGCAAACATGACTAAAAAATGACATTTTAAGTTGAAATGTGCAACATTAAACTACCATGGCTCTCTGCTTAAGTACTGGTGCTATTGAGATCCCATCGTTTAAACCAGCCTCATGCTTTGCATTAAGCCCGAATTGCCACTTTGTTTCTCTAGCTGCGACTTCCAAATCAACATTCCCACCCCTTTTATTATAGTTGTGATCCGTTTTTTTTTTTTATTTTTTTGTTTATTTATATGGGAACAATGGTGCAGCCTGAGCTCATTTTCAGATCATCCATTTGTAATACCACACCGAAAACAAATGTTCCTAACTCTTTAACCATAGGAGCTAGATTAGAAATGTAAAAGCAAAAGTTGTTCAGCAGACACTGATCTTCCCAATGGTATAAATGTTGATAGTGTGTATGTAAGTCATTATTAAATATTTATCAAGGAATGCTGAGGTTATGCAAATTTTTTTACCTTTTAGGTAAGAGACAGCACAATATCTCGGTGAACATGCCATGTAGACCCATACAATTTGTAATTATTTTTTTTGTATGAATGTCAGTTTTAAAATTATACCTTAACCGTTACTGTGTGATGCTCCTTCACTGAGACATTCACAGAAATATGATTAATATTATATTTCTCATAATCTGAAAGGTAAACAAAACATAATATCACATCACCTGTAACAGTGACTACATGTCATTGTACAAGTTGTGTGGCTCATTGTCAGCTTTGAAATGATACAGTGTGTCATCGCCGTGCTCCCTTGCAAAGATATGGGCATAATAATGAGAAATACCCTAATTTCCATAATGCAACAAACTAGTTGAGTATTTGAATTCTGAGCATTAATTTTTTGCAGAAATTGATGTTTGTTCTGCTGTGAATATTACACTTCACCCTGACCTTGCCTTACTTCCTTGCACACATATTCACAGAAATATGGCAAAATAAATAAATGTTCTTAACCAATGAGCAGACAGTCTGGAATATCTGTCCATGTATGATACTTAAAATTCATATTATTACAGGAAGTTGTACATTTTGATAGTGGCTTTAAAATGATACTTCACTCATCACCTTGCCATCTTTCCTAGCAGAGTTATTTACCAAAATATGAAAAAATATCATAATTTTCATAACATGAGTCATAAACAAGCTGTGATATCCGTACATATGTACAGCATACAGATGCACTACTTTTATCATCTTGCCAGTATTAATAGTGTCTTCAAAAAGTGGGCCTTGTTCAGCACGTTGACATGTTCCCTACTAGAGTTATTTGTCAAAATGTGAAAAAATTATCATAACAGGAAACTTTTAAATGATACGATGTTCAGTTGCAGTAATTCACACAAATATGAATCCTAACCACAATGCATACCTTCACCTGTATCTTGGAAGAAATTGTGATAAAAAAAATTCTGCATGACTCATCGGAAACCATAGTGTCGCATGTGCAGTCATAGGTGCGATAATGACTTTTAGTAATGTGAATAGCAGTGGCAGCTGCTGAGGATTTTACCCAACAGGTGATAATGACTCAGTGTTATATACTGTAACTGCACCTACTGTAAATTAATAATGCAATAATGACTTACATGTCATTAATGGAAGGTTCTACATGTTCAAACAAAAGTGATAATTGCTGCATATAACCTGTTGAGCAGGCATTCATTACATTCTTGATGCAGGTGCATCCAGCTATCTTTGTTTTTAACCTATTTCTGTCCATGATATATGCTATATAAAATACAGTCTATGTATCAGTATCATCTTGGTGAGATTTTGTGAAAAACAGGGTCTACCTCGTGAAGGTACTCACCAAGACTTGTGCATGAATTAAATTCCAACAATACGTCTCTCCTTATCCAGGTGATATGCTTCCATTTTACTTTTTTGTCTGCCTGCTGTAGAACCTCTGGTCTTCACTTAGGGCTGTGGCCAGGCAGGAAGCTCACCCACCTCCTTGGACTGGTGACCTAGAGTTTAAGTCTTTCCTTGATTCATCAACCCCTCCATCTGACTCCACCAGTGTCCAGTAGTAAAAGATGCTTGGAAGAACTGTTATTAAAATATAGTACTTTTACACAGAAGAGCAAATCCAAGTAACACACATATTACCTCATTTGCCTGGCTGAGACACTAGCATCTTCCTAGCGCATATGTTGTAATTTTCAATAATATTTTTATCAAAAATGATCTTATTCTTTTACTGGCTCCTATTTAGACAGATCACTTGGTAACTAAACAGTGCCCCTCTAGTGGCACCACACTGTTACTATCTCAAAAGAGCCATTTAGTCTAGAAAGCAAATGCATTTGAATTTACAGTAATTACATCTCAGGCCTTCCGCGGTGGTGCCGCAGTTAGTGTTGTTGCCTCATAGCAAGAGGTTCTTGTGTTCGATTCTCGGCTGGAGCGCCTTCTGCGTGGAGTCTGCATGTCCTCCCCACGGTCGAGTGACGTCTAAAGACATGCAGGTATGTGCGTGCGTGAATGAGTGTGCCTTCTCTGAAGGTTGGGCATCAGGCTGACAACTCGGCACCGTAAAAATCCACTGCCAATTAGCGGACTGGAGTTCCACTGTGGCGACCCCTAACCAGGAAAAGCCGAAAGACTTTAAGACATCTCAAGCTGCAAGTTTACGAACTAAAACTACTTAAAACTTAGAAGTGCGACTCGTGCCAAATGAAAGGAAAAATCGACAGGCTAAACATGAGGCTCGTCAAGCAGAAGAAGAAATGCGTGGAGTTAGAAGTTGAAGCAAAAGAGAAAACCTGATTTTTTTTCTTATGCCAGCAAAACTGGAAGGAACAGACTATTGAATTGTATGAACATACAAATAACAATTGGATTGGTGATCCTCAGAGAGACGTGAGAAAGTATATCATGTGTTCACTCCAAATCTAGCTGCCAGAAAGCAGCAGAGACATGTTGGTTAAGATGCAATCATAACCGCAAAAAGAGCTGTTCTTAACATAATTGTGTCAGAAGAAAAAGTATTAACAATCTGGGGCACCAGAGTGTTTGTGGAAAATGATTATTCACTGTACGCCAGGCGAAAGACAAGAACGGGATGTTAGATGATATCAGCTGTTATTAAACTGTCCAGAAAAGCAGCATACATTTGGTAGTTAGGGAAGATGTAGCAAAGCAGGTGCAACATGACAGTAACACAGTACTTTGGAAGTCCAAGGAAAAATCAGTGTTACCCAGGGGATTCAAAGCTGGCATTCCCAATATTTATTTATTTACCTGTCCTTTTGTAATTCTTTTGAAAATGAAACAAGTTCAACAAATGGGATCGGTAGATGGATAACTGTTAGTCAATGAACCTTGAATCCTACCCACGTTTGAGTCACAGCTAATGTCTATAGTGAACCCAGTAAAGCCATCACTACCCAAGGAGTTTACCAGGTAAAGGAGAGATGGAGATACAAGTAGACTGACAGGCCTTTCACACACACACAGAAGAGATGGAGATACAAGTAGACTGACAGGCCTTTCACACACACACAGGAGAGATGGAGATACAAGTTGACTGACAGGCCTTTCACACACACACACAGGAGAGATGGAGATACAAGTAGACTGACAGGCCTTTCACACACACACAGAAGAGATGGAGATACAAGTAGACTGACAGGCCTTTCACACACACACAGGAGAGATGGAGATACAAGTAGACTGACAGGCCTTTCACACACACACACAGGAGAGATGGAGATACAAGTAAACTGACAGGCCTTTCACACATACACAGGAGAGATGGAGATACAAGTAGACTGACAGGCCTTTCACACACACACAGGAGAGATGGAGATACAAGTAGACTGACAGGCCTTTCACACACACACACAGAAGAGATGGAGATACAAGTAGACTGACAGGCCTTTCACTCACACACACACACACACACACACACACACACACACACACACACACACACACACACACACACATACACACAGGAGAGATGGAGATACAAGTAGACTGACAGGCCTTTCACTCACACACACACACACACACACACACACACACACACACAGGAGAGATGGAGATACAAGTAGACTGACAGGCCTTTCACACACACACACAGAAGAGATGGAGATACAAGTAGACTGACAGGCCTTTCACACACACACACACACACACACACACACACACACACACACACACACACACACACACACACACACACACACACACACACACAGGAGAGATGGAGATACAAGTAGACTGACAGGCCTTTCACACACACACACACACACACACACACACACACACACACACACACACACACACACACACACACACACACACACACACACACACACACACACACACACACACACACACACACACACACACACACACACACACACACAGGAGAGATGGAGATACAAGTAGACTGACAGGCCTTTCACACACACACACACAGGAGAGATGGAGATACAAGTAGACTGACAGACCTTTCACACACACACAGGAGAGATGGAGATACAAGTAGACTGACAGGCCATTCACACACACACAGAAGAGATGGAGATACAAGTAGACTGACAGGCCTTTCACTCACACACAGAAGAGATGGAGATACAAGTAGACTGACAGACCTTTCACACACACACAGGAGAGATGGAGATACAAGTAGACTGACAGGCCTTTCACACACACAAACAGAAGAGATGGAGATACAAGTCGACTGACGGGCCTTTCACACACACACTGACCCACCAACCCCTGCAGGCAGTTTAATTCAGCAGTCTGCCTACCACAAGTTTGGCAGCACCAGTACAGAGCAGACAGGGAGGACATGCAAACTCTGCACAGAAATTGCCCCATCCAAGAATTGAACCAAGAACCTCTTGCTGTGCCTGGTTTGAATAGAGTAATCGGAACAGGTTACGTATGTCAAGTAGGCGCCGACAGGTGGATTTAAAGCAGTAAAATACTTAAATAATCCGTATATTTAAATAATGAGAATGAGACTTCAACGCACACACAGACCGTCGCTGCTAACTTACTAAGTAATGCACTTCCTGCAAGAATGACCATTATTTCAGGACTTGTTTAGTGCTCCTAGGAGGTCAGCATTTTCACCTTGGTACAACGTTTATTATACACACAGTTCCAGCAAGAGCTTCTGATAGGCAGCAAGGAGAGTGAACACAGAGTACTATGCACAGGTGCCCATTACTAAAATGAAGAGCAATGTATTGACATATATACCACACAAGAGGAAACTTTAACTTGAGGCTTTCTACCACAATCGGCATTGCGCATTACATATCGACATTATCGGGGCAGTTATTTCAGGACAGAATTAGGCAGGTCTGAACTTAACCAACTGAACAGAACAGGCAGATCTGAACATCATGAAAACTAGAAACTCTACTGCTGACGCAATCTACAGAAGGCAAAGTAGATATAAAATGTTATATGGAGTTGGAACAAACTACAAACTACTACCTCCACTGCTGAAGGAATCTGCAGAGGGTAAAGTAGATATAAAACCTGAATTGTCCCTGGCACATTCTTGGCTGAAGGATCTGGTAGCAGTCTCCGTGAAATCACCATATAATGTCTGTAAAGAGAAAAGGAATAATGCTACTACATGACCCCCTATTTATTTACCCCTGAACAAGGAATGGTTAGGTGTCGAGGCAGAGATGTTATGCTATGCTTGCAGTAATCTAATTGGCTGCCACTGCTTGCATCACCACCAGAATGTGGGCTTTCTACCACCTGTAAGTAAACTTACTGGTTTTAAAGGGTTCCTTTTACCATTTCTTCTATTTTTTATTTTGCTTTATTGCAGGTTTACCATTCCTTCTATTTTTTATTTTGCTTTAATGCAGGTTTACCATTCCTTCTATTTTTTATTTTGCTTTAATGCAGGTTTACCATTCCTTCTATTTTTTATTTTGCTTTAATGCAGGTTTACCATTCCTTCTATTTTTATTTTGCTTTAATGCAGGTTTACCATTCCTTCTATTTTTTATTTTGCTTTAATGCAGGTTTACCATTCCTTCTATTTTTTATTTTGCTTTAATGCAGGTTTACCATTTCTTCTATTTTTTATTTTGCTTTAATGCAGGTTTACCATTCCTTCTATTTTTTATTTTGCTTTAATGCAGGTTTACCATTCCTTCTATTTTTTTTATGTTACTTTAATGCAGGTAAAGGGGGAATGTTAGTGTTTGTGTTTACTATCACTGGAAAAGCAGAGAAAATCTGTTAGCTGTGAATGATTGCAACCATGGAAAGAGTGCACAGCAAGCAGATTTTCTGAAAAAACTCCTTTGTAAACAATAGCTAATTCTACTGTGAAAATAAAGCTGAGACGGTAACTAAAACAGTTGGGTACTTTTTCAATTTAATTTTCATCAATGGAGTTACATTCTGTTTGTGAACTTAGTTGTGCTCCTAGTTGACCTCGGAGGTAACGTATCAGGATAGCTACCAACTCAAGGAGTTCGCCCTGTGGCAGTACTCTGAGTTAATGAATTAAAGGAATTGAATCTAAACTCCCAGTTAAATTCTTTTTGTTCCACAACCATGCCACTGATGTCCTTCAAGGATGCATCTGCAGTCATAACATATGGGTTGTCCTGCCTCAGGCAGCCCTTCGGTCGGCCGGATTCCAAAGTCTGGGTCTGGCCTCGGCTGATATCGCACTTCACCCGACGTCAGAGCTTCTGGGGTATAAAGGCATCAGCCGACGCCATTTTCCTCAGTGTCTTTCTTGCCACGCGGTGCCCGAAGCAGAAGCTGTTCGCAAGTGCCGGTCGGTCAGATCCAGAGATTTCAGCTACCGAAGACTTCTAAAAAAGCTAAGTACCCCGTTGGGGACTCTTTCTTGCCTCAGCCGATGTCAGACAAAGTAAATAATTGTTTAACTTGTGGGAAACAAATACCTGATAAGGATTTCCACTCTTACTGCCTTCCTTGCTTAGGCCCAGACCACGGCGTATCAGCTTGTTTAGCCTGTGCTTCCTTCAACCGACGGACACTTAGACGTCGGTCGGAGTTTGCAGAAGAGTTTTTTGGATCCGCTTTTGCATATAAAATGCTGTCGGAGACTCCAACTACACATTTAGCCAAAAAACGCAAGGAAAAGGACCGACACTCGTGGCCCGCGGTTTCGGCTGAAACCACGGTTAGGCCTACCACGAGTGTCTCGGTTTCGGATGAAACCGAGTCCTCGGTTCTTCCTTCTGCCGAAAACATACCTCCGACAACCGAGGCCAGAGAGGCCTCGGCTGAGTCGGCTACAGAAATTCCTACTGAAGAAGCAGGCGCACAAGAATTGTCCGACACCATTCCATTGGACATTTCTACTCCTGCACGTGGGGCAGCTAGGCCCCCTGCTTCTATGTCTATTAAGGCCTTCTCCAGGGCTAAAGCAGCTAAAATTTCCAAGGCCTTACCAACAAAATCTTCCTCTCAGAGACCTTCCTCAAGTTCTCAGATTCTCAGCCTTGCTGAGGACCTTATATCTCTGATTAGGGGATCCCAACCTCACCCAGACAGGGCCTCACAACCTCCACCTGACAAAAGGCCTAGGACTGAACCCCCTGAACCTCTCTCCTCTGATTATTCCTCGGATGGATCTGATTTATCAGACCATCAGGAAGGACCATACTCACCTTATGAGGATTCGGATGCAGAAGACTCAATTCCTTCTGCCTCCCCCCCTGAAGAATTTTCCTTTGGGGAGACTTTGCACTCAATGAGGGAACACTTTCAATGGCAGGGTCAGGATTTTTCTGATTCTAGGAAAAGGCTAAGGACCTTTTTACACTTGCCACAGCATAGGCCTCTAGCCATACCACCTGTACTATCAGTTGTTGATGATGCATACAATGATGTCAGTTCTGCCCCTGATTCTCTTCCCCCGGCCCCTGCCAAACCTGACAGATATTACAGGGTCCCGGATTCTCACTTCCACTTGTATAAGGCCCATGCTGCAGACCCAGAAACTATTTCACAGGGCCCAAAGGGTGTTGCAGCAGCCACTGCCAAAAACCCCCTACCCTCTGAAAGAGAGTCAAGAGCATTAGAGAGATGGGGAAAAAAGGTTTATACATATGCTACTCTTTCTGCCAGGGCTTTAAACTGTCAATTCCATATGATACAGTACCAGGAATTTCTGTTAGATCAGCTGAATAAAAAGCTTTCCTCTCCTGAACCTTTATACCGTAAGTCCCTTCAGGATTTGGTACACAACTCTCAGCAGGTCAGTAATCATTTCTTAAAATGTGGCTATGATGCACTGGAGGCTTCATTTAGATCAGCTATGACTGGAGCAGTGATTCGAAGGCATGCCTGGCTAAAAGAGCAATCCTTGCCAGACCATGTCAAGTCTAAACTCCTAGATGCCCCTATGGAGAAACAAAGTTTATTTGGCTCCCCTGCACAGGAGATTCTAAAGAAAGTGGAAGAAAAAGCTAAATCTGTGCAAACAGTCATGGATTTTCTGCAGGTCCAACCTCCGAGGTTCAGCAGAAACTGGCCTTCAAAGAATTGGTCCTTTCCAGACACCTCCAGAGCACAGAGGGGCAGGAATAGACGCCCAAGAGGCAGAGGTCAATCAAGGGGTGCCTACAGGGGTCTTCAGTGGCAACCTGCCAACCAGAGGAGTACCGCCACAGCTGCGACTACAACCACTTCCACAGGACAGACACAATGACTTGGCTCTGATT
Source organism: Protopterus annectens (assembly GCF_019279795.1). Taxonomy (NCBI): domain Eukaryota; kingdom Metazoa; phylum Chordata; order Ceratodontiformes; family Protopteridae; genus Protopterus; species Protopterus annectens. The sequence goes on from NC_056735.1 coordinate 44,536,045, forward strand.
CCGCCTACCAGGGAGCAACTGGAAACACCCTTGGGCGGAAAGTTAGCTTTATTTTTGAAAAACTGGCATTGCATTACAGGAGACAAATGGACATTGCAAACAATAGACAAAGGCTACAGGTTGCACTTCCACACTTTACCAAAAAAGAGAGGAATGCCAAACCTTCCACCAAGCCAGAAACCAGAGGCTCTAAAACAAATCATCAACTTACTAAGGATGAGAGCAATAGAAAGGGTACCATCTATGGAACAAGGCCAAGGATTTTACTCCAGACTATTCCTTGTACCAAGAAAAGAAACTCAATGGAGGCCTATTCTCGACTTGTCCGCACTAAACACATATCTCATTGTACCAAAATTCAAGATGCTGACCCTACAGCAACTTCTTCCCATGTTGGGCAAGGAGTCTTGGCTGGTGACTCTAGATCTCAAGGAGGCATACCTGCACGTCCCTATACGACCAGATTGCAGAAGACACCTCAGATTTCTTGCAGGATCAGAGCATTATCAATTCTCAGCATTGCCCTTTGGCTTATCTACTGCGCCCAGAGTATTCACGAAATGCCTGGCATCAGTAATTGCACATTGCAGGCTTCAGGGAATTCAGATCTACCCATACCTGGACGACTGCCTAATACAAGCGGACAACAAGACAAAAATAATAAAGGATTTGGCCTATGTCATACAACTGCTACAAGCCTTGGGATACACAGTCAACATCCAGAAGTCAAGACTAGTGCCATCCCAAAGGATAACATTTTGGGTGCAGATCTGGACACAATAACTCAGATGGCTTTTCTCACAGAAGAAAAACAAAAGCAACTCCCAGTCTACTTCATGGCTTTGACAAGACAAACTCAGCTTACTGCAAGGAAAGTCCTGCAGGCCCTGGGTTACATGGCATCTTGCATAATCTTGATCCCGCATGCCAGGCTGCATATGAGAAAATTACAATGGTACCTAAGGAATGTATGGTCTCAACACAGACACAGTCTAGAAACCATGATACCAATCATTCCATGCCTGAAAAAAGAATTCCTGTGGTGGGCTCAGGCCTGCCAGACCAACAGAGGGTTGCCTTTCCACAAACCACAACCAAGGCAGACCATCACCATGGACGCCTCAGACCTAGGCTGGGGGGCACACATGGAAGACAAGTGTATCCAAGGCCTATGGTCTCAAGACCAGCTGAATCTACTCATAAATCTAAAGGAGATGCTGGCAGTGAAGCATGCAATTGAGGCATTCAAATCATTCCTCCAGCAAGGACATCTGCTGATAAGGACAGACAATACCACAGTCATGTGGTACATCAACAAACAGGGAGGCACGCATTCCTACCCTCTATGCCGGATGGCAATGGACCTGTGGAACCTAGCCCTGAATCTCAACATTCAACTGCAGGCCAAATTCGTACCAGGAAAAGAGAATTCACTAGCAGACAGCTTAAGCAGAACTACCACGGATGCTCACGAATGGATGCTGCATCCAGACATCTTCAAAAACATAACAAAGAAATGGGGAATGCCAGAGATAGACCTGTTCGCCTCCCCACTCAACCATCAACTGAAGAAATTCTGCTCAAGAGAATACCACCCACAAGCCTGGAGGGTGGACTCCCTTTCTTTCAGCTGGAAGGCCCTGACAGTTTATGCCTTTCCACCTCTCCCATTGATGTACAAAGTTCTACTGAAGATCAGGGAGGAACAGCCAAAGATGATTCTGATAGCTCCAGACTGGCCAAGGCAGCATTGGTATCCGCTACTGAGAAGCATGTCTCGGACGAACTCATGGCCTCTACCCCTATGGCCTTTACTTCTAACACAGAACAACTACAAGACCCTGCATCCAAACTTGAAAACGCTGCAGCTAACTGCCTGGAAAATTACATAAAACAAAACCAAACTGTTTTATCTCAGAGGGTCAAGGATATTATCCTGGAGGCTCGCAGACCCTCCACAAGAAAAACATACTCAGCTAAATGGAAGAGATTCCTCATTTGGAGTACATCAAAGGGTACAAATGTCACACTGGCAAACCTAGCACACATCCTAGAATACTTAGCAGAACTGTTCCACAATGGCCTGTCCTATTCTTCCATTAAGATTCATGCTTCAGCAATTTCAGCAGAGTACAACATGGATCCTCCTATCTTCTCTCACCCTCCGCTCAGACAATTTTTAAGAGGGATCAAAAATGTAAAACCTCCAAGGAAACCACCTCTGCCTGCATGGGATCTCAATTTTGTGCTGGAAAAATTAACACTTCCCCCTTTTGAACCAGCAGCATCAGCAGACTTACAGTTCTTATCTTGGAAAACTGCTTTCCTTCTAGCAATCACTTCAGCAAGAAGGGTATCCGAGTTACAGGCATTAATGGCAGTGCAGCCTTTCCTTATCTTTCACCAGGATAGAGTGTCTCTGAGAACCAATCCTACTTTCATGCCAAAGGTGGTATCCAGGGTATCCTTGAACCAAGCTATTCATTTACCTATGTTCTTCCCTAACCCACAGAACAGGGGGGAAAAACTATTGCACATCTTGGATGTACACAGACAACTATGCTACTATCTGGACAGAACTAAAACCAGCAGAAAAACTGACCAGCTTCTGGTAGCATATGCAACTGGAGTGCAAGGAAAAGCAATTTCAAAACAGACAATTTCAAAATGGATAGGAATTTGCATTCGATTCTGCTACTCTTTTCATGGAAAGACAACTCCTGAAAATATCAGGCCTCACTCCACAAGAGCCACAGCCACCACTACAGCTTTCCTATGAGGAGTGGCTACCAAAGACATTTTAGAAGCTGCTACTTGGAGCTCCGTGCATACATTTGCCAAGCATTACAATCTTCCTTTATACTCCAGATCCCGAGCAGGTTTTGCAACTGCAGTTTTACAAGGGATCTTAACTACACCATCATTATCTTAGTACCTCCTCCCCCAGTTTGGCTATGGTATTCTACCCATATGTTATGACTGCAGATGCATCCTTGAAGGACATAGTACAGTTTTGTACCTACCATAAATGTAGATGTCCGATAGGTATGCATCTGCAGTCAGGATTACCCACCCTCCTTCCCCTCTGTGGTATTCCTAGGGTGCTTACCCCTCTTTTAGCTAGCTGGGGGAATCTATTATGGTGTATTTGTTTGTATGTATATATGTATATATATATATATTTTGCTTATTACTGTTTGGAATGTTCTACATTTATCCAAATTGAGCCTTCCTAGAGGGCACCTGGCATCTGGGACAAGAAACACTGAGGAAAATGGCATCGGCTGATGCCTTTATACCCCAGAAGCTCTGACGTCGGGTGAAGTGCGACATCAGCCGAGGCCAGACCCAGACTTTGGAATCCGGCCGACCGAAGGGCTGCCTGAGGCAGGAGGCAGGACAACCCATATGTTATGACTGCAGATGCATACCTATCGGACATCTACATTTATGGTAGGTACAAAACTGTACTTTTCCACCTCTTACAATCAAACTTACTTCTACTAAAACAGAAAAATAAACCCTTTGAAATTAATACAATTCAAACAGTGCTTACACAAAGCATTATTGGCATCCATATTCTTTATTGCTGTCAAATACTCAGCCACCCTTTTTCATTTTTCTATTCATTTTGCTAATATGAAAGCAGTCACAAGCTAATCATTGAACACGATACACCACATTCAAAGTGTCACATGTACATTTTTCTTTAATGGCTTCTGCTGCGCCTATAAACTAATTAACTACAAAAGGACTACTTGATAGGTAGATGGGAATTCACAACTCTACCTCTGGTTTGGCACCTGTGTCCCTAATGAACAGGGGCAGCCTATGAGCACTTGATGTGTACAAGCCTATATCATAACTCATAAAATTCCTTGGGTATTGACACATCAACAATATTTTTTAAACACGTTTATTAAATTATCACTTAAGACATAGGCAGACATACATTAACAGAAAAGAAAACAAACCATTTTAGCATTTTTTTCCATTTAAATATATATTCATTTGCTACTATCATCAGTCCAACATTATATAAATTGCTGAATTCCTGCCTTCCCATAAACTTCACTCCTCCTGAGCATTATTCCGCATGTACTGCTCTCACAGTTTCCATTTATTTGTATGTAATTTGCTCCTCCCCCTTTTAAAAGATCCCTCTTCCAGTTCTTTTATCTCTTTTATAATATTCAATACTTCAAAGACATTTGGTGTAGACTTTGATTTCTGTTTTCTAGTAAGTGCTTTTTGGCAGCCAACAGAATTAAACTTAATAAGGCCTTACTATGTCTAGCCAATTCAAATCCTGTATCCCTGTAAGTCTTTATTCATTCCTTACTGATAGGACTTCGGTTCCGTCCTCTGAACCGATACGGCCGTTTCCAAGCTTGCGCCAGCCAAAAACTCTCAGCTAAGACCTACCCATAATGCCCCCTCATAGTCTCTCCAGATCTCATTTACAGCATTCCTCATCAGACTTACCAAGTCTTCTCTCTTAAAGCTAAGTGAAAAATGTCTGTATTTTTGTGTAGTTTCTCTCAAAACTTTGCCCTTTTTAGTCAGTCTTGCTAATTTCTCCTCTCGCCTGTAAACTGCTTCTACTTCCAACCGTCTACCTTTGGTCGTTACCCTTATGCCATTGTTGGTACTGTCCCTCTCTCCTACATTTGGTAGGCCCTTCTTTTACCACTTGTGGTATTTCTAGATACCATCAAAAAAAAAACTTTCTCTTTCACTTGTTGTTTCCTTTCTGGTAGTTTTTTGTCAATACACTATGTCAGATAAAGCTAAATTGGGGTTTAAACAGTGCGACAAGTGTGAGCGAAAGATGGCCAGCTCAAATGATCACACTCGGTACGTTTATTGTTTGGGCGTGGACCATATAAATGCTTCATGAGACATCTGCTCTAGTTTTAGTAATCGCACTCTAGCAGAGTGCAAAAACAAACCAATCTTGAAAGATTTAGTCAAAACTCCTTTTTTGAAGGCTCCATCTGGGTCGAAGGTTTCACCACCTCCTAAAACCAAGAAACACAAGGAGAAACAGAGTCACTTGGTTCCTACATCCCCAACCATTACAGAACCAAGTCGGCACCGAGCTTCTCCAGTGCCCTCTCCGCAGACAACTTCGGCACCAGGCCCTGTGTCTTCTCCCTCGGTGCCGTCTCTGATGTTGACTCCTATTACAGTTCCAGCTTTGGCACCATCATCTTTTGTGCCGTCTTTGGTCCTGATACTGGCTTTGATGACCATACCCACTTCGGACCATCCCCGGCCATGGTGTCTATAGCTTATTTGGCTCCACAGATTATGACCTCTGTTCCTAAGGTTGAACATCTCCCAAGAACCAGATACTCTCCAACTTACGACCCTTTTTTGGGGCACCAGTTAAGCCTCTTTCCTGAAAGACCTGACTCTCCTTCAGTTGCCTCCTATAGATTCACCAGGAGCCTTTCTGAACAAGATGTAGTGCAGGTTGCGGACCAGCTTCTGGCAGCTAGGGGATTGCCAACCCCGGCTAGACCTTCTGTTCCCTTTGGCAAAGAACCCTTCACTGGCCTCTTCCCAGGCTCCAGAGATCTCTGTACTGATGACCACCCCAGTGCATACTGTCTCGGCTCTGACTGCGGAGTTTCCTCTGTCAGCACTGACCTCCCTTGCTTCATCGGCTCCGTTGGAGCCGGTACATTCTCGGAGCAGTGTTAGGGCTGTCGGCACCAATGTATGTAGTCTGGCATCATCTATGTCCATGGTTCTGACAATTTCGAGTCCTATCAGAGCTCCTCACCTGGAAATGGGTTCCTCAGGGTGGGGTGTGACCCCGGTTCCGAGGTTGTCGTTCTCAGTTCTAGGCTCCCATCCCTCCTCAGGTGGGCCTGCTTTCCAGGTGATGGAAAGGGTCCTTGCCTCCACAGGCTCACAGTCAGCACCAATGGCATCAACACCAGAACCCCCCTCTAATATGCAGCTGTCCCAACCCCCTACTTTAGGATCCCGGACACGGGAGCCACAAGACCTCCCCTTAAAGGGAACTCTTTCTCCAGAGGCCTCCTCAGAAGATCCCACTGGGAAGCCACCCCGAAAGAAATGGTACAAGAGGAAGCACCTTGATTCCCCTGAGGAATCTATCACTGAGGACACCGGTTGCAATGAGGGAGAAGGGTTCCCATGGTCTCCCCCAGAAGACGTCTCATTTGGAGACATTCTTGAAATCCTCAAGCAGAGGGGAGACTGGAAGTCCTCTAACCCTTCAGAGGAATCGGTGTTCTTGCAGGCCTTCTGTGCCCGGCCATCTACTTCCTGGGTGACCCCACCTGCGGTTGAGCTTGTAAAGCTGATTGTGCAGTGTGCCTGGAAGGTCCCGGACAGCATAGAACCTGTCCCCTGGAGGCCAGACAAAATTTTATCCACCTCCCCCCCGAAGACCAGCCCAACTGGTCCAAGCAGTTGACTGTTGATTCCATGGTCATGGTGGCAGCCACCAAGAGGAAAATGGCAGAAGATAGTTCCATTGTCCATCCTCCGAACAGGGAGTCTCGGGCCATGGGCAGACTGGGGAAGCAGACCTATGTTTCAGTGATCTTTGCTATTCGGTCACTGAACTATCTGGCACACTTCACTCGTCTCCAAAGAGACCTAATTTCTGAAATGTCTACCTCTTTGGCGGGGGTACTGCCTGATGAGGTGTGTGATACTGTCGTCTCACAGCTAGCTACTCTAGAATCTATCTTGAACTCCTCTATGTGTTTGATATCTCACACCACTGAGGGGGCAGCTCAAGCTGCCACATCAGGCATTGTCATGAGACATCATGCTTGGATGCGTTTGTGTGATTTTGCAGACCCCTTTAAATCTTCCTTCGTCAACATGCCTGTCAATGAATCTGCACTTTTTGGTCCCAAAGTACGAGACACACTAGCACGAAGTAAGAAAGACGGAAAGACCTTGTCTGCTGTGGGCATACTTTTTCCACCCCTCCAGAGGTCCTATTCCAGGAACCAGAGGGGAGAGAAATTGTGGTTCAAAAAGTCCAAAGGATCTTTTTGTGACACTCGTGGTGAGCTATCTCCCTGGGGCAGAAGGGGAAACTCATCTGGAAGACAACCCTTTCAGGGCAGAGGGGGGTCCGTGTAACCAGGGTGCTAGAGATTCCTTTTCTGGCCAACCCTACCAACGCTCCTGAGCAGCGGCCCGATTGGTTTCCTCTGGAAGCAGTCGGGGGTCATTTTTCTCAGCACCTACCAGCCTGGCAAGTTATTGCTACCGATGTTTGGGTGCAGAGAATAATATCCAGAGGCTACCATATCCCATTTGATTTAACTCCCAGACTCGTCAAATGAATCCCCAGTGTGTCACCCAATCAGAGGGAGGTAGCAGCCTTAGAAATAGAAAAGCTGCTAAGAAAAAGAGTCGTCCAACCAGTCCCACCAGACCAGAGAGGATCCGGGTTTTACTCGAGGTTCTTTTTAGTGCCAAAAAAGACAGGGGACTGGAGACCAATCCTGGATCTCAGCCTACTGAACAAATTTTTGAAACCTCAAAAATTCCAGATGGTCATGGTACAGTCCATTCTCTGTTTTCTAGGGGAAGGACAACTGGATATGTTCTATAGATCTCCAGGATGCGTATTACCACATAAAGATTCTCCGCTTCTGGCTGGGAGCCAATCACTACCAGTTCAGGGTACTGCCATTTGGTCTCTCCTCCCAGAGTGTTCACCAAATGTATGGCAGTTGTAGTACCTCATCTTCGACTACAAGGATTCCAGGTGTTTCCGTATCTAAACGATTGGCTCCTTACCGCCTCGACCAGGAATCTTCTAATCCACATCCTCTCTTACACTCAAGGCTTCGTTCTCCGCTTGGGGATTATGATCAACAAGGACAAATCTCAAATTTCCTCAACAAAAACACTGGAATTTATTGTTGCAATCTTCGACACAACATCCTGTCAAGTTTCCCTCCCTCCTTGCAGGCTTTTGAAAATACCACACCAGATTCAAGCCCTCCTTCCACAGACCTTTGTACCAGCACACCTTGTACTGCAACTCTTAGGCTCTATGGCAGCTGCCATTACCCTAGTACCATTGGTGAGGTTGCACATGAGAATATTACAGTGGCTCCTTTCTTCACAATGGTCAATCTTAACCCACCTACTCGACCGCACGATACACATTACAAACCTTTGCAAGAAAGAAATGCTATGGTGGATGAAGCCAGAATCAAATCTTTGGTGTCGACCATTCTGTCTCCCCCAGCCCAGGGCCACGGTGACTACAGACACTTCCCTGTTAGAGTGGAGGGGGGCATTTCCAGGGAAAGACAGTCCAAGGCACCTGGCCCCCCTATGGAGGCTAATTTGCACATAAATGTCCTAGAATTGAGGGCATTTCTCTTAGCGTTGCAAGTGTTCCATACATCTTCCCTTCCGGGACCATTGCAGTTCAATTGGACAACATGTCAGTCGTCTGGTATATAAACAAATAAGGCGGAACCAGGTCTTACCCCCTGTGTCAGGAAGCCATGAGGATTTGGCACTGGGTGATAGCTTCCAATTGCTTTCTTATAGAAATGCACATTCCCAGGAGTTCCAACATTATTGCGGACAATCTGAGCAGGAACATCCTAATGCCTCATGAGTGGTCCCTCAATCATGTAATAGCGGATCGGATCTTCCACCGCTGGGGCAGGCCTTGATGTGATCTGTTTGCTTCTCTCTAAACAAGAAATGCAGAAGCTACTTTGCCCTGATCCCCCCTCAGGGGGAGTCACAGAGGGATGCTCTAACACACAATTGGCCTCCAGGTCTACTGTATGCCTTTCCCTGTTTCCCTTCATCCTGAAATTCCTCCAGAAAGCTCAAAGGTTGGGAAGCAAAGTGATCCTCATTGCCCCTTATTGGCCCCGTCAAGTCTGGTTTCCTTTCCTGTGGCCTCATCTGATTCCCAGCCTGTGGATCCTGGTTCAATCTCAAGGTCTGCTATCTCACCCTCAGGGACTGATTCACCTCAATCTCCACAGCCTCAAGCTCACAGCCTGGTTCCTCCACTTCCAATGATTGCCAGGCTGCCTGATATTTCATCTTCCATCCGTGAGATTCTTTTGGCTTCACATAAACCTTCCACCAGAAAAAAAATATTCTAGTAAATGGGCTAGGTTCTCTACATGGGCCAAAGATCAGGATGTGGACCCTTTCTCTATGCCTATTCAGAAGATCCTACAGTACCTGACTACTCTTCTACATGCAGGAGCCTCAGCATCAACAATTACTGTGCAATTAGCAGCTATCGCAAATTTTCATAATGGAGTTGATAAATCTTTTGTTATTTCACACCGTCTGTGCAAAACCTTTTTGAAAGGAGTATTACACTTTAAACATCCTGTCAAGCCCCCCACAGAACCCTGGGACTTGACTTTGGTACTTCAGTCGTTAACAAGCCCTCCTTTCGAACCTTCTAATTCATGTGATATAAATATTTTATCATGGAAGACTCTACTTATGGTAGCACTTACCTCAGCGAGAAGAGTATCTGAGTTGCAGGCCTTGAGTGTCAAGAGACCTTACTTGAACTTCCACAGGGATAGAGTGTCCCTTCGTACTGACCCTTCCTTCTTGCCCAATGTCATTTCTGGATTTTCAATTAACTAATCTATTAACCTGATGCATTCAAACAGAGGGGAGTATCTTTTGCACACCCTTGATGTTCATTGGCAGCTTTGTTTTTATTTGGACAGGACTAAATCTTTCAGGAAAATGGATCAATAGTTTGTGGCCTTTGCAGGACCCAGAGTGGGTAAACCTGTCTCCAAAGTGACTCTATCCTCTTGGCTTAGAAACGTCATTACCTTCATCTACCATCAGAATAAACTATCCTTACCTTCCAGAATAAAGGCTCATTCTGCTAGATCAATGGCTACATCTGTGGCTTTTCATTCCAGAGCCTCTATGGATGATATCTGCACAGCAGCCACGTGGGCAAGACCTCATACCTTTATCACTCATTACAAATGGGATTTGGCCTCCAGGGGATGAGCATCTTTTGGTTCTATGGTGCTCAGGAATATCCTTCCTTAGGGCCACCCAAGACTCTAGTAGCTGGGGACATGGTCCTATCCGTAATGAATGAATAAAGATTTACATCAGATAAAGAAGTTGCATCTTACCATAATGTTCCATCTGTGTTGTAGATCTTTATTCATTCATTACTTCCCACCCTCGTCCCCCCTGCCTGGACTCTGGTGGACTTTAAGAACTCCTGGTTAAGGTATTTGCTCAGACAGAGCCTCCTACTTTCTCTTACTATCTCTATAATATAGAGGTGGGCAAACTTGATCTGAAGAGACCATGAGAGGGGCATTATGGGTAGGTCTTAGCTGAGAGTTTTTGGCTGGCTTGAGCTTGGAAACGGCTGTGTCGGTTCCGAGGACGGAACCGAAGTCCTAACAGTAATGAATGAGTAAAGATCTACAACACAGATAGAACGTTATGGTAAGACCTAACTTCTTTTTTCGTTATTTACAGCCATTTGCTTACCCAATATTTCTGCTAGAATACTCTGTAGGGAATTTTTGAAATCTGCCAACTCATGACACTCCTAAAACATACTGTATGTACGCATTTACCTCTTTCTTCTCCATCACATGTCCAGTATTTGCTTTCTACCTGAGGAAAAATTCTTTGAAGTCTGCTTGGGGTATAAAAATACCAAATCAAACACACCCAAGCAAAGATCCTAAACGTTTTGGACTTGTTTGCATACTTGGGAGCCGTACACGTGTCTTCCCATAGTTTTCTTGTAAATTGCTTTCCCAGTCTCTTTTCCCAATCTTTTCTAACCTCCTCTGATTGGTTCTTATAGTTATCATGCAATATTTTATATACCCTACTAATTATCACTTTTCAACAGCTGCTTCTGTTCTAGATTCAACTAAAAACTCTGGCAGAGCAGGTCTTTCACTTAAACTCCCCCTGTCCCGTACTCTTTGCCTGTACTCTGAAATCAAGCCCCAGAAGGGAAGATGGTTTATAGCTGCAGTCCAAATGTCTTCTTGTCACAATCGATAGCCTAGTAACCTCCTCTGAACCTTTGAACCTATAATAAAAGCTTACATCTGAAATGAGGAACTGTATTCAGAGTCTTATTGGTGTTCTTCCTTATTTCTTCCTTTTTTAGCAGAATTTTCAAATATAGATTTCAGATTATTTGTTGTGTTGTCAACAAAGTAGGAAATATCACCAACCACCTTCCTGAATTTTTACACTACCTTGCAACACATTCCAGTTGTTGTAATGAGGTTTTGTCCCCTTGACTCTCCCTTGTGTAAAGGAGAGAGAAAATTTGATAGTTATAGCTGAATGTACTTTTCAGTGACAATAACAAATTCTGGGTTCTTAACTGAAGGGGTGTATTTGAAGGTTTTTTTTTTTTTGAGAACCTCTCATAACATGTCTTTCACCAGTTCCTTGGGATAAGCCCTATCCAGTAAAAAAGACACCAGTTCTCTGTGTTTGATAATAACTCCACCAATCCGATATTGCCTGTTTTCATCCAATTCAACTTTTGGGTTATTGGATCCAACCTCTGCACTTTTTCAGTAGCTTGGATCCAGAGCTCTGACTCATCCCTACCCACAATTCCCTCAGTTTCCAGAAGTACCTCAGGTCTTGTTTACAGCTTGATCCAGCAAGACCTGGAATTCTAGGGCCTATATTTTTGGGTTGTGATAAGTGCTTCTTCGTTGTTTTTTTTCTTCTTCTTTGTGGAGATCTGGATTATATTTTTCTCAACTATTTAGTAATTGAGATTTCTTTACCTTTTCAAAAAATCAAAAAAGAGTAAAGAGCTTTTTCTTTATAGGTTTATACAGTTAAAATTTGTCTTTCTTTTTCTTATAGACTTTAGACCTTTTCTGCCCTTATAGTGTTATAGTGATAGGGAATTTTTGGCTGTTGGTTGGTTGATTGCTGTGTACTGTCATTACTGTAGTTGTTTTTGCTGTTTTAGGTCTGGTGAGTTTTTGTTAGTGGTAGTTTCTGCTTGTTTTTCCTTCATAACATGATGGACAAAGCCATTGGTTTCAAAAAAGGTTTGGCCTGTGATCACAAAATTCCACCACAGGTCCTGCACTCTTTGTGCATTTATTGCTTAGGGGTCACCCGCCTGGATACAGACTGAGGTGTGAGCCTCTTTTGGGGCCAGAGCATTACAGGAGCAATGAGACAAACTTGCTCTAAAGCACCTTCTTCATGCCCAAGTGAGGCATTCATCACATTCTGCCCCAGAGATTTGCCCTCTGGCTAAGAACCCTGAGAAAGCTAAACTGCCAAAGGAAAAAGAGAAAGAGAAGGGGGAGCATGAGAGAGAGAGAACTTTAAAGAACTAAGCAAAGAGTAAAAGAAGGAAAAAGGACAAGAGATAAGATCTAGGAAAAGGTTGCCATATCTGCTGGTGTTGTCCAGTCTGGCACCCAAGACTCTGAGGTGTTCAGATCCAGAGATTTGTCAGAACTGATCACCTTCCTGTCCTCCACACTTCTCACTGGATTTGGTGAGTCTGAGGCTGCATTCCCCTTTTCTTTAAGAGAAGCATCCTTCTTGGCCACATTCTGATCCTTGTGTTCATTGAGGAGTATTTCGGAAATGAATGACAACAGGATAGTATGGAAGTTCTTTCAGACTCCAATCCAGTTGAGGGTCTTCCTGGCACTGACCCCATCAGGGGCCATGGGTATGGTCCTGATTAGCCCTCCACTGGTGTCTCCTGTTCAGGTCCAGCTGTTGGTCCCTGTGCCCAGTAGAGTACCAGTGTTGGAGCAAACAGTATTTTCATCTTTGGTTTCCATTGCTCTCTGATCTCCTGTGGCATCAGATTGGGATGAGCCTCTGAGCCGAAGAGCTAGGGCAGAAGCTTGGTGGTCTGGGTTGACTCTGAAGTTTTTGGATCCATCTCTTCCCCTCGATGCCTCAGCTCTCAACAGCTCAGTGCCATTGTCTGTCTTGGAGCAGGGCCAAGTTGGCATCAATGGTACTCCTCCATTTCCCTGGCAGTTCGAAGGGATACTTCCTCAGCGCTGATTGTTGCTTTGGCTTTCATGGCATTTGAAAGGGTTCTCTCCAGGTCAAGAAAGGAGGTGACTCTACCATACTTGGCTCCTTCCAGACTTCCTTGGGAGTCTGTCTCTGTATCCACACATCCTGATCGACAGGGACAGTCAGCCTCCTTCAGCCATGAAGGTTCTCACCATGCGAACCCCTATCTGATTCCAAACCTTCTCCAGAAGTCCATACAGAGCAGACTCATAGGAAATGGGTTTGTAAGAGGAGACATTTAAACTCTTCACCAGAATCACTCACCAAAGACACAGACTTCAGTGAGGGAGAGGGTTCCACAAGATCCCCCCTCGAAGATGCTTACTTCCAAGACATTCTAGAATTGATGAAACAGAGGGGTTTGTTCCCCCAAAGGTCCCTGTCCTGAAGAGTCTGTGTTCCATGAGGCATTTGGGGCTGGCTCTTCTACCTCCTGGTTGATTCCTCCTGCTGATGAGCTCATGGATCTAGTTTTTCAGTGGGCATGGAAGGAACCTGATGCAATGGAGCCTATACCAAGTGAACCAGTTAAAATTTTAGTAATTCACAAGAAATCACACTGGAGCAAGGGTCCCTCAGTAGATGCTATGGTTGTGGCGGCAGCCGCCAGGAAGGAGTTCTCTGAAGAGATCACATCTGGCCATCCCCTTAACAGAGAGTCCTGGACCCTGAACTGATTTGGAAAACCGACATATGCTTCAGCAGTTTTTGCACATAAAGTGCTGAGCTACCTCACTCATATGACACATTTTCAGAAGGACTTGAAGACAGAACTGACAAAGTCTGTCATGGGTAATCTCCCTGCAGACATCCATAAATCAGTGGAGTCTCAGTTGTCTGCCTTACAGTCAAAGTGAAACTTATCCATGCATCTGCTTTCCAACACAGCTGATGGTACATTTAGGGCAGTGGGCACTGGCATTGCTATTCACTGACATGCCTGGGTGCTCCTCCTTTGTTGGATATACAGAATAAACAGTCTCCATACCTTTGTCATCATTCATTGTTGGCTGGTTGTTTGATGTTACATCCAGCTGTCACTCAACAGAGCTATCCCAGGTAGCAAATCTGGGCAACAGAACACTGGTCAGCCAATAGTTTACTGACTCAGGACTGCTGGACATTATGGTGGGCACACATTGTTTAGTGGGGGCATGTAGATGCATCCCGTCATTTGTATGGGTTCCTGGAGTAAGTCGAAGTACACCAGGTCCTCAACTCACTTAAAACTGACAAAAACCATGGCCCCTTTTTGATGACATTAGTTGATATGACCATATCAGCTAAAACCAGTACTTGTACCACCAAGTGACTAACACTGACACGGCATGTATCCTGTGGTTCATGTTCTCCTCTCTAGATGATACTGAGCCCCATAGTTGATGCCTGAAGTGGTTAGTATTGCACGATTACTCTTCATTTGTGGGTGCATTCCTGTCATATTCTGCTGGGAAGGCTGGGGTAGAACCTGGGACCCTTTGCCCTAGAGGCAGTTCCTTTTTACCTTCTCATTCACCACAGCAGAGACCCAGCATGGTACACACACACACACACACACACACACACACACACACACACACACACACACACACACACACACTCCTCTAATTATGCAGATGTTTTTTCTTTTTCCTCCAGTGCCCAGTCATAGTCTAACACATAATGTGCAGTTATTTGTTTATCCCAGGAATTCCAATCAGCCATGGTGGGGAGTGGGGCAGCTTACTGGTCCTGTGGGATACTGTCTCCCCCAGTGTGACAACTCCCTCCCTCGCAGAAGCTCCTTTGAGCTCCATTGTTAGAGAAGTGTGCCTCCTCATGCTGAATTCTCCTTGGCCTACTGTGAGACTGCCCTCAGCAGCATTGGCTGGCTAGGCTTTGAACTCTGTGGGGTGTAATAAATACTGCTCCCATTAGGTGTCAACCGTCTGACTAATTAGAGTCTAATTCCTCCCCAGGTAGGTGAGCCTGCAGTGTCCAATCCAGCTTGCAGTTATTTTGTACTGAAGTAAGACAGTTTTGCTTTTCTTAAATCTTAGTTGGCAGATACTGACTGTGAGATAGATCAGCAAGACAAGAAGTTAAGGTGACTGGAAAAATGTTATTTTCAAATATAGATACAGAGTTGTACAGATTTGCTATACACGAATAACAGCTCTAGGACAATTTCTTGAAACAGTCAGTCCCAACCATTTTTTTTGACTGCGAGATTATAGTCAAACTACATATAATCTATCCTGGGAAAAATAAAAATAGCTTTTAGTGAGCAACTCTTCCTGCGTAACAGGGATGTGGGCATCCCTCACACCTTACTATTATAATGAACACTGTGGTCACTACAGCTTTTTAAAAAGGCGCTACTCCTTTCCTTCCCACGATACTCCCAGCTTCCCTTACTCTGATTGAATGTGCAAGTCAAGTGACCCATTCGGCACAGTTCAGGGTGGGTGAACAACAGGCTTTCACAGGTAACATGTCCTCCATAGCAAGGATGGAGTGAAGGGGCAGCCACCCCAGGCACAAGGCGGTAGTTCCTGTTTCTGTGCAGACATTTCTGAATGCTGTTACAGTTTTGCACCAAAGTGCTTCAGCACTTTGTGACATTTCTGAATGCTGGTACAGCCATGCACTGAAGTGCTTCAGCACTTTGTTTGTGAAAAGCTGTACAATCCTCTTGCCACAGTTTTAAAAAGTCTTTTTATGCTTTTCAGTTGAAGAGCTGAGGGGGTACCACATCACGCTGTCTGGCACAAATTTTACAAAACCTTACAGCAAAATGCCTTCGAGAATCGTACAAACAGAACTCCAAAAAAATTGTTTTCAAATAGAAAAAAGTCAGTTGGTGGTCTCTTTTTCTTGCCTGGTGAAAAACTTTTCATCCTATGTGGGCAACAGTTTATTTCTTTCACATTTAATAAGTCATCAGCTTGTGTCATGCATTATTTCATTTCTCATTGCTTCTTAACATTAATATCCCCCCAGGAAAACTGTTCAAAATTATCTATTTCTGTTTCAATGAAAAAATGCTTCCTCATATGTAGCCTGAGCTATCCATTTTGTATCTTAGATTATCTCATCCTAAATTGTATTTATTTTGTTATTGCACATTTCAGTACTGCTTCGACTTGGCTGATAGTACTGATGTACTTAAACGTTTTTATCATTCTTCTCCACCCTCCTTTGTCCAAAAGTCTCATCATTTTTGTATGACTTTTGTTACAGATTGTAGAGCATTTTCCTCTCTTTCTCTAAATTGTTTTTATTCTATGCCTTGGCAATAATGGGGTCACAAGAACGATGGACTACCCTCTAGATGGGATCCAACAAATGTCTTAAAGCATGAACTCCTTCCTTCCCGTTTCTGATGACTCTGATTGCATTGTAATATTCCAGCTGACATTTATTTATTCTTCTTCACATTACCTGTATATCTTTAGGTTCCTTTGAATGTCTAGCTAAAGGTTCCCTTCCCGGTTTGTTGCTCTACTTCCTTCCGCTCTAGTGTGTAGTCTTTACTGGACTTCTGTTTCCTAGACGCATTGTTGTCTATTTTTCCATTGTATCAACCCTGTATATGGTGTCATTAGTTAAAAAAAATTACAACACTTCACATACCAAGTAACCTTGTTTCTAGTGCTAATGAAAACTAAAACCTCACACCTAAACAAGTTTAACGTCCCAGCTGTAGTCCTATAGTCAATAACTTGTTCAACTGTCCTAGCAACTATGTTTGACCAAATGGCATGTAACTCAAGCAAATACATTTCAGTCAAAAGATCTTCACCATCTTGCACGGAACAGGTAATCGACTCCCACTTTGCATCTGTAGTTCTTTCAGAACACTTTTACTGTGAAAGGACTGGGACCAAACAATTTACCTTAGGCTTGAGGCACTCCACTTGAGTAGATTTGATAAAGTTTATTTCTCTTCTTCCTTTGAAACGTCTGAAAATGAATATTCATTTAGCAGTAGTAGTTTTCCACCTTCCTTCCTTTCCTCAGACCAGTTTAGTGTAATTTGGCTTCAGCTGATCTATTTGTGTGTCTTGCTCCTTTGTTTACATATGTATGTTGTTTATTTCTGTTCTTACACATTTGATACCCAAATAAGTGGACTAGTCTGAAGACTCTTTTCAGCCATGATTATTCACTGTGACAGATATAACAGTTTATGAACTTTACTATAAAGTTGACTAATGAAATAAAAATTATGTACTTAACATAATGACAGATGTGTAGGAATGGATCCATCTTCCGCCATCCACGAAACTTAAAACCAGCAAGACCCAGCCAGCCTGGCACAGATTATTTTTATATTGATAGCCTGACTACACTGTTGATACATTTTCATTACCCACAAGGCAAAATGACCTTGAGCTGCAGTCCAGTGAGGGGCAAACAAGAAGTGTATTTGCAACTTGCCTGTACTGTAGCTCTGTTTTTATTACTCACAAGGCAGTTATGAAAGTCAGAAATGATCTTTTAGTTACTGAGACCACTAACACTTGTCATGCTTCTGACATATAGCCTCTAATTAGGAACTTGTTACTTAATCCGTAAAGGTGCAATGATCTGATCCTTGACCTTGTATAGAAAGGTAACAGAAATATTGCCGGGATCTCTGTAGCTATCATTTTTAATTTTGTTTAGGGTTTTTATAATTGTATCCCCCGGACTGTAATTTCTGATGAATTTTAAACAAATTCTAATTTCATGGTAGTTGACAGAACTGTGCCAGTTTACTTATGTTTCCATCCTCTGCAAAAAAGAAAGATAGTCTGAGTTAATTACCAGTTGTTTTATAAAGAACTGTCATCTTCCAGATGCCACTACTAAAATTAAAACTGTAGTATAGTGGCTGTTGGAAATTAGTAGGAAAAAAGCTATCAATCGGTTATGTTACTGATCGCAATATACATGTGAATAAATCTGTGGTTGTTGTTTATAGTCTCACACTTCACGCACATTTAACAGGAATGTGAGAATAGCGCCACCATGTAAATAAACTGCAGATGAGCGAAACTCATTTTTGAATTTCTCAGGCCTGTAAAGGCATAGTTAGCATATTTGAATCTGAGTAAACTGAAATAAGATGAATGTAAATATGTTTAAAACAGAATCATTATTTTGTACATGCAACACTTGTTCATAAGGTCACGAATGCTTTTGTCTATATTCGGCAGTAAGCAATGAGAGAAGAGATGCACCAGTCTCTCCAGAACTTTCCACAAGTGCTTGCACTGATTCAGGTTAAGTGCTGCTGCCAAGCAGCTTATTACAACTTCTATAATCTATTACTTCACTTTGAAGGAGTCCTTATGTGGATATTCTGTTATGGCTCTTATAAGTTATGAAAGGGGAAGCTAGGTCAGTTGGAAAAAGGGGAGAGAGCAAGCAAGGAAAACAAAAGAAATTAATTGTTGGTTGTGCTGCAAGAGGTGGGAAAAGATGGATAATTTCTTTATTTTATTTTTTTTGTTGGACTAGTCCCCTTTTTTTCTAAATATACACACACAAACATATATATATATGGGAAGTTGGAGAGGGAAGAATGGAAGAGACAAGGGTACTGACAATAACATATGGCGCAGACAAGACAGACAGGAACACTATGTTGGGTTGGCAAGTTGAAGGGTACAACTGTTGGACAGATAGAGGAGATGAAGAGACCTTTGCAGCCAGTGCCACCCCAGTCCGAACAACCTCCCTGTGTACACTGCCCTGATGTTCTTTGGCAGGGGGACCCTGGTGTTTGGGGAGTTTAAGGCCTCCAGTGGTTTGGACCAGTTGAAGATTGTTCATATGGCCCCCACCACTCTCTCGAGTGCAGCCTCATGTAGGTTCTGAAGTTCAGGTCTTTGGCTTGTGAGGCTGCCAAGCCACAGGGTGCCCACGGGGGGGGGGGGGTTGGGGGGGAGCCACCAGTCCCACCAGTCCCACCAATCCCACCATGTGGAGCAGCCCCAGACATGCAGGAGGGTGGTGATGATCATTCCTGCACTTTGGTCGACTGCAGTCAGAATTTCCCAGATTCACTTGGATCTGCAGAAGGAAAAAAGAGAGGAGAGAAGAGACGGACTCTGGTGTTTCATACCAAATGTTTTTATTTCCCAGAAAAAAAAATAGTGATGTTTTTATTCAGTACTTTTAAAGAGACGATAATTAGATGTATGATAATTATCATTACAGTCAATACTGATAAGTACAGTTTCCGTAATTGATTATCATTACAGTCAGTACTAATAAGTTCAGTTTCCATTAGAGGCCTCGGCACTGCAGAATTTGAAAAACGTTGCATTCCTTAATCATGGATGAATAACTATGCATTTATGGAATGTATAACTGACACCATTATATATTTAGTGTATGGCATGCCAAGATTACCTACAGATACCAAGAAAAAGATAAGCCAGTTAACACTGTCTCTAGAGCAAGACATGATCATAACAGCACTTGGGGAGTGCTTAACAATTGTTATGCTTCCCCCCAAGTGTTATTACTTTTGGATCCTGTGCTAGGGGCAAACAGCGGGCAGCGCCAGCCACTAAAAATCAGCAGAAGATAAAACAGCTTTGATTTTGCCTGCTCACCATGCTTCTTAACTGTCAATGAGTTTCTCATATTGTTTGTGCTGTCACTTGTAAATCTTTGATTTTCTGATTAATCACTGAGGATTATATTCGGTCAATAAAGCCAGACATTAGGGTTACATACTTATAATTGCTGTGAAAATACATATTGATGCAAAACCTGTTGTTCTATTAATTATTTTAAGTGAATAGGAGCAATATTTAAAAACTGTCCCTGGATTTGATCCTTTGCCCCCATACTCTTCCCCTGTTTTGGCTTTGTCGAAAATTCTTAAGCAAAGGAGTAAAGAGGTGTGCTGTTCTCTGTTGACATCACAAAGTTCATAGGTTCATAAGATGTTACTAGGCTATTGACCCGAGGTCTTTGCAAGCCTAGCCGTTAAATTCCAGTATAATACTAGATGAGAGATATTGTCTATGCCCAAGGTTTTTCTAGCATGGACTAACCATGTCCAGGAGAGAAGCCGGGGCAATCCCTGGCAGAAATTTATGGTTTCCCATCCAGTCGTCTAGTTTGAACTTAAACAGGGTCATGGAGGTGCTCTGCTTGATATGGATTGTAAGCCTATTCCAGAAGAATGGCAGCTTCTGAGAAATGTATCTGTCTCTCCAGCAGGTCCTGTTTGACACAAGCTAGATTGAGGTCCCTGGAACTGGAAACGCTAGTCCTATTTGGCTTATAGATGTGCAACATATCCATTAGATTTGAGTCAGAGATAGCACTGTAAACCAGACATAAGTCGCCTCTGAGTAGTCTAGATGCCACTGAGTACAGTGACTTCAGTCTGTCCACATAAGACATGTGCTGGAGACCCTGAATTTTCTTAGTTAGAAATCTCAGAGGTTACTGCAGATGTCTGGTATAGTACATACCAAAGGGAGCATTATATTCAATAATGGGCTTGATGAGGGACGAATACAGGGGAGTTGTAACCTCTTTTGCTCTCCTCACCACAGTAGACACATGGTGGTCAAAGATGAGGTCTCAGTCAACTTGTTTTCCCAGGTCTCTCACTACTGAATTTGTACTTTAGGTTATTGTTGTTTATTTTATTATCAGCAGGGGCGTTGTTTTTACTGTAGGGAATGATGATGCATTTTTTAGCATTTAGTTTAAGACCATGTCTTTGGCACCAATCATTGGTCTGTGTAAGCCCCTTTTGAGGTACGCTGACATTGCTAGGGGATTTAATGATGGCACCTAATTTGCAGTCATCCGCAAACTTGGTTTGGCACAGCCTCTCCATTTTGGCCTGGACTTCTGAGAAGTATATGCCAAACAGGAGGGGACCCAGCACTAACCCTTGTAGGACCCCACTGATGACAGGTCTGCTGGTAGAAGTAAAGTCTCCCATTTTAACTAAGTGTTGTCTATCTGTGAGCCAGTTTGCATCCCATCTGACAACACAGGGGTTGATATTCAACTGGGTTAGTTTGTCAGTGATAGTGTCAAATGCCTTGGCTAAGTCAGGATAGGCTGTGTGAATGGCTTTGCCCTCATCTGTGGCTCTGATCACATTCTTGAAGAAGTCCAGCAGGTTTAGCAGGTATGACCTGCCCTTGACAAAACCAAATTGGGACAGATCCAGGGTTCTGAGGTCACCTATATGAGGCCCATGATGATTTGTTCCGTTGCCTTACAGATGAGGCTGGTTAAACTTATGGGTCTGTTGCTGAGCCGTCCTTGTGGAGGGGGGATAACAGTCACTGTTTTCCATTCAGTGGTGACAAAGCCAGTACTCAGGCTGTGGTTAAATAGAGTGCCTAATGGAGTAGCTAGCTCTTGTTTTAGAATATTAAGAATGCAGCCTGGAATGCCATCTGGTTCCAGGGAGGCTGTGTTCTTAGCCTTGGAAAGACCATTGATGACTTTCTTTTTGGAGATACAGGGAGGAGGAGATGATGAAGATATGGTTTGTGATATGCCAGGTGGGGATGGGGGGGGGGGGGTGAAATTTTCGCCAAAACTGTCTGCTAGCAGGTTTGCAATTACTGCAGCATCAGTGTGTGTGATGCCACCCACAATTAGTTCTGCACACATCTGAGTACTACCTTTTAGGTTGCAGACATAGCTGAAGAACGTCTTATGGTTATCCTTGGCTATGGTTGCTAAATTTTTCTCATAGTTGCTCTTTGAAGATTTTACGAGTTGTCTTATTTGCTTGTTTAGGCTGAGGAGGGTGCTCTTCCTGTTCTGGGATCTCACTTTTGTATTTTTTAGTCAGCAGCTTCATTCATTTATTGTATAATTTATTAATGCTAGATGTCCACCAGGATGGTTTGTTTTTTCTTGAGGATCTTGCTTTAATCCTATCCTGCACAGCTGTCTGTACGTTTGTATAGATGTTTATACTGGGCGTCAGTGTATACCTTAGTGTAGTTGTCAATGCCATCTGTGGAAACTGGAGCTTGGAAGTTGATTATACCTTCCCTTAGGAGAGTATAGTTAGCTTTGGTGAAGTTTTTCAGCTTGACTTCTCCATCAGGGAGTTCTGGTGCTATTGTGCCTTCAAAAATGACTGATTTATAGTTGGATTTAACCAATGTGAGCCGTACATTTGAAGCGTTCCATTAGTCACTCATATTGGTGAAGACCAGGTCTAGAATATTGGAGCTCCTTGTGGGGTGGTGCACTATTTGTTCCAGGGCATTTGAGTTAACAAAATCCAGGAACTTTTGTGTGAGTGAGTTTGGGCTCTTAAAAGTTTCCCAGTTAATGGAAGGATAGTTGAAGTCATCCATGACTAGGGTGTTAGCTTGTACCTTAATTGTCCCAAGTAAGTCTAAATAAGCTGTGTGGGCATCTTGGTTCATGAAAGGGGACCTGTAACTGACGATGATCTGAAAAGGGGTTGGTGATTTGGACTTGGAGTAGAACCACAAAGTTTTCTTGTCTAACCAGTGTAGAGGTGTAATTATCTTTAATGAAGATAGATACTCCACCTCCTTTGCTTCCCACACCTTTAATTTGTGGTCTGAAAGTGTGGAAGGCATTGTAGCCTTGGAAGGACGCGGTACTCTCTGCGGCCTTGAACCAGGTTTCTGGCTGTACAAACATCAGCATCTTCCAGGGAGAGGAGTTCTTCCAGAGAGTGCAATTTCTGATTTAAACTCCTAGCATTTCGCAGCATGACCCTTAGTTTCTTTGTGTTTGATATTTTCACATCGAGAATTTTGTTGTTTTGACCTTGCCTAAAAAAAGGCATTATGAGGGAGGCAAGTACCTTAGCCAACAGCCGAAAGCCTAGAGGTGCCAGGTGAAGACCATCTCTGGCAAAGCAGCGAGGTATATCCACAATGTCGTCCCAGGCTGACAGGAACTGGATCCCCTAGAATGACACCAGAAACTAAGTCAATCATTTTCTGTTTATATTGTGGTATCATCTTAGGTGAGAGTAAAATGCTGCTCAAAGCTATGGACATACCTGTCTGGGACAGACATTCAGATAGCTCAATCATGTCTGTCCTCATATAGTCTAGAGAGGTAATTCTCAGTCGTTCACACCAACAGGAACTATGACGGACTCATAACAGTACTTGTTGTTGAGATACTAAAGTGCAAGTGTTCTGGTGAATCCTTGCACCAGAGAGACAGCTGACTGTAACTTTCTTGAGCAATCTGGTGAGTGGGGCATCTGTATGTTTCACTGTAGAGTCAACTATAACTAAAACATTTGGAATAGTTGTGCATTGCCTTAAGGCCTTATTTGGTGAGACACAAGTGCTTGTGTTTTATGTGTATTGGTGCTTTGCGTGTTGTGTTTAGGTGTACCTTATTTGTGTTTTGGAGGTCTGTGGTGTTTAGGTAGGTTTCTGGAGTGTACCTCTGCATATGAAGGTTTATGTGTTGGGTGCATGTTACATATAGGAGTCATGGTGTGTGAGCTGACATGCGAGAGAGCACTGATTCCAGATTCTTAGTGTAGGAGCATCTCTCGCAAATTGTACTTGAGTGATTTAGGAGTAAGGGGTTGTCAATGTACATGAGGCAGTTGCCACACTGCCTCAAAAAAAAAAAAAAACATGTCCACCAGGCTGGCAGGAGAAACAGAGGGAAACTGACAGTCTATAATGCAAGGTTTGAACCTGGTATCTCAGCAGATAAGGAAGAAATGATGCAAGCAAGAGCAAAGCAGCTAATACAAAGAAACCAGTGAAAAAGCTCAAACTGAGCCCTGCACCAATGAAATAGCTTAAAGTGAGCCCTGCACCAATGAAATAGCTTAAAGTGAGCCCTGCACCAATGAAATAGCTTAAAGTGAGCCCTGCACCAATAAAATAGCTTAACATGAGCCCTGCACTAATGAAATAGCTCAAACTGAGCCTTGAACCAGTAGCCTTCAATTAGATAGTCCCACTGTATACTCCTGCCACAAGGGTTTGGGGGGGCTTCTCAAAAAAAGGATGTCCTGATTTTTAATGCTCAATCTATAAAACAGAACTGAATTCAGCTGGTCTAAATTCAATCTGTACTAATGGAACAACAGAAAAAAGCAGGATAATTTATTTTTTAATTTAAATAAGCAACAGTGTAAAAATGCAGCACAGTTTTTCTTGCATTAATAATAGCAACAGAATAAAACAACAGAAATTGATCTTTTCTTGAATTAAGTAAAAGCAGCAATTGGTGTGAAATACCTTTAAAGTGCAACAAATTCAGTAGTAAAATACAGTGAAAAGCTGCAGCAATCAGTACTTTTTTTAAAACTGCTGAAGTACAGTCACAGTATTAAGAGAAGTGCAAAATAAAAATACTTAGAGCATTTTGGTGGGTTTCCCAGCTCAGAAAGACCAAGTAAACACCTACAGCCATTAGATGAATAATCCCAGGCAGATTAGGCAGAGCTCCTCGCTAACCCTCTTCAAAAGAATGGATGGGAAACAGAAAGTTTACCCCAGGGATCACTTCAATGGCTCTGCTGGACAGAGGCACAGAGAACTAATCTAAGGGGGCGGCGAAAGCCAACACATTCCGGCTAGGCTTATAAATGCCTTCTGGCAGATAGCCTAGTACCTACCTATGAACTAGTCCTCCTAATGTAAAAGCATGTAACAGAGTGTCCAAAGTGAAGTGCTACCACCAGAAGTGCTTTACCATCTTTGAACTCTGGAAAAACACTTTACCCTCCAGCACTTTTTTTCTGTAACTAGTTCATAGGTTACTAGGCTGTCATTTCAAGCACAGAAATTTCATCCCAATGTAATATCAGATACACTAGTCGATACCCAGGATTGTATTCAGTAATGACTGCCCGTGTCCAGGAGGGTTGAGGGTGCTGTCCCTGGTAAGAATTTACGGTGCCCATCCACTCATCCAGGTTCCTTTTGAACAGTGTCATAGAGGTGCTCTGCTTCACATGAACTGGCAGCCTATTCCAAAGACACAGCAGTCACTGGGAGACAAATCTGTCCCTCCAGCATGTCCTATTCAAGTCACAAGCCATGTTTAGGTCCCTGGAACAGGTAGCTCTAGTCCCATTTGATTTACGGATGTGCAGCAAAGTCACATGTACATGGATCAGATAAAGCTCTGCGCACTGCAAAGAATTATGACTGGGTCACCAATCATAACCTTTTATTATGTGCCATATTGCAAAAGACCAGAGTAAGTCATTCTGCAAACAACTTTTTTTGAATATGGTCCCTGGTGTAAACCTGCTTTATAGAGGAGCCTTACACCATTAAAAGTTCCATTGAATCAGGGCAGACATACATCAGAGTGTGACACTTACACTGAGAGCAAATCTTTTGGAATCTGGCCCTATGTGCATACCTCTCAACCTGTTAGAGTAAAAATCTCGACAAAACCTGATATAATAAGGGGACAAAGGTCCCAAAATAAGGACAGATTTCAAATATTGCTCTTATAAACTTAGAAGGTTGATGCAATAACAGGATTTGTCTTAGCATGCATTTTTCTGAAGGCTATGAAGTCTGAAACTTAAATGTATGTCATTATTTAGTAACTTCAGTCCTCCAGTCAACCCAGTGATTTGCCTGAAAACCGCAGATTTTATGAGAAACAGGCCAAAAATATGAGGCAAAAATGTGGACAGTTGAGAGGTGTGCCTATGTGTTCTCATCATGAATTTCTTGGCATCCATGTGTCAAACACCTAATAAGCTGAATATGATCAGAGACCATATCATAATCCTTCTTAGTTGGGCTCTTCTCAGTGACAACTTGGTAGTGCTGTATTGCATACATTTGTAATATACCACTGCCAAAACCTTCTTTACAGATGTAATCTGTATTTCCTGATTCTATATTTTTTGTTACTATGAACTCTCAGCAATATGTGGGTTTCTTTTTATTGAGTATCTATTTTTCTATGTTTCTCTTATTGCTCATTCTAAAACCATTCCTACAGGGTCAGGGAACCAGCCTAGTCTATCTTCTCAGGTACAGGATGCAGTTCATGAAGATTTTATCTGGGTCTGTGTAAATAAGACAAAAAAAATGAAGGGATTACAGAGAATTATTATCTTTGCAGTGTAGTTCAAATTCTTAATTACAACTGCCCCCCCCCCCCCCCCCCATAAATTAAACATGCTGATAAAACGTAAGAGTTAGGATATTTGAAAATAGTTATGTTTATTATTTCCTTGTAAATAACTAAAAGTAAATGTATGCATGTCTTTAGAAAATAAAGGAAAGCATTGTCACTGGAATGAAATTATTACAGGCAGTTTTCAACTTCTGTAGTGGATGTATTCATATGCACTGATTACCTTTTGTGGGTGACGGTATTGTCCTAATTACAGGTGAAAAACTTTGCTGCTGTGGCGACTGTGAAGGTAGTCAGTTTCAGGAAGGTCAGACTCTTGCCATGCATTGCTGTGGCTAAAAGAACAGTTTCTAGTGTTATCAGTAATCCATCCATCATACCTTCCAACCATACAGAATTACTCAGTTTTTACCATGTTTTAGGGTCCAAATAATGGGGTGCCACAATTCACGAGTGGCACTCCTGCATTTCCGAATTTTTCCCAGCTTTCTTTTTTTCACATTTTCTGAGTTGACATCATCAAGTGCGTGATGACGTCAGGTCCATCAGGGCTACCAGCCTGTCGGAATTCAGCTCAAGGGCCAGCTGACTCACTTACTATTTAGCTGACTCGCTCACTTTTGAATTCCACTTGTGAGTGGGAAAGTCCTGGGCACTAGAGCAGTGAACAGATTTATTTATTCTGGCTACACTCAAGTTGTTTTGTTTTGAACTTGCGAGTGGAAAGTCCTGGGTACTTATTCTGCAAGGATGTTTTATTTATTCTGACTGCACTCAGGTTTACTGCAGAGTGGAAAGGATTCTGGCTGCACTTACAAGCAGTGGGAATTTCAGGTAACATGTTTATAAGTCCTGGGTACTAGAGTGGTGAACAGATTTATTTATTCTGGCTGCAGGCTGCACTCGAGTTATTTTGTTTTGAACTTGCGGGCGGTAAGTCTTGGGTACTTATTCTTTAAGTATGTGTTATTTATTCTGGCTGATCGAATGGAAGTAAGGTTTATTTATTCTGGCACTTGGAGTGTGTGTGTGTGTGTGTGTGTGTGTGTGTGTGTGTGTGTGTGTGTGTGTGTGTGTCTGTGTGTGTGTGTCTGTGTGTGTGTGAAAATGCATCCAATTTAATAAACCTGGTGGCTAGAGGTACTCAGGCTCAAACCCTGTACCATAGGTGCAAGGTAAAAAGAGCCTAAAGTCCCTAGCTACCACTACTTGTGAATTTCTGCCTCATATTTTTGATCTGTTCTTCATAAAATCTGTGGTTTTCAGGATTTTTGTGGCAAATCACTGAAGGATTAAATTCACTAAATAATGACAGGCATTTGAATTTCTGACTTCATATTCTTCAGAAAATAAATGGTAACACAAAACCTTTTATTCTAGCAGTTTTCTAAGTTTATAAGTTCAGCATTTGAAATGTGGCCCTATTTTGGGGCTGTATTACCCCATTATTGGCTTTGTCCAGGTTTTTTGTGCTAAGACATTGAGAGCTATGGTGAAAAGTGAGAACTGAAATTTGTATTCCCCCATTATTGGCTTTGCCCAGGTTTTTTGTGCTAACAGGTTGAGAGATATGTTGCGAAGTGAGAACTGAATTGACTAAATGATAGCCATTTAAGTTTCAGTCTTCCTATCTTTCAGGAAACTGTGGATTTGGCATAGTGATATGTTGCTCTGACTGTAGTGCACAGGGTCCTGGGTTCAAGACTTGGCAGTGAAATGCATGGCTGTAACACAACATTTTATCCTAGCAACTTTCCAAAATTATACAAGCAATGTTTAAAATATGTTCCTGGTTTTTGTCCGCCCCCCCCCCCAAAAAAAAAACTGAAATTGAAAATAAGTGCGAGAAGCTGTGCAAGATGACTGTGGGTTACACTACTGTCATATATATATATATATATATACACACACACACACACATATATATATATATATATATATATATATATATATACACACACATATATATATATATATATATATATATATATATATATATATATATATATATATATATATATATATACACACACACACACACACACACACACACATACATATATATATATATATATATATATATATGTGTGTGTGTGTGTATAGTGGGGGTGTGGAGGTAGACTTTTATGATGGAAATGTTCTGAATTGGGCAGTTTTGTCATTATTGGTTTATGCATTTTGTTTCATTGCCTTGGAAAAATGTTCAAACAGTAAATTTAAAATGTGCTCTGTCTAACACGTGTGCTGTATTATACAAGGAATATAATTTAATAAAGTTAGGAAGGTGTATCAAAGAACACATGTATGTTTCTTGTTTTGTGTGCAAGGGGCCAATGATTTGAAAACAGTCCAAAGGTAATCTTTATCCACCACTGGCCATATGCATTTTCTTTGGATGTAGTGTGGGTTTCAATACTGTTTCAATGAATGTGAGTTTCAAGGGCAGAGAAGGTTTAATGCCAAATCTATTTTCATTGTGAGACAGTATTGCTTTGTTTAGCAGATGTCTATTAGTGTTTGTGCATTGTGCTATAAAATGTAAAAATAAAATACAAATCATTGTAGAAGTAAAGCAGTATGCACACAGTATTTATGGTAAATGGGGTGAAATAGCTAGGTAATGGGACATGGGAATGGCTGCAGGGGGACTCTAGTGTCATATTTTGGTTGTCTGTTCTTCATTTTGTGTTTGAAAGTTGGTATCCCACAATTCCATTGGAGTGGGTGGAGTTATGTAATTATGTATTCAAAATATATGTTAATCAGTGTACACATTTGTACCTATTTTTCATGGGCCTTGTCCAGATTTTTGATGTTTCCAGGTTGAGAGGTGTGCCATCCATCCATCCTCAACCCCTTTTCCCATTTTTATACATGGGGTCAGGGTATCACTTCACAGTGACAATCATCTTGAGCCATGCTTTACACTGCCGGGTGGCTAGCCCTGCCACAGTAGTTTATTTGCACCACTCATGCACGCACACACTCTCACCTACAGCCAATTTAGAATGTCCAATCCACCTACTGCATGTCTTTGGAATGTGGGAGGAAACCAGAGCACCTGGAGGAAACCCATGTAACCATGGGGAGGACATGCAGACTCCACACAGAAGGCTGCCCAACTGAGAATCGAACCAGAGAACCTCTTGCTGTGAGGTGACAATACTAACCGCTGCACCACCGTGGAATTTTCCACCCATGTTCCCTTTGTAGTATGTGTGCTTGACATCATTAATCCTTGTATGCTATTTCATTACTATTTTCATCAGTAGGCTTTGATCAAGGCGACAAGCAGTAGAGTTGGCAGTGCAACAAACCTTATGCCCATTACATGTATTTCAAAAAGTCTCTACCCCACTTCTCCCCAGAGGTGAGGGGAATGTATCATTTGCTAAACCTGAGTAAAATTGTGGAAATCTGCAGCACATTAGTAATACCGTGTTACATGTTTTACAAGAATGGCACTTCTGAGTGCTACACATCACTTAGAAGTTAAGTAAATGTATTCCTGCCTGAAAATTTCATCATATGACCTGAGGTATAAGGTGGTGATATAACAGCAGCTGGCAACACAGTAAATGCTTTATAATGAAGTGCAATTCTTATCCCATTGCATTATTTTTGTGTGCATTTATATGAAAAATGAAATAGCAGTCAGTAATTCTTCACTTTATAGAAATGCAAGCAACTGGAAACTTTTACAATACTTATGCATGTGGCATAGTAACTCGAACATATTTAAGTTCATTAGACATGGCTAAGTAACCTTTACAGAGTTTTCTTATAAACCTGGATAATATAATGCATATTTAGTATTGCATCATTAAAGGAATTGCAATACTTACTGTATAACTCTGGTCTCCTCTCATAAATTTCTGCCACCCACTGGGCAAGCTGGGCGGAGACCCCCTCTGCAGCCCTGCATTGATCTATGCACTGGAGATGCCAGTTAGGATTGTTAGCTCATCCCCCAGTTTAGTCCAGATATCTGCTTTTTTTTTTCTGTGTACTAGTGGTCACTGATTCTAACCTTTCAGGTAAGATGCCTGCAGCAGGTGAAGGAGTATTTTGTCTCCTCATACCAGATTGTGGCTTGACTCTGAGCTTTCAGAGAAGGCATACTCTCTATGTCATTTTCAGCTAAGAATGAAGAGATGGGTATAAAACTAAGGCTACTAATGTGTGAGACACACCCACTGAGGTATATTGTCCTTCTGTCTGGTAGCTTACACCTTCTGCTGGCATCCTCTGGGTGCCAAAAATTATGTACATTCACAGAATAGCTACAGATTCACCCACATCATGCCAGAAGGTAGAGGTAAGAAGATATCACTTACATATGCATGATCCTTTCATGGCTGATAACAGCAGTAGGAGCTGAGCTGCACTGATAAATGCAGTTACACATATGCACAGTTCTGAGAGTCAGAGCAATGTTGAATGCAGTTACACATATGCACAGTACCGAGAGTCAGAGCCATGATAAATGCAGTTACACATATGCATGGTACCGAGAGTCAGAGCAATGATGAATGCAGTTACACATATGCATGGTACCGAGAGTCAGAGCAGCGATAAATGCAGTTACACATATGCACAGTACTGAGAGTCAGAGCAGTGCTAAATGCAGTTACACATATGCATGGTACCGAGAGTCAGAGCAGTGCTAAATGCAGTTACACATATGCACAGTTCTGAGAGTCAGAGCAATGATAAATGCAGTTACACATATGCACACAGTACTGAGAGTCAGAGCAATGATAAATGCAGTTACACATATGCACGGTACCGAGAGTCAGAGCAGTGCTAAATGCAGTTACACATATGCACACAGTACTGAGAGTCAGAGCAATGATAAATGCAGTTACACATATGCACGGTACCAAGAGTCAGAGCAATGATGAATGCAGTTACACATATGCATGGTACCGAGAGTCAGAGCAGCGATAAATGCAGTTACACATATGCACGGTACCGATTGTCGGAGCAGTGATAAATGCAGTTACACATATGCACAGTACTGAGAGTCAGAGAAGTGATAAATGCAGTTACACATATGCACACAGTACTGAGAGTCAGAGCAGTGCTAAATGCAGTTACACATATGCACAGTACCGAGAGTCAGAGCAGTGATAAATGCAGTTACACATATGCACGGTACTGAGAGTCAGAGCAGTGCTAAATGCAGTTACACATATGCACGGTACTGAGAGTCAGAGCAGTGATAAATGCAGTTACACATATGCACAGTACCGAGCGTCAGAGCAATGATGAATGCAGTTACACATATGCACGGTACCGAGAGTCAGAGCAGCAATAAATGCAGTTACACATATGCATGGTACCGATTGTCGGAGCAGTGATAAATGCAGTTACACATATGCACAGTAATGAGAGTCAGAGCAGTGATAAATGCAGTTGCACACATCCATGGTACCGAGAGTCAGATCAGTGATAAATGCAGTTACACATATGCATGGTACCAAGAGTCAGAGCAGTGATAATTGCAGTTACACATATGCATGGTACCGAGAGTCAGACCAGTGATAAATGCAGTTACACATATGCACAATACGAGAGTCAGAGCAGTGATAAATGCAGTTACACATCTGCATGGTACCGAGAGTCAGAGCAGTGATAAATGCAGTTACACATATTCATGGTACCGAGAGGCAGAGCAGTGATAAATGCAGTTACACATACAGTGGATATAAAAAGTTTACACATCCCTGTGAAAATTCCAGGTTTTTGTGATATAAAAAATGAGACCACAATAAATCATTTCAAAACTTTTCTCTCCTTTAATGTGACCTATAACTTGTACATTTCAATTGAAAAAAACAAATCTGTTGGGGGAAAAATATAAAAAATAAAGTATAATATGCTGATTGCATAAGTGTGCACACCCTTAAACTAATACTGTGTTGTGTGTGCACACCCTTAACCTGCTACTTTATTGAAACACCTTTTGATTTAATTACAGCATTCAATCTTCTTGGGTAGGAGTCTGTCAGCATGGCACATCTTGACTTGGCAGTATTTGCCCACTCTTCCTTGCAAAAGTGCTCAAAATCTGTCAGATTGCAAGGGCATCTGTTGTGTACAGCCCTCTTCAGGTCACCCCACAGATTTTCTATTTGATTTATGTCTAGGCTCTTGATGGCCGTTTCAAAACTTTAAATCTGATGTTGTAAATCTTTATTCATTCCTTACTGATAGGACTTCGGTTCCATCCTCAGAACCGACATGGCCGTTTCCACGCTCGCACCAGCCAAAAACTCTCAGCTAAGACCTATCCATAATGCCCCTCTCATAGTCTCTTCAGATCTTGCTTGCCGCTTTCCTTGTCATACGTGCCAAGCCTTCTCTCTCAAAGCTAAGTGAAACATTTCTGTTTTTTGTGTAATTTCTCTCAAAACTTCTCGGAGCAGTGTTTAGTAAGTCTGCACTGTGGTACCTAGTCTGGCACCTATTTTTTCAATGACGCCATCTATGTCCACAGCTCTGACAGCTTCCAGTTTTCTCAGAGCTCCTCACCTAGAGGCAAGCTCCTCAGGGTGGGGTATGACCACAGTTCTGAGGTTGTCGTTCTCGGTTCTGGGCTCCCTTCCCTCCTCAGGTGATGGAGAGAGTCCTTGCCTTCACAGGCTCTCAGTCAGCACCAATGGCATTGACACCAGAACCCCCTTCTAGCATGCAGCTGTCCCAACCCCCTACTTTAGGATCCTGGGCACGGGAACCGCAAGACCTCCCCTTAAATGGAACTCTTTCTCCGGAGTCCTCCTCAGAAGATCTCCGGAGTCCTCCTCAGAAGATCCCACTGGGGAACCACCCAGAAGAAATGGTGCAAGAGGAAGCACCTTGATTCTCCCTGAGGAATCTATCACTCAGGACACCAATTACGATGAGGGAGAAGGGTCCCCATGGTCTCCCCCAGAAGAAATCTCATTTGGAGACATTCTCGAAATCCTCAAGCAGAGGGGAGACTGGAAGTCCTCT
Source organism: Protopterus annectens (assembly GCF_019279795.1). Classification (NCBI taxonomy): domain Eukaryota; kingdom Metazoa; phylum Chordata; order Ceratodontiformes; family Protopteridae; genus Protopterus; species Protopterus annectens. The sequence goes on from NC_056735.1 coordinate 44,569,234, forward strand.
AACCCTTCGTCGGAGGAATCAGTGTCCTTGCAGGCCCGGTAGCTACTTCCTGGGTGACTTCACCTGTGGATGAGCTAGTAAAGCTGATCGTGCAGCGTGCCTGGAAGGCCCCGGACAAAGTAGAACCTGTCCCCCGGTGGCCGGATAAAATTTTATCAACCCCTAAAGATCAGCCCAACTGGTCCAAGCAGTTGACGGTTGATTCCAACAAGAGGGAACTGGCAGAAGATAGTTCCACTCTCCATCCTCTGAACAGGGAGTCTCGGGCCATGGACAGACTGCGGAAGAGGACCTATGCTTCAGCAACCTTTGCCATTCGGTCGCTGAACTATCTGGCACACTTGACTCGCCTCCAAAGAGATCTAATTTCTGAAATGTCTCCCTCTTTGGTGGGGGTACTGCCTGATGAGGTGTGTGACACTGTCGCCCTCATAGCTAGCTACCCTAGAATCTATCTCTAACTCCTCAATGCATTTGCTATCTCACACCACTGAGGGAGCAGCTCGAGCTGCCGCATCAGGCATTGTCATGAGAAGTCATGCTTGGATGCATTTGTGTGATTTCGCAGACCCCTTTAAATCTTCCTTTGTCAATGTGCCTATCAATGAATCTACACTTTTTGATCCCAAAGTAGGAGACACACTAGCATGAAGTGAGAAAGACGGAAAGACCTTGTCTGCTGTGGGCATATGTTTTTCCACCCCCCCAGAGGTCCTATTCCAGGAACCAGAGGGGAGGGAAATTATGGTTCAAAAAGACCCAAGGATCTTTTCATGACACTCGTGGTGAGCAATTCCCCCAGGGCAGAGGGGGCAACTCATCTATAAGATGCCCTTTTCGGAGCAGATGGGGTCCACTTAACCAGGGTGCTAGAGATTCCTTCTCTGGCCGACCCTACCAACGCTCCTGAGCAGCGGCCCGATTGCTTTCCTCTGGAAGCAGTCGGGGGTCATTTTTCTCTGCACCTACCAGCCTGGCAACTTATTACTACCGATGTTTGGGTGCAGAGAATAATATGCAGAGGCTACCATATCTCATTCAATTCAACTCCCAGACCCGTCAAACGAATCCCCGATGTGCCACCCAGTCAGAGGGAGGTAGCAGCCTTAGAAATAGAAAAGCTGCTAAGAAAAAGAGTCATCCAACCAGTCCCACCAGACCAGAGAAGATCCGGGTTTTACTCTAGGTTCTTTTTAATGCCAAAAAAGACAGGGGACTGGAGACTAGTCCTGGATCTCAGCCTACTGAAAACATTTATGAAACCTCAAAACTTCCGGATGGTCACGGTACAGTCCATTCTCCCTTTTCTAGGGAAGGACAACTGGATGTGCTCTATAGATCTCCAGGATGCGTATTACCACATAAAGATGGATCAGCGCTCCCGAAGATTTCTCCGCTTCCGTCTGGGAGCCAGTCACTACCAGGTCAGGGTACTGCCATTCAGTCTCTCAATAGCCCCTCCGAGTGTTCATCAAATGTATGGCAGTTGTAGTAGCTCATCTTTGACTACAAAGATTCCATGTGTTTCCGTATCTAGATGATTAGCTCCTTACTGCCTTGACCAGGAATCTTCTAATCCACAGCCCCTCTTACACTCAAGGCTTCACTCTCTGCTTGGGGATTATGATCAACAAGGACAAATCTCAAATGTCCCTAACAAAAACACTGGAATTTATTGGAGCGATCTTCGACACAACATCCTGTCAAGTTTCCCTCCCTCTTTACAGGCTTTTGAAAATAAGACACCAGATCCAAGCCCTTCTTCCACAGACCTTTATACTGGCACACCTTGTATTGCAACTCTTAAGGCTCTATGGCAGCTGCCATTACCCTAGTACCACAGGCAAGGTTGCATATGAGAATATTACAGTGGCTCCTTTCTTCACAATGGTCGATCTTAACCCAGCTGCTCGACCACATGATACACCTTACAAACCTTTGCACGAAAGAAATGCTATGGTGGATGAAGCCAGAATCAAATCTTTGGTGTCAACCATTCTGTCTCCCCCAGCCCAGGGCCACAGTGACCACAGATGCTTCCCTGTTAGGGTGAGGGAGTCATTTCCAGGGAAAGACGGTCCAAGGTGCCTGGTCCCCCATGAAGGTCAATTTGCTCATAAATGTCCTGGAATTGAGGACAGTTCTCTTAGCATTGCAAGCATTCCATATATCCCTCCCTTCCGGGACCATTGCACTTCAATCAAACAACATGTCAATTGTCTGGTGTATAAACAAACAAGGCGGAACTAGGTCTTACCCCCTGTGTTGGGTAGCCATGATGATTTGGCACTGGCGATAGCTTCTAAATGCTTTCTTATAGCAACGGACATTCCTGGGAGTTCCAACCTTATTGCGGACAATCTGAGCAGGAACATCCTGATGCCTCACAAGTGGTCCTTCAATCCTGTAATAGCGGATTAGATCTTCCGCCGCTGGCGCAGGCCTTGCTGTGATCTGTTTGCTTCCCCTCTAAACAACAAATGCAGAAGCTACTTTACCCTAATCCCCCCGAGGGGGAAATCACTGAGGGATGCTTTAACGCACGATTGGCCCCCAAGTCTACTGTATGCCTTTCCCCCATTTCTCCTCATCCCAAAATTCCTCCAGAAAGGTCAAAGGTTGGGATGCAAAGTGATCCTCATTGCCCCTTACTGGCCCCATCAAGTCTGGTTTCCTTTCCTATGGCCTCATTTGATTCACAACCCGTGGATCCTGGATCAATCTCAAGGTCTGCTGTCTCACCCTCAGGGACTGATTCACCCCAATCTTCACAGCCTCAAACTCACAGCTTGGTTCCTCCACTTCCGATGATTGCCAGGCTGCCTGATATTTCATCTCCCATCTGTGAGATTCTTCTGGCTTCACACCAACCTTACACTAGAAAAATGTATTCTAGTAAATGGGCTAGGTTCTCTACGTAGGCCAAAGATCAGGATGTGGACCCTTTCTCTATGCCTATTCAGAAGATCCTACAGTACCTGACTACTCTTCTACATGCAGGAGCCTCAGCATCAACAATTACTGTGCATTTAGCAGATATCGCAAATTTTCAGAATGGATTTGATAATTCCTCCGTTATGTCACACCGTCTGTGCAAAACCTTTTTGAAAGGAGTATTACACATTAAACCTCCTGTCAAGCTCCCCATAGAACCCTGGGACTTGACTTTGGTACTTCAGTCGTTAACAAGTTCTCCTTTCGAACCTTCTGATTCATGTGATATAAAATTTTTATCATGGAAGACTCTACTTCTAGTAGCACTTACCTCAGCGAGAAGAGTATCTGAGTTGCAGACCTTGAGTGTCAAGAGACCTTCCTTGAACTTCCACAGGGATAGAGTGTCCCTTCATATTGACCTTTCCGTCTTGCGCAATGTCATTTCTGGATTTTCAATTAACCAATCAATTGACCTGCCGGTTTTCTTTCCCTCAGCATTCAAAGAGAGGGGAGTATCTTTTGCACACCCGAGATGTTCATAGGCAGCTTTGTTTTTATTTGGACAGGATTAAATCTTTCAGAAAAATGGATCATTTGTTTGTGGCTTTTGCGGGACCCAGATCGGGTAAACCTGTCTCCAAAGTGGCTCTATCCTTTTGGCTTAGAAACGTCATTACCTTCATCTACCATCAGAATAAACTATCCTTACCTTACAGAATAAAGGCTCATTCTACTAGATCAATGGCTACTTCTGTGGCTTTTCATTCCAGAGCCTCTATGGATGATATCTGCGCAGCAGCCACTTGGGCAAGACCTCATACCTTTATCAGTCATTACAAATTGTATTTGGCCTCCAGGGGACGAGCATCTTTTGGTTCTATGGTGCTCAGGAATATCCTTCCTTAGGGCCATCCAGGACTCTAGTAGCTGGGGACTCAGTCCTATCAGTAAGGAATGAATAAAGATTTACAACATCAGATAAAGAAGTTATGTCTTACCATAGCATTCCATCTGTGTTGTAGATCTTTATTCATTCATTACCTCCCGCCCTCCTTCCACCTGCCTGGACTCCTGGTTGACTTTAGGAACTCCTGGTTAAGGTATTTGCTCAGACAGAGCCTCCTACTGTCTCTCTTACTATCTCTATAATATAAGGGTGGGCAAACTCGATCTGAAGAGACTATGACAGGGGCATTATGGGTAGGTCTTAGCTGAGAGTTTTTGGCTGGCGCGAGCTTGGAAATGGCCGTGTTGGTTCCAAAGATGGAAGCGAAGTCCTATCAGTAATGAATGAATAAAGATCTACAACACAGATAGAACGTTATGGTAAGACATAACTTCTTTTTTTCTTCTGGTGAAGCCATTCTTTTGTTGATTTGGATGTATGCTTGGGGTCATTATCATGCTGAAAGGTGACATTCCTCTTCATCTTCAGCTTTCTAGTAGACGCCTGAAGGTTTTGGACCAAAAGTGTCTGGTATTTGGAACTGTTTATAATTCCCTCCACCTTGACTAAAGCCCCAGTTCCAGCTGAAGAAAAGCAACCGTGAAGCATGATACTGCCACCACTGTGCTTCACCATGGGGATGGTGTTCTTTTGGTGATGCAAAGTGTTGATGTTCATCGTGCATACAGCTGCAGTCATAACAGATGGGTTCTCCTGCCGTCAGGCGGGTCCTCGGTCGGCCGAATTCCAAAGTCTAGGTCCGGCGTCGGTTGTCGTCGCTTCTTCCCTGACATCAGTGCGACAGGGGTATAAAGGAACCAGCCGACGCCATTTTCTTCAGTCTTTCTTGCCGCGCGGTGCCCGAAGCAGAAGCAGTTCGCAAGTGCCGGTCGGCCAGCTCCTGAAATTACGAAAATTTTGAAACTTAACTCTTCTTGAAAGCTAAGTACCCCGTTGGGGAAACTTTTCTTGCCTCAGACCGATGTCAGACAAAGTTAAGTATTGTATTTCATGTGGGAAGCAAATACCGCATAAGGATTTCCATTCCCTCTGTATACCTTGTTTAGGCCCAGACCACGACGTCTCGGTCTGTCGCTTTTGTGCTACATTCAACAAATGCACCATTAAGCGTCGGGCGGAGTTCGCCCAGCATTATTTTGGGATAACATTTAACTATATTATGTCGTCGGATACTCCGACTCCAGTTTTGTCTAAAAAACGCAAAGATAAGGACCGACACACGAGGTCCGCGGCCTCTACCGACACCACGCCAAAACCGACTACACGTGGCCTGGTTCTCAGCGAGGTGCCTACGCAGCCCCTGACTACCGACAACACTTCATTGGCGGTGTCTCCTGTGCCCGAGGTCGCAGGCTCCTCGGCCCACACCCCAACTACAGATACCGAAGCCACTCTTGGCGTTGAACCTCAAAATGTGGACAGGTCTACCACCACTCAAGGTGTCTTCAGACCTTCTTCTTCTTTCTCCATCAAGGCTTTCACTAAGTCTAAAGCAGCCATGCACTCTAAGAGACAAGCTACACAGGGCCCATCTCCAGGCCCCATGCCTAAAAAGCAGATGCTTAAAATGGCTGAGGATTTAATTACTCTTATCAGGGGTTCTCATCCCCACCGGACAAAAGGCCCAGAGTGGAGGAAGAATCCCCCTCCTCTGATCAGGGCTCCATTATTTCAGAGCACTCTGATGATCAGAAACATCCTTACTTCCCTTTTGAAGACTCTGATGTGGAGGAGTCCATTCCTTCTGTATCCCCCCAAGAGGATTACTCATTTGGGGAAACTTTGCATACTTTAAGGGAACACTTCCACTGGGAAGGCCAAGATTATTCAGATTCCAAGAAAAGGCTTAGGGAATTTCTCTTACTACCTCAGCACAGGCCTCTGGCTATACCTCCTGTCTTGGACATCCTAGATGATGTTTACTCGGAGGCCTGCCTTAACCCGGACTCTCTGCCTCCAGCCCCAGTTAAGCCTGACAGGTACTACAGGGTTCCTGACTCACACCAATTTCTATACAAAAGCCATGCTGCTGACCGAGAAACCATCTCACAGGGCCCCAAGGGAATAAGGCCTCCACTGCTAAAAATCCATTACCTTCCGAGAGAGATTCCAGATCCTTAGAAAGGTGGGGAAAAAGGTATATACCTCGGCTACCTTAACCATGAGGGCTTTAAACTGTCAGTTCCATATGCTAAAATACCAACAGTTTTTGTTATCACAATTGAAAAGTAAAATGTCACAACCTGAACAACCAGACTTGAAGGAGTTGCAGGATTTGATGCATAGTGCAGAACAAGTGGGTAAGCATACCTTACAATGTGGTTTTGATGCTCTAGAGGCCTCATGTAGAGCTGCTGTTACAGGATCAGTCATACGTAGACATGCCTGGCTCAAGGAACAAACCTTGCCTGATCATGTCAAAGCTAAATTACTAGATGCCCCTCTTCAAAAGGATGTATTATTTGGTGCTAATGCTGAGGAGGTATTAAGGAAAATGGAGGAAAAGGCTAAATCAATGCAAAATGTGAAAGATTTTCTACAGGTACAACCCCCACGTTTCAGTAGAAATTGGCCTTCCAAAAATTGGTCCTCTCCAGCCATGGACAGACCCCAAAGAGGCAGATACAGGCACCCGAGGGGCAGAGGACAATCCCAAGGATCCTTTAGAGGCAGACAATGGCAAGCTCCTACACAAAGAGGTGGTGAGGATAACTCACAATCATTCAGAAAGGAAGCCCAATGACTTTCCCCTTTGCATGCCAAGCAAGACTCAAATGGCAGCCCCCTTAGGAGGAAAGCTGGCATTATTTTCAAAGAATTAGCATATTGTCACAAAAGACAAATGGATCCTGGACATTATAAACAGAGGCTACAGATTCCATTTTCACACCCTTCCAAAAATGAGAGGCATGCCAAACCTGCCATACAATCAAAGGGCAGAGGCACAAAGGCAAATTACAGATCTCATAGACATGAAAGCTATTCAAGAGGTACCTACAGAACAAGGTCAAGGTTTTTATTCCAGGCTATTCCTGGTACCAAGGAAGGGAAAAGATTGGAGACCTATTTTGGACCTGTCTATCCTAAACACATTTCTACTCGTACCAAAATTCAAGATGCTCACTCTACAGCAACTTCTTCCCATGCTGGGCAAGGAGTCTTGGCTGGTAACATTGGACCTCAAGGAGGCATACCTGCATGTCCCAATCAGACAAAATTGCAGAAGATACCTCAGATTTCTTGCAGGTTCAACCCATTATCAATTCTCTGCATTGCCCTTTGGCTTATCTACTGTGCCCAGAGTATTCACGAAATGCCTGGCATCAGTAATTGCCTACTGCAGACTTCAAGGGATACAAATATACCCTTATTTGGACGACTGCCTGATCCAAGCGGACAGCAAGCACATTCTTCTGAAACATCTGGCTTATGTAATAATGTTGTTGAGCTCTCTGGGATACACAGTCAACAAAAAGAAATCAAGGCTAATACCCTCTCGGAAGATAATGGGTGCCAACTTGGACACAAACACCCAGATGGCCTACCTCACGCCAGAGAAGCAGGAGCAACTAACTCAATACTTCAGAGCACTAGCAAATTGCACCAGGCTGACTGCAAGGAAAATCCTGCAGGCTCTGGGATTCATGGCATCTTGCATCTTACTAATCCCATGTGCAAAGCTGCATATGAGGAAACTTCAGTGGTACCTGAAAAACATATGGTCTCAACACAGCCACAGTTTGGAAACAATAATACCACTAATTCCATGTCTACAAAAGGAATTTCTGTGGTGGGCTCAAGCATGCCAAACAAACACAGGTCTTCCATTCAGCAAGCCTCAAGCAAATCAAGTCATCACAACAGACGCCTCGGACTACGCCTGGGGGGCGCACATGACAGATCGGTGCATTCAGGGCAAATGGTCCCAAAAAGAAAAGCACCTTCACATCAATCAAAAGGAAATGCTAGCAGTAATAAATGCTATTATAGCTTTCAAGGACCTTCTGCAACCAGGTCAACTATTGATAAGAACGGACAACACCACAGTTATGTGGTACATAAACAAACCGGGAGGAACACACTCATACCCCCTATGCAGACTGGCCATGTCACTTTGGAACATGGCCATGGACTCACAAATCGAATTACAAGCACAGTACTTGCTAGGCAAGGAAAACACGCTGGCAGACAACCTAAGCAGAAATATGACAGATTCACACGGATGGAAGTTGCATCCAAAAGTTTTTACAGAAATAATCCAAGCATGGGGAAGGCCAGACATAGATCTCTTTGCCTCCCACAAAAATCACCAATTGACAAAATTCTGCTCAAGGATTTTCCATCCAAAGGCCTGGAGAGTGGACGCTCTCTCTTTCAGTTGGACATCAATGACAGTTTATGCCTTCCCACCTCTTCCTCTGCTGCCCAAAGTTCTATTGAAAACCAGAGCAGACAGACCAAAGATGATTCTCATTGCTCCGGACTGGCCAAGACAACACTGGTACCCACTCTTGAGGAGCCTGACGCATTCCCCACCATGGACCCTGCCTCTAATGCCTCTTCTTCTGACTCAGCACAGCTTCAAAACTCTTCACAGCCAGCTAAAAACACTCAATCTAGCCGCATGGAAGATTCCTTAGCATCACAACAGACCCTACTCTCCAAGGAGGTGCAGGATGTCATTTTGGAGGCCAGAAGGCCGTCAACTAGAAAAGCTTACTCCGCAAAATGGAAACGGTTTTGTGTCTGGAATGAGAAAAAGGGCCAGGATCCTGGAAAACTGAATTTACCTCTAATATTACAGTATCTAGCTGAGCTGCTAAGCAGTGGACTTTCATTCTCTTCCATCAAGATCCATGCCTCAGCCATTTCTGCAGAATACAACACTGATCCACCCTTATTCTCTCACCCTCTCTTAAGACAGTTCCACAGAGGGGCTAAGAATCTAAGACCCCCAAGAAAACAACCAATACCTGCTTGGGATCTCAATTTCATTCTGGAAAAACTGACCTTGCCTCCCTTTGAGCCAGCTGCCTCATCAGATTTGCAATATTTGTCCTTGAAAACAGCTTTCCTTCTGGCTATTACCTCAGCTCGTAGAGTCTCAGAACTACAAGCTCTCATGGCTGTGCAGCCTTTTATCATCTTCCATCAGGACAGTTTCCTTATGAACCAACCCGTCCTTTATGCCTAAAGTGGTATCCAGGGTAGCTTTGAATCAGGCCATACACTTACCTACCTTTTATCCTAATCCTCAAAACAAAGGGGAGAGATTACTACACTCCTTGGACATCCACAGACAATTACGTTATTACCTGGACAGAACAAAGCCTTTCAGAAAATCAGAACAGCTCTTTGTGTCCTATGCTGTAGGAGCTCAAGGAAAGCCAATTTCAAAACAGACAATCTCAAAATGGACAGCCCACTGCATATGCTTTTGCTATTCTTTTCATGGCAAAACTGTACCTACAGGCATCAGATCTCACTCCACAAGGGCCACAGCTACCTCTGCAGCTTTCCTCAGAGGAGTTCCTACCAAAGATATTTTGGAAGTAGCCACTTGGAGTTCTGTGCATACCTTCTCCAAGCACTACCACCTACCATTATACTCCAAAACTAGAGCAGGCTTTGCCACTGCAGTTTTGCAGGGCATCCTGGCTCCTCCTAGTTCCACCTAGTGCCTACGACCCCTTTCTTAGCTTTGGGATTCTACCCATCTGTTATGACTGCAGCTGTATGCACGACGAACATAGTACAGTTTTGTACCTACCATAAATGTAGATGTTCAAGTGCTAATACAGCTGCAGTCCAGGTTTCCCTCCCTCCTTCCCCTCTTGGGACAGGCCTATAGGCTAACACATCCTCATACAACCTGATTGGGGTACTCATTTATGGTGTATTTGCTTGCAACTACTGTATTTTGATTATATTGCACTGCTTTATTACACAAATTTATGTATTGCCTTCCTTCTGGGGGCACCTGACATCTGGGGCAAGAAAAACTGAAGAAAATGGCGTCGGCTGGTTCCTTTATACCCCTGTCGCACTGACGTCAGGGAAGAAGCGACGACAACCGACGCCAGACCTAGACTTTGGAATTCGGCCGACCGAGGACCCGCCTGACGGCAGGAGAACCCATCTGTTATGACTGCAGCTGTATTAGCACTCGAACATCTACATTTATGGTAGGTACAAAACTGTACTTTTTTGCGCCAAACATACCTTTTGAAATTGTGGCCAAAAAGTTCAACCCTGGTCTCATCAGACCATAACACATTTTCCCACATGCTTTTGGGAGAGTTGATGTATTGTTTTGCAAATTTTAGCTGGGACTGGATGGTTTTCTGTGTAAGAAAAGGCTTCCGTCTTGCAACCCTACCCCATAGTCCAGACATATGGAGAATACAGGAGATTGTTGTCACATGTAGTACTCAACCAGAACTTGCTACAAATTCCTGTGGCTCCTTCAGTGTTGCTGTAGGTCTCTTGGCAGCCTCCCTGACCATTTTTTGTCTTGTCTTTTCATAAATTTTGGAGGGAAGTCCAGTTCTTTGCAACATCAGTTTCATATTTTCTCCACTTTTTGATGACTGTCTTCACTGTGTTCCATGGTATATCCAGTGCTGTGGAAATTTTGTTGTACCCTTCTCCTGACTGATACCTTTCAACAATGAGATCCCTCTGGTGCTTTGTAAGCTATATCCGAACCATGGGTTTTGCTGTAGCAGGCAACTGAGTAAATGTCAGGAAAATCCTATTAGGACAGCTGAAATGTATTTATGGCTAATCAGAGTCTTTTTAATTGATGACAGGTGTGTACCCAAGAAGACTGAATGCTGTAAGTAAATCAAAAGGTGCTTCAGCAAAGTATTAGTTTAAGGGTGTGCACACTTATGCAACCAGCGTATTGTATGTTTTTTATTGTTTAGATTTTTTTCCCCTAACAGATTTGTTTGTTTTTCAATTGAATTGTACAGGTTATAGATGACATTAAAGGTGGGAAAAGTTTTGAAATGATTTATTATGGTCTCATTTTTTATATCACAAAAAACTGGCATTTTAATAGGAGTGTGTAAACTTTTTATATCCACTGTATGCATGGTACCAAGAGTCAGAGCACTGATAAATGTAGTTACACATATGCATGGTACTGAGAGTCAGAGCAGTGATAAATGCAGTTACACATATGCACACGGTACTGAGAGTCAGAGTAGTGATAAATGTAGATGTTCTTCATGTTTCACTGTTGCAGTCATCACATTTGGGTTATCTGCCTGCAGGTAGCCCTCAGCCGGCCTGAATACCAGAGTCTTGGGATTTCTGTGTCAGATGCTGTCACTTCTTCCATGACGTCAGGTCGTCAGGGATATAAAACATGCAGCCGACGCCATTACATCAGTCTTTCTTGCCACGTGGTGCCTAAAGCAGAAGCAGTTTTCAAGTGCTGGTCGTCCAACTCCTGAAATTTTCGATGTTTATCGTGTTTCACTGTTGCAGTCATGACTGTAGGGTTCTCCCCTGCCGGCAGGCAGTCCTCAGTCGGCCAGAATCCCAAAGTCTGGGTCCGGCGTCGGCTGTTCAGCCATGCTCCCTGACGTCAGAGCGCCAGGAGTACAAAGCTGACAGCCGATGCCATCTTCTCCAGTCTTTCTTGCCGTGCGGTGATAGCAGTTCGCAAGTGCCGGTCGGCTGACTCCTGACAATGTTTTCTGATAAACTTCAGTCTGAAGACTTTCTTCTCCACTCAAAGCTAAGTACCCCATTGGGGAAACCTTTTCTTTCTCCAGTCCGATGTCAGAAAAAGTTAATAATTGTATTTCATGTGGGAAGCAAATACCTCATAAGGATTTTCATTCTTACTGTATTCCTTGCTTAGGCCCTGACCACGACGTAGCTAGTTGTCGGTTTTGTGCTAGATTCAATCAACGTACAATTAAACGAAGGTACGATTTTGCTTTTCATTACTTCGGTAGGCGTTTTAACTACAAAATGTCGTCGGATACGGTTCCGGCTACCGGAGTTCACAAACGTCGCAAGGATAAAGACAGGCTTCCAAGGTCCAAATCTGATGATAGCGCACAAGCGGAGCCAGCTTCAGGTTTGGCCATCGTCAGTGAGGCGCTTTTGCAGCCCCTGTCGTCGGCCATTTCAGAACTGATGGCCGAAACAGACTCTCATGAGGAGCCAACCAGGCCTTTGAATATTTCTATTGCAGGACCTTCGGACAATGCTCCTTCGGATGGGTCAGGAGCCGCTGTGCAGGTACCGGCTTCCGAAGGGGTTTTCAGGCCTACTCAGCTTCTAATAAAGGCAAAGACAAAGGCAAAGACTCCTTCTAAATGAAAGACTGCAACACAGGCCTCTTCTGAACCGGCTCCCAAGTCACAGAAACAGTTACTCAAGATGGCGGAGAATTTACTTACTATGATTAGGGGTTCACATCCCCCTCCAGATAAAAGGCCAAGGCAGGAAGTGTATCATGACTCCTCTGATCAGGCTTCTGTTTCTTCAGTTTCTTCTTCTGACCAGGAATATTCTTTCCCTCCTTATGAGGATTCTGATGCTGAGGAATCCATTCCTTCAGCTTCTCCCCCTGAGGATTTCTCTTTTGGGGAAACTTTGCATGAAATGAGGGAACATTTCCACCGGGAAGGACAGGAGTATTCGGAATCTAAGAAAAGACTAAGGGATTTTCTTCTTCTCCCCCAACATAGACCCCTGGCTATTCCTCCTGTTTTGGATATTGTGGATGATGCTTTTTCGAGGCTAACTTAAGCCCTGACTCTTTTCCTCCTGCTCCTGTTAAGCCTGATAGATATTACAGGGTTCCTGATTCCCACCAGTTTTTATACAAGAACCCTTCTGCTGACCCTGAAACCATTTCTCAGGGTCCTAAGGGAGTTAAGGCCGCTTCTGCCAAAATCCCATTCCCACTGAAAAGGATTCTAGATCATTAGAAAGATGGGGCAAAAAAGTGTACACTTCTGCTACTTTATCCATTAGGGCTTTAAACTGTCAGTTTCATATGCTGAAATACCAGCAATTTCTCTTGTCTGTTTTAAAACAAAAGCTTACTTCCATTTCTGCCTGTGCAGATGATAAGGAATTACATGACTTATTGCATGCCACTGAACAAGTTGGGAAGCATGGTTTACACTGTGGATTTGATGCCCTGGAGGCTTCTTGTAGGGCTGCTGCCTCCAGCACAGTCATTAGAAGGCATGCATGGCTAAAGGAACAAAATTTGCCAGAACAAGTAAAAGCTAAATTATTGGATGCTCCTGTTCAGCATAATGTTTTGTTTGGATCAAAAGCTGAAGAGGTGATTAAAAAGATGGAGGATAAGGCGAAATCCATGCAAACAGTTAAAGATTTCTTACAAGTACAGCCACCAAGATTTAGCAGGAATTGGCCTTCTAAAAATTGGTCCTTTCCCACTTCAGACAGGCCTCAGAGGGGTAGATATAGACGCTCCAGAGGAAGGCCTCAAACACAAGCTTCTTATAGACCAAGACAGTGGACTGCTTCCACCCCTAGGGGGGGAGAGGACAGGTCACAAACTCATAGGAAACAATCTCAATGACTCCCTCTGTTGGGCTGCAGGAACTTCTTGCCTGGAAGCCCCTCTCAGAGGAAAACTCTCTTTTTTATCAAAATTGGACTCATATAACCCAAGACAAGTGGGTTCTGGATGTGGTTTCAAGAGGTTACAAATTCCATTTTCATACCCTGCCAAGGCCAAGCGGATGGCCAGACCTTCCAAAACATCAATGGACAGAGGCCTTAAACCAGGTGGAAGCTCTTTTGGCTATGAAAGCCATAGAACTGGTTCCACTTTCAGAGATGGGACAAGGTTTTTACTCAAGGCTCTTTCTAGTCCCCAGGAAGCAAAACTCATGGAGACCCATTCTGGATCTGTCAGTCTTGAACACCTTTCTAGAGATTCCAAAATTCAAGATGCTTACTCTACAGCAGCTACTTCCAATGCTGTCCAAAGATGCATGGATGGTAACGTTGGATTTAAAGGAGGCGTATTTACACATTCCCATCAGGCAGGAACGCAGAAAATACCTCAGGTTCAAGGCCGGATCGAGGCACTTTCAATTCTCTGCGCTGCCCTTTAGATTGTCTACTGCGCCCAGGGTCTTCACCAAAAGCCTGGCTCCAGTAGTAGCTTACTGCAGACTCAAGGGAATTCACATTTACCCTTATCTGGATGATTGTCTAATTCAGGCAGACAGCAAGGATGTCTTACTCCAGCATCTAGAATTTGTACAGGACCTCCTCAAGTTCCTGGGATTCCCTGTAAACATAAAAAGTCAAATTTGACACCCTCACAACAGATAACTTTTCTGGGTGCTCTTCTAAACACCACAACCCAGATGGCATTTCTGAGATCCGAAAAACAATTACAGCTGGCTTCAACTTTCAAAACCTTGGCAACTTTAACTCAGCTATCTGCAAGGAGATTACTGCAGGCTTTGGGTTACATGGCCTCCTGCATCCTTCTCGTACCATATGCAAGACTACACATGAGGAAAATACAGTGGTAACCTAAAAAGTGTATGGTCTCAGCATTGCCACAGTTTAGACATACTGATCTCCGTCCTGCCTTGTCTTCAAAAGGAATTCCTTTGGTGGTCCAGGGCATGTACTCTAAACAAAGGGAAACCCTTCTGTCTGCCTCCTGCCACTCAGATTCTAACCACGGACGCCTCGGATTATGCTTGGGGAGCCCATTTTCAGGGCAACTGTCTGCAGGACCTTTGGACAAAGGATCAGAAGCACCTGCATATCAATTTAAAGGAAATGTTAGCCGTTCAGAAAGCTCTAATGGCCTTCAGGAATCTTCTACAACCAGGACAACTACTAATACGGATGGACAACACCACAGTTATGTGGTACATAAACAAGCAAGGGGGATCTCATTCCTACCCCCTTTGCAGACTAGCCATGGATCTATGGAACACAGCTCTAGCTTGCAATCTGGACCTTCAAGCTCAGTTTCTACCAGGGAAGCAAAACTTCCTGGCAGGCGGTCTGAGCAGAAACCTTTTGGATCCACACGAGTGGATGCTGGACACCGAAATATTCAGGATGATAACAGCAGTCTGGGGATGTCCTCACATAGACCTCTTTGCATCCCATCTCAATCATCAACTACAGAATTTTTGTACCAGGACTTTCCACAAAGAAGCTTGGAAAGTGGTTGCCCTATCATTCAGTTGGAGGAACCTCTCGGGATATGCCTTTTCGCCTCTTCCTCTTCTTCCACGGGTATTATTAAAGATAAAACAGTACAAGCCCAAGATGATAATCTTGCTGGCCCCAAATTGGCCTCGACAGTTTTGGTACCCAACTCTAAAAAACCTATGTCTGGAGCCCCCTTGGGTTTTACCTCAGTCTCCGAACCTTCTGTCCCAACATCAGTGTCAGGTTCTACACTCTCATGTCAGAACTCTCAGCCTGGCGGCCTGGTTAATCCAGGGCCTTTGATTTCTTCTTTCCTACTCAAGCAGGTTATGGATGTCATTTTAGAAGCCAGACGTCCTAGCACTAGAAAATCTTATGCAGGAAAATGGAAAAGATTTTGTTCCTGGATGCAGGCTCAGGATTCTGATCCTCTTCTTCCGAACATTCCTTTAATTTTACTTTATTTGACAGATCTCTTACATAAGGGTCTCTCTTTCTCTTCCATTAAGATACATGCCTCTGTTATTTCTGCTCATTATAATACAGACCCTCCAATCTTTTCCCACCAGCTCATGAGACAGTTTCTCAGAGGAGCTAAGAACTTAAGACCTCCTAGATCTCCTCCCATTCCTGCTTGGGATCTCAACTATGTTTTGGAAAAACTAACCTTGCCTCCTTTTGAGCCTGCTGCCTCTTCTGACATCAAGTTTTTATCTTGGAAGACAGCCATCCTCTTAGCCCTAACCTCTGCCAGGAGAGTTTCAGAGTTACAAGCTCTTATGGCTGTGGAACCTTATATTATTTTTCATCAAGACAGGGTGTCTTTGAGGACTAATCCTACCTTCATGCCTAAGGTGGTTTCCAAAGTGGCTTTAAATCAAACTATCCACTTGCCAACTTTTTTCCCCACTTCTCAAAATAAAGGGGAAAGGATCTTACATTCCTTGGATGTACACAGACAACTACGTTTTTACCTGGACAGAACCAAGGACATCAGAAAATCAGAACAATTGTTTGTTTCTTATGCTTCAATTTCCCAAGGTAAAGCCATTTCAAAACAGACCATTTCTAAATGGATTGCTCATGGAATCAGATTTTGTTATTCACACCATGGAAAGCAAATCCCAGGGAGTATACGGACTCATTCCACCAGAGCTGCTGCCAATTCTGCGGCCTTCCTCAGGGGAGTTCCTACCAAAGACATTTTGGAAGCTGCAACTTGGAGTTCAGTGCATACTTTTTCTAAGCACTACAATCTACCTCTCTACTCTACGTCTAGGGCAGGCTTTACCTCTGCAGTCTTGCAGGGCTTTTTAGCCGCCCCTTCCACTTTATGACCACCTCCCTTTCTTTCAGCTTTGGGATTCTACCCTACAGTCATGACTGCAACAGTGAAACACGATGAACATAGTACAGTTGTGTACACCTACCATAAATGTAGATTTTCGCGTGTCTTCACTATTGCAGTCTGGGTTTCCCTCCCTCCTGTCCCCTCTTATTTTTACTTTTGTGTGGTTCCTTTTTTCACCATTCTTCTGAGGTGTATTTGCAAAGGATATGGGACCTTTCTCATTTTGGGACTCCTGACATCTGGGGCAAGAAAAACTGGAGAAGATGGCGTCGGCTGTCAGCTTTGTACTCCTGGCGCTCTGACGTCAGGGAGCATGGTTGAACAGCCAACGCCGGACCCAAACTTTGGGAATCTGGCTGACCGAGGACTGCCTGCCGGCAGGGGAGAACCCTACAGTCATGACTGCAACAGTGAAGACACTCGAACATCTACATTTATGGTAGGTGTACACAACTGTACTTTTTTGAGTTTCAGACCTGAAGTCCTCTAAAAGATAAGTACCCCGTTGGGGATCCTTTTTTCTTGCTCTAACCCATGTCAGAAAAAATTAAGAATTGTCTTGCCTGTGGAAAGCAACTACCTCATAGAGATTTTCATTCTTACTGCATCACCTGTTTAGGCCCAGACCACAACGTCCCTCGCTGCCGGTTTTGTGCCTTGTTCAACGCCCGAACTATCCGTTGTCAGGCAATTTTTGTAGCTAAATACTTTCACTCTTGATCTCTGTACTCCAAAATGGCATTGGTAAGCCATCCAACTACCGATCTTCTGAAAAAACGTAAGGATAAAGACAGAGACAGTTCGCATAGGTCCAAAACTGCCAACGACGCTACCGTTAACCTAGTCGCCAGTCTGCCGGTCAGTGAGGCGCTTTCGCAGCCCCTGATACCCGCTTCTGCAGATTCACAGGCCTCTACTGAGACCCATTCAGAGTCCGGTATGCCACGAGATGCTTCTTCGACTATGGAACCTGCGGATATCTCTACCTTGGATGGGTCCGGAGCCGCTGTGCAGGCACTGGCTTCTGAGGGTGTATTCAGGTCTACTGATTTTCATATTAAACCGACAACTTCATTTCTAGCCAAAAATACTGAATTTCTCAGGCCTAAAGTTCGCACTACTCCTAGGAAACTGACAACCAAAGTGCATTCTCAGACCCACAGGCATCAAAAACAAATGATTAGAATGGCTGAAGACCTTATTACCTTAATTAGAGGAAGCCAGCCTTCCCCCTCAGAGACCTAGAACTGATTTTCCTTCTGATTCTTCTGATCAGGAATCTGATATCTCTGTTCCTTCTGACTACCAGGACATACCCTTTTCTACCTATGAGCATTCTGATGCAGAGGATTCCATTCCCTCTGCTTCCCCTCCAGAAGATTTTTCTTTTGGTGAAACCCTGCATACCCTTAGGGAACATTTCCACTGGGAAAGCCAGGACTACTCTCAGTCCAAAAAGAGACTCAGGGAATTTTTAAAACTGCATAGGCCTCTAGCTATGCCTCCTGTTCTGGAGATTATAGATGATGTTTTCTTGGAATCCAGTCTTACCCCAGATACTTTGCCTCCAGGTCCCAGGAAACCTGACAGGTACTATAGAGTACCTGACTCTCTCAAATTCCTTTTCAAGAATCCTACTGCGGATCCAGAGACCATTTCCCAAGGACCAAAAGGCATTAAGGCTACTACTGCCAAGAATCCTACCCCTTCTGAAAGGGATTCTGTATGCACGGTACTGAGAGTTAGAGCAGTGATAAATGCAGTTACACACATGCAGGGTACCGAGAGTCAGAGCAGTGATAAATGGATTTACACATATGCACACGGTACTGAGAGTCAGAGCAGTGATAAATGCAGTTACACATATGCACACAGTACTGAGAGTCAGAGCAGTGATAAATGCAGTTACACATATGCACAGTACCGAGAGTCAGAGCAGTGATAAATGCTGTTACACATATGCAAGGTACCGAGAGTCAGAGCAGTGATAAATGCAGTTACAGAAACAGTGGATACAAAAAGTTTACACACCCGTTAAAATTCCAGGTTTTTGTGATATAAAAATGAGACCACAATAAATTATTTCAAAACTTTTCCCTCCTTTAATGTGACCTATAAGCTGTACAATTCAATTGAAAAACAAACAAATCTGTTAGGGGAAAAAAAATAAAAAAGTATAATATGCTGGTTGCATAAGTGTGCACACCCTTAAACTAATACTTTGTTGTGTGTGCACACCCTTAAACTAATACTTTGTTGAAGCACCTTTTGATTTAATTACAGCATTCACTCTTCTTGGGTAAGGAGTCTGTCAGCATGGCACATCTTGACTTGGCAATATTTGCCCAGTCTTCCTTGCAAAAGCGCTCCAAATCTGTCAAATTGCAAGGGCATCTCTTGTGCACAGCCTTCTTCAGGTCACCCCACAGATTTTCTATTGGATTTAGGTCTGGGCTCTGGCTGGGCCATTTCAAAACTTTAATCTTCTTCTGGTGAAGCCATTCTTTTGTTGATTTGGATGTATGCTTGGGGTCATTATCATACTGAAAGGTGACATTCCGCTTCATCTTCAGCTTTGTAGCAGACACCTGAAGGTTTTGGGCCAAAAGTGACTGGTATTTTTAACTGTTCATAATTCCCTTCACCTTGACTAAAGCCCCAGTTCCAGCTGAAGAAAAGCAACCCCAAAGCATGATACTGCCACCACCGTGCTTCACTGTGAGGATGGTGTTGTTTTGGTGATGCAAAGTGTTTTTGCACCAAACGTACCTTTTAAAATTGTGGCCAAAAAGTTCAACCTTGGTCTCATCAGACCATAACACATTTTCCCACATACTTTTGGAAGACTTGATGTATTGTTTTGCAAATTTTAGCTGGGACTGGATGGTTTTCTGTGTAAGAAAAGGCTTCCGTTTTGCAACCCTACCCCATAGTCCAGACATATGGAGAATACGGGAGATTGTTGTCACATGTAGTACACAACCAGTACTTGCCAGAAATTCCTGCTGCTCCTTCAGTGCTGCTGTAGATTTCTTGGCAGCCGCCTCCCTGACCAGTTTTTGTCTTGTCTTTTCATCAATTTTGGAGGGATATCTAGTTCTTTATTTATTTTATTTTTATTTATTTTACATTTGTTTACCGGGCTAGTCCAACTGGATACATTTCCATTTTCAGCAGAGGCCCGGGGAGAAAAGCTCCACATTGAAGTTAGTACAAACAAGTCATTTACATAAAGAAAGTAAGTAGTTAGTAAACTACCAACAGAAATAAGGTTTAATCTAGATTATAGTAGTTGAAAATATATATTAGGAAGGACACTTACTCTAATTTTCTTTACCGTACAAGATAGGGGAGTTATACTTTAGTAAAACATTCATGAAGAGTCTAATTAATTAAGTAAGTATAAACCATAGAGAGTTCTATATTAATTCATATCAGAGGCTAATTAACAAGGGTGATTTAGAGAATGTCTACTCAAGGGGAGTGAGTAGAGAGAGGCGAGAGAGGGTGATTCAGAGAAGAGTAACTAGTAGAATTATAAGATTAGTCGGGATTGATGCAGGGCATAACCAGAGTGTTTTTAGATGTTGTTTGAGTTTTTGTTTAAAGAGGAAGGGTGACGAAGTAGAAGTTAGAGTGGTCGGTAGAAGATTCCAGTATTTACCTATGGTGTTGGAGAAAAGTGAGTCACCTGCTATGTTATTGGACTTGCTTAACTTCACAAGAAGTTTATTAGAGGAGCGTAAAGAATTTAGGTTAGAATAGGGAGAAATAAGGTCAGAAAGTATAGGGGTATTTTTTGGTTGGTGAAATATCCTGTGAACAAAGGTAAGTTGGGAGAGTAATAGTGTATTTTTTAGTTCTAGCCAGTCTAGTTGTTGTAGATTCTGACAGTGGTGAGTTCTAAATGGGTTTCCGGTGGCAAATCTAGCAATGCTATAGTATGCATTTGCTAGTTTAGTGAGGTTATTTTTCTTTAGGTTAGTGTATATGGATGAAGCATAAAGAAGAGTAGAAATAAGATGAGAGTGAGCAAGTGTGATTTTGGATTTTGTGTGGAGATAAAAAGGTTTTAATTCTATATAAGGAGCCGAGTTTTCTATTTACGGTTTTAATAGTGTTATTAATGTGATTATCAAAAGTGAGGTTATTGTCAGTTATAATACCCAATAGCTTAGTGGTAGAGTCAGGGGCTATATGTGTGCCATTGTTGGAAGTAATAGAGAAGTCTATGAGGGGAGACTTAATATTAGGCCTAAAGAGCAGGAGTTTGGTTTTATTGGCATTCAAAAGGAGGCAGCGTTTCAAGAACCATGCCTCAACTGTGCTAAATACATTCTGTGTTAGGGTTTGTAGTTCAGGGGAGGTGTTAGCAGAGCATATGAGTGTTGAGTCGTCTGCATATTGAATACATGTAGCTTGAGGTATTGCTGCATGTAAGTCATTTATGAATAAAGAGAAGAGGAGAGGTCCTAGGATGGACCCCTGTGGGACTCCAAGAGAGACTGGTAGAAGGGATGAAAGTTTATTATCCCAGAGAACTGCCTGTTGCCTGTTATTAAGGTAGGAAGTGAACCATTGAATAGCTTTGGTATCTAGAGAGAGGGATTCAAGGGTTTTTGAGCATATTATGGTTTACCATGTCAAAGGCTTTTGACAGGTCTATAAAGAGTGCTGATGACAGAATACTATTATTGCGGTTTCTATTTATACACTCGGTAAAAGATAGGAGAGCTGTTGTAGTACTATGAAATGGCCTAAAGCTATGTTGGCAGTTGGCTGTTGGCTGTTGGCAATGTCTCTGTTGTCCCATATTTTCTCCACTTTTTGATGACTGTCTTCACTGTGTTCCATGGTATATCCAATACTGTGGAAATTTTTTGTATCCTTCCTCTTGACTGATACTTTCAACAATGAGATCCCTTTGATGCTTTGTAAGCTCTCTGCAAACAATGGCTTTTGCTGTATCAGGCAACTGAGCAAATGTCAGGAAAATCCTACTAGGACAGCTGAACTTTATTTGGGGTTAATCTGTCTCTTTTTAATTGATGGCAGGTGTGTACCCAAGAAGACTGAATGCTGTAAGTAAATCAAAAGATGCTTCAACAAAGTATTAGTTTAGGGGTGTCCACACTTATGCAACCAGCTTATTGTACTTTTTTTATTTTTTTATATTTTTCCCCTAACAGATTTGTTTGTTTTTCAATTGAATTGTATAGGTTATAGATCACACTGAAGGTGGGAAATGTTTTGAAATGATTTATCGTGGTCTCGTTTTTTATATCACAAAAACCTGGCATTTCAATAGGGGTGTGTAAACTTTTTATATCCACTGTATGCACGGTACTGAGAGTCAGAGCAGTGATAAATGCAGTTATACATATGCACAGTACCAAGAGTCAGAGCAGTGATAAATGCAGTTATACATATGCATGGTACCAAGATTTGGAGCAGTGATAAATGCAGTTGCACATATGCACAGTACCAAGAGTCAGAGCAGTGATAAATGCAGTTACACATATGCACTGTACCGAGAGTCAGAGCAGTGATAAATGCAGTTACACATCTGCATGGTACCAAGAGTCAGAGCAGTGATAAATGCAGTTACACATATGCATGGTACCGAGAGTCAGAGCAGTGATAAATGCAGTTACACATCTGCATGGTACCAAGAGTCAGAGCAGTGATAAATGCAGTTGCACATATGCACGGTACCGAGAGTCAGAGTAGTGATAAATGCAGTTACACATATGCACGGTACCAAGAGTCAGAGCAGTGATAAATGCAGTTGCACATATGCACGGTTCCGAGAGTCAGAGCAGTGATGAATGCAGTTACACATATGCACGGTACCAAGAGTCAGAGCAGTGATAAATGCATTTACACATATGCACGATACCGAGAGTCAGAGCAGTGATAAATGCAGTTACACATCTGCATGGTACCAAGAGTCAGAGCAGTGATAAATGCAGTTACGCAT
Organism: Protopterus annectens; assembly: GCF_019279795.1. Lineage (NCBI taxonomy): Eukaryota > Metazoa > Chordata > Ceratodontiformes > Protopteridae > Protopterus > Protopterus annectens. The sequence goes on from NC_056735.1 coordinate 44,591,662, forward strand.
ATGCACTGTACCGAGAGTCAGAGCAGTGATAAATGCAGTTACACATATGCATGGTACCGAGAGTCAGAGTAGTGATAAATGCAGTTACACATATGCACGGTACCAAGAGTCAGAGCAGTGATAAATGCAGTTACACATATGCACACGGTACTGAGAGAGCAGTGATAAATGCAGTTACACATATGCATGGTACCAAGAGTCAGAGCAGTGATAAATGCAGTTACACATATGCACGGTACCAAGAGTCAAAGCAGTGATAAATGCAGTTGCACATATGCACGGTACCGAGAGTCAGAGCAGTGATGAATGCAGTTACACATATGCACGGTACCGAGAGTCAGAGCAGTGATAAATGCAGTTACACATCTGCATGGTACCAAGAGTCAGAGCAGTGATAAATGCAGTTACGCATATGCACTGTACCGAGAGTCAGAGCAGTGATAAATGCAGTTACACATATGCATGGTACCGAGAGTCAGAGTAGTGATAAATGCAGTTACACATATGCACGGTACCAGGAGTCAGAGCAGTGATAAATGCAGTTACACATATGCACACGGTACTGAGAGAGCAGTGATAAATGCAGTTACACATATGCATGGTACCAAGAGTCAGAGCAGTGATAAATGCAGTTACACATATGCACGGTACCAAGAGTCAGAGCAGTGATAAATGCAGTTACACATATGCATGGTACCAAGAGTCAGAGCAGTGATAAATGCAGTTACACACATGCATGGTACCGAGAGTCAGAGCAGTGATAAATGCAGTTACACACATGCAGGGTACCGAGAGTCAGAGCAGTGATAAATGCAGTTACACATATGCACAGTACCAAGAGTCAGAGCAGTGATAAATGCAGTTACACATATGCATGGTACCAAGAGTCAGAGCAGTGATAAATGCAGTTACACATATGCATGGTACTGAGAGTTAGATCAGTGATAAATTCAGTTACACACATGCAGGGTACCGAGAGTCAGAGCAGTGATAAATGCAGTTACACACATGCAGGGTACCGAGAGTCAGAGCAGTGATAATTGCAGTTACACATATGCATGGTACCAAGAGTCAGAGCAGTGATAAATGCAGTTACACATATGCATGGTACCGAGAGTCAGAGTAGTGATAAATGCAGATACACATATGCACGGTACCGAGAGTCAGAGCAGTGATAAATGCAGTTACACATATGCACACGGTACTGAGAGAGCAGTGATAAATGCAGTTACACATATGCATGGTACCAAGAGTCAGAGCAGTGATAAATGCAGTTACACATATGCACAGTACTGAGAGTCATAAAGCTGAGCACTAGTGTGCCCACTTTGCATAAGAATTTCGTAAGTTGTGCAAAAATGTTCTAAACTTTTTCAGTGTTGGCATTTTGAGGCCACTGACACCAAGTTTCTGCAAAGTCCGACTAAGAGCATGAATTAAGGCACATAGGTTATAACGTGCATTTAGGGTCAATCAAAATGAAATAGGTTGTTACCATTTGATTTTAATGTCACATCTTCAGGATTAGCCTTTGAATTACTGATAAGATAAGGAGGCAAACCCTATTACAGCACTTGTATATGCTACTGGGTAGGTTGTGTGAAACTATCGTATTTAGGTAATTTCAGTACCTTAAAGTCAGTGGGCTTGGTTACTGTAGTGGCAGTGTAAATGCTCAGGACCTTTATGCAGTCAGCTTTATTGTATTTTAATGAATAAACCAGTTCAAGCGTTACTTGTTTTTCTCTTTCCCTCACCCTTCCAATCATCATTAGTAGGCCTACTTTTCTGTGTACACATTCATACATATAACTCAGGTGAACAATTTATTACACACAAAAAAATGGAAAAGAAATAAAAGGCATTACAAAACTGATACATGTCATTTTTTTTTTCTTTTTGTTTTCTAATATTAAATTATCCCTTTGCACGCATGAAACAGAACTGATTACACCCAGAAGGGGTAGGGGTGCAGTAATTAATGCAAAACTTGTATTTCTTTTTTTTTTTTTTTTTTGTAACATCTTTTTATTAGTTTTGAATATTTTACAAACTAACACACATACAAAACAGAAATGCATACCTAAAATCTACTACATGCTATATACCATATAACTATATACAAATCTCATCTATACCGTAATAAGAAATTCTCTAGTGCATCCTTTGCAACATCACAGTAAAATATGATCAAATAATACTTTCCAGAATTCCTTATGTTCAGGCTGTTGGTTCAATGAATACAAAAAGTATTTGTGTGCACATAGTTGCTTTCTGGCTACTTGCTTGAACCCTTCCCATGATAAGGCCATCCTATTTTTCCAATTTAGAGTGATATAGTACTTCATCAACATAAACAGAGAAACGAGAATATGTATTTGCCCCTTATTTATCCCTGGAGGAGGGATATGGAGAAGAGTAAATTTCCATGATAAAGTTGTTTTCTCGTACCCCATTTTTTCTAGCTTAACCCTTAACGCACACCAGAGCTTGTATGAGCATTTACAGCTCCAAATCAATAGTGGATATATTTTCGTATTACTTGCAAAACTTGTATTTCTAGCGAAAGCATGTCACGGTGTCGGGGAAAAGAGTGAGAAAAAACACATTTTCATGGATGTAGTTAGGACATATGGAAAATGTCTTTTTGGAAAAGGGGGAGCTAAAGCACGCTGAGTGAGCAAAGGTGTGGAGTCAGTTCGTGGCTAACATGAATTTTGCAGCGGTAGGAACTGCACCTTGGCACAGTTCGAGGAAAGAGTTAATGACATGCTTGGCCCTACAAGAAATAAACCTAGGCAGAAGACCATTGCTTGTAGTAACATTGGAATAGGTCATCCACTCTCCAGCCTTTAACACCTGATGATTAGCTCCTGCTCTATTTATGAGGCACTGACTGTGATACAGAAGAGGAGGGTACCAGATTCATATGAGGTGACGTGGGCACCAGTAATTTCAGACACTGCAGCATCCACATACAGATTGTGCAAAAGGTCAGTCTTTTGCTGGGATGGGCAATTGCCGGGCTCGTGCACTTGGAATAGCAGCTGTGAAATGTTTCCTCATTAGGTACCCCATCAACATCAGCTGTAGTATCACCTCAGCGCACAGCACATAAGTGTTGTGCACAACATACATTTAGTACTAAATGACATGCTTGTGACAGGTGACATTAATAACATTGTTATGCATTTCCTGACAGTGTCAGCACTAGAAACAATTGAATGCTGTGCCTCACCACAACAGGCTAATGTTGACACCACAGTGGCTGATGCCATAACTCTTATATTCATGATATAATCTCAGGACAGTGGCAAGCAGTCGCAGTGTAGTGGCAAGTTCACTTACCCCGCAGCTGGTAGGCAATTCTGTAGCCAGAAATACTGACTTGTATACTCAGCATAATGAGGAATTGATATTGCAACACGGGGGATAAATACACCATAGCTCAACAACTCTTTCTTCTTTACAGGCTGAATATTTGGAAGAAGAAACAACCCTGTCTGAGGTATCATTGTGACTGTCACACTTGTACTCAGGGATGACAGTTGAAGCCATATTTCACTGTTAGCCCCAGAGACGAGCAAGGCCTTGTCTACACAGCAGCAAATGTATAGTGACATAGTTCAGGCCCATGCTAATACCACTGTGAGTTACGGAAGATGGTTTGAGTGCTCTGGGGTGTACATGAAGAAATGGGCCAGTACCTTGGAATGGCAGAGGCCATTAACAAGGCCAGGATGATCCTCATGCACAGTATCGTTGCTCACACAACATCCATGTCAGCATGTGTACATATACTAGTAAGGACTCACCAGACACATACTGGGGGAGCCGCTGTTTGTGGACAAGTACACAAGGTACCCACATGTGTTACTTCAAACAGTTATCAGTCATGTGGATTCTCCCAAAAGGAAACCAGTCAGGCCTCATCAAACATCCACATCATGGGGTAGAACCTCTGACCTTGATATGCAACCTAAGAAACAAGTACCCTCAGGATCCTCAGAAACACAAAACACAGGCAGCATCCACCATGTAACACACATGTAAGAGTCCCACTGACTCAATTCGAAAACCCATTAGGCATAACTCCACAGAATCCTGTAACCTAGTTATAGGTGACTCCAGCGGTAGACACTCTGATGCACCACTCACTGTGCTGTGCAAGGACAAGGTCACTGTCAGTTGGCTGGCGGGTACCAGGGTTCATGCATGAACTCAAGTCCGTGTACCACAATACACTTACAACACAGTCATAGTGCACATGGGAGTAAATGACTTGAGGTGTACCTCCCTGGACTATATGACGAGAGACATAATGGAGCACTCAGAATCTGAGGCAGGTATGAAGCTAGCCTTGAATACCATTCTGCCTCCATCAAGAATGACAGTGCAATACAAACAAGATTATTGACTTCATCAATTGACTTGGCTTTTGGTGTGATTCTAAGGGGGTACAATATATATATATCAGCCTAGGATATCAGGAATGGCTTGCACCTATCTCTCCAACACTTTCATGTATTGGATAAAGCCTTTTCCACCCCTATAGTACCTTTTTTAGGCAACTTCGGTCTTCTAAAGCTTCCAACATAAACAGAATCCAGATAGTATAAAGGTATTGCTCCTCAATGCTAAGAACCTTAACAAAAAATTCCTCTCCTTACAAGTAGTCTTTACTCTGTAATGCTTTGATATATGCATCGTTACAGACACCTAGGTCAAGACCAGTGGGAGCTCTCCATCAGGACAGGGTTTCAGTGCCTAACACATATTCAGGCTCACCACATTAGGTGATGGCATGGAAGACTGCAAAGTTTCCATATTTAAGAAAAAATAATTTCATCCCCAGGGTCATTAGACAAAACAATAGCCTAGAACACTTCCATGTTCAACTTATTATTACCAAAATGTTATTATCATATCATCACGAGCTATATGACCCTTTCTATGCCCCCCTCTTAGCCCATATCTCCTACCTAACCAATATGGAGTCCCTATACATTAAGTCAAACACCATTCTCTTAAGAGACTTCACCTACTACTGTTCCATTAACTGAGAGACTTGTACATTCTCAAATATGTATGGCCAGAAATTTCTGGTCATCATAAATACAAACTGTGTGGACCAGTTAGTCTGCACCCCAACCAGAGGTGATAAAATCCTGTACTTAGTTCTTACCAATGTGGACTAGCTTTACTTCCCACTTATTGTAACATCCTCCCTGGCCAAATTGGGCCACGGTTCTTTTGCATTCACCTTAAAGCTGAAGCTGGAAGCATCTTACAGTACCTCAATATTCAGAGATTATGTCAAGGTTAATCTGTTAAAAGTGAGAGATGAACTGGCTAAATTCAACCCCCTCCCTTCTTTATGACCCCATTGCTTATGCAGAATATTTTACAGTCAAATCCTGTACACAGGTAAACAGCCACATAGATGCATCTGATCCCTCACAAGTAAATACAAAACCAAATTTGAAAATAAATCCCTGTGGGGTAGAACTCTAATAAAACAAGCAGTATAATAAAAGAAAAAATAATTACACAGAAATATAAATTTAACTCTCAAGATGCCAATAACACTCTTGCTAAACTTAACAAAGAACTTCAGACCCTGATCAAATCAACCAAAGCCATATACAAGGTAAAAATAGCCACTGAGATGAAGAATGACTGCAAAATCACATTTATCAGTGTTAGTAAAGACTATCACATACTTGAACCCAGAGAACATAGCCCATCTACTAGTGGACAAAGTTAATTCATCTTCACCCCCTTTCCTCTCCTATATTCCCTGATCCCATACCTGCATGTTCCTTCCAAAAATCTCCCAAGAACAAGTCCTCAAAGCACTCTCCAAGACAAAGAACACTACTTTTGTGGGACCAGGTAACATACTGACCTGTCATTGGTCAGTTGGAAACATGACTTCTCAGGCCCTCTACAGAGGTTATTAAATATTAGCCTCCGAATGGGCTTCATGACAGATAAATAGAAAGCAGCAACGGTCATCCACTTGCACAAAAGTGAGTGTTCAATGGACCCTGATAATTACAGACCTATAATCCTGACCAGCCTTACATGTGAGGCTGTCAAAGGGATCTTTATGAAATTAATAAATAAGGATATAGTTTAATTTACAAACTCTCAATCCAAACCATTTCAGTTCATAAAGGGTAGATCTTGCCTACTTAACTTGGTTGATTTCTTTGAGAATGTTACTGAAGGAATGAATGAGGGTAAATCAGTACATACTGCATGTCTAGACCTCACAAAGACATTTGACACCATCACACACACTGGTATCATAGACAGACTGTTCCAGCTAAATGTAAATCCCTGTATAACTCACTGGTAGCAAACTATGTCACAAATAGAACCCAGAAAATTAGGGTGGGAGTCTGTACCTCCTAAAGACCTATCACTAGCAGTGTACCCTAGTGTTCAGTCCTTGGACCACTCCTCTTTGGTATTTACATCTCGAAGGTCAAAGCAAAGCAAATGTTAAGGGTTTATGGTTGACCAAGTTTACAGACAACTGTAAACTTGGTCACATCATAAACTCCCTAGAGGGCATCAAGATACTCCAAAAAGGCCTTTCCCGAACAAATAACTGGTGTCAAAACAATGGACTAAAACTAAACGCCGAGAAACCTATAGTAGTTTCTTTTTGCAAACATGCCTTTCTTTAAAAGCATCACATTGACAAGACTTCCCTGAGAGTCGATCCCATAGTTAGGGATCTGAGAACCTATGCTGGCAGCTTGCTGTCCTTTGGTCACCATGTTACCCCTATTGTAAGTGTATTTCTAAAGGTATGGTATCCAGGTCCAGGGTGTAATCATTCCAATGTACTCAGCTCTCACTGTGCCAATCTTTGAATAGAATGCCTGGAGTGACCATGACACTTTCTAACTTAAAAATCAAGGGCATAAATCACTAAAGGTATGCAGGCCATCTGAAAGCCATGTCCCTCTTTTTGCATCATACATAATACTAAGAGGTAACATCTGTTTTGCATATAGAGCCTCAACAGACCCCATCCTGTCAGTTCTAATGCACACTTTTCAAGTCTAATGATAGTGTGAGCACCCACTCGAGGGATCTTAATCTCTTTTGCAATATAAATAGTGCATGTTGGAGGGCTAGGTACGTATCACAGGGAATACCTCTTCAGTGGAACCATTTTCCAGTCCACATAAAGTGAAGTACTTCTCTTACTCTCTTCAAACTTAATTTGGAGGAATGGATGGGAAATTGCAAATTCACCCCTGGTTTAGCGGCCATGTCCTTCATGGCTAGGGTAATAAGTAAATGTCCTGACACATCCTTGATGTTCATCATGTTACCCTGCTGCAGTCATCACACTTGGGTTATCCTGTCGTCAGGCGGTCCCGCAGTCGGACGGAATTCCAAAGTCTTGGTCCGGCGTCGGTTGCTGTCGTCTCTTCCCTGACGTCAGTGCGCCAGGGGTATATATAATGCAACCAACGCCATTTTCTCCAGTCTTTCTGCTGTGCGGTGCCCGAAGCAGAAGCAATTCGCAAGTGCCGGTCGGCCGACTCCTGAGATTTTCGAATTCGAATTTCAGACCGAAGTCTTCTATAAAGCTAAGTACCCCACTGGGGAAACTTTTCTTGCCTCAGACCGATGTCAGAAAAAGTTAACAATTGTATTTCTTGTGGGAAGCAAATACCTCATAAGGATTTTCATTCTTATTGCATACCTTGCCTAGGCCCAGACCACAACGTCACTACTTGTCGGTTTTGTGCTAGGTTTAATAAGCGTACTATTAAAAGGCGCTTTGATTTCGCACAACACTACTTCGGTAGGAAATTTAACTACACCATGCCATCTGAGCAACCGACTACCGGCGTGCACAAAAAACGCAGGGATAAGGACAGACAGCCCAGGCCTAAGCCAGATTCCGAGACCTCGGCCGATCCGGTCTCTGGTTCTCCAGTCCTCAGTGAGGCTCCGACGCAGCCCCTGACTACCGCAGATCTGGAACCCGAGACCGCTACGGAAATTTTGACGGAATGTACCAGGCCGACGCAGCCTTTTACTTCAGGCTCTTCCAACGACTTTGCTACAAAAGACGTCAGTGCTACAGAAACGCCATCGGTTTCTGAAGGCGTTTTCAGACCGACGACACTCACCATTAAAATGTTTTCTAAGTCGAAGACCCCTTCTAAATCTAAAAGGACTGCACTTCAGTCTCCTGTTCAAGGCCCCATGCCTAAGAAACAGATGCTCAAAATGGCTGAAGATGTGATTTCCTTAATCAGGGGTTCCCAGCCCCCTCCTGACAAAAGGCCTAGACAAGAGGAAGATTATGCATCCTCTGAGCAAATGTCCATTTCTTCAGACTCCTCTGAGGACCAAGACTACTCCATCTCTCCTTATGAAGATTCTGATGCTGAGGACTCTATTCCCTCAGCTTCTCCTCCTGAAGACTACTCCTTTGAGGAAACTTTACACACTATGAGGGAACATTTTCACTGGGAAGGTCAGGACTACTCTGACTCAAAGAAAAGGCTCAGAGAGTTTTCTTTTACTCCCCCAACACAGACCACTTGCCATCCCACCAGTTTTGGACATTGTAGATGATGTCTATTTAGAATCCAGTTTCAACCCAGACTCTCTACCTCCTGCTCCGGCTAAGCCTGACAGATACTACAGAGTACCTGATTCCCACAAATTTCTTTACAAAAGCCCTGTAGCTGACCCAGAGACTATCTCACAGGGTCCCAAGGGGGTCAAGGCTTCTATGGCTAAAAACCCAGTACCTTCTGAGAGGGATTCCAGAGCACTAGACAGGTGGGGGAAAAAAGTTTACACCTCAGCTACACTAGCTATAAGGGCACTGAATTGTCAATTTCACATGCTTAAGTATCAGCAATTTCTAATCTCTCAGTTAAAGCAAAGAATAACCACTCTCCCTCAACAATCTGAATTGAAAGAAGTACAGGATCTGTTGCACTCCAATGAGCAGGTGGGCAAACATACCTTACAATGTGGGTTTGATTCTTTGGAGGCCTCCTGCAGAGCAGCTGTCACTGGGTCTGTTATACGTAGGCATGCTTGGTTAAAAGAACAAACTCTGCCTGATCATGTTAAAGCAAAACTACTGGATGCTCCCTTACAGCAGGATGTTCTTTTTGGAGTTAAAGCAGAAGAAGTTTTAAAGAAAATGGAAGATAAGGCAAAATCTATGCAGACAGTCAAAGATTTCCTACAAGTACAACCCCCTCGCTTCAGCAGAAACTGGCCAACAAAAAATTGGTCCTTTCCAGCCACTGACAGACCACAGAGGGGTAAATACAGACGCCCAAGGGGCAGAGGACAACCACAAGCCCAGTATAAACCTCGCCAATGGGGATCTACAACACAGAAGGGAGGAGAAGACAGGTCTCAAACCATCAAAAGGCAAACTCAATGACTTGCACCTCATCCAGCCAAGCAATACTCTCTTGGCAGCCCCCTCGGGGGGGGGAAACTCGCACTTTTTGCAGACAACTGGCACATTGTCACAAAGGACAAATGGGTCCTAGACATAATTTTATGAGGATACAGATTCCACTTTCACACCTTGCCAATGAAAAGAGGAATGCCAAACCTGCCACAAAATCAATGGGCAGAGGCACAAAAGCAAATTACAGCTCTCATGGACATGAGAGCCATTCAACTTGAGAGCAAGGCCAAGGATTTTACTCAAAACTCTTTCTAGTGCCCAGAAAGGACAATGCCTGGAGACCAATTCTGGACCTTTCAATTCTAAACACTTACTTACAAGTACCCAAATTCAAGATGCTAACACTACAGCAGCTACTTCCCATGTTGGGCAAGGAAGCATGGCTTGTAACGTTGGACCTCAAGGAGGCATACCTGCATGTCCCTATCAGACAAAGTTGCAGAAGATACCTCCGTTTCATTGCAGGTTCAACCCATTACCAATTCTCTGCACTGCCCTTTGGCTTATCTACTTTGCCCAGAGTTTTCACAAAATGCCTGGCACCAGTAATTGCATACTGCAGACAAAGAGGAATTCAAATATATCCATACCTGGACGACTGCCTCATCCAAGCAGAAAGCAAAGACATTCTCTTACATCATCTGGCCTTTGTAAAGCGTCTACTAAACTGCCTGGGGTACACAGTAAACGAAAAGAAGTCAGAACTAGTACCCTCACAACAAATGACATTCCTGGGTGCCAGCTTGAATACAAGGCCCAGAAGGGTTATCTTACGCCAGACAAGCAACTACAACTGACTCAATATTTCAAGACAATGGCAACAAAGACCCAATTAACTGCAAGAAAAATTCTGCAGGCTTTGGGCTTCATGGCATCTTGCATACTAATAATACCATTTGCAAAGCTGCATATGAGGAAATTACAGTGGTACCTAAAAAGCGTATGGTCTCAACACAGCCACAGCTTGGACACAATGATAGCTCTCATTCCCTGCCTACAACAGGAATTTCTATGGTCGTCACAGGCATGTCACCTCAACAAGGGTCAGCCTTTCACCTTGCCCCCAGCCAGGCAAATTATCACAACAGACGCTTCAGACTACTCCTGGGGGGCACACATGGCAGGACAATGCATTCAAGGCCTATGGACTGCAGATCAAAGAAATCTGCACATAAATCAAAAAGAGATGCTAGCTGTACAGAAAGCTCTGACAGCCTTCAAGGATCTATTACATCCAGGACAACTTGCAATAAAGACGGAAAATACCACAGTAATGTGGTACATAAACAAACAAGGGGGTACACATTCTTACCCTCTATGCAGGCAAGCAATGACCTTATGGAACACAGCTCTGGCCTACCAAGTCCAGTTACAAGCTCAATTCCTGCCAGGACAGAAGAACACATTGGCAGACGACCTCAGCAGAAACATCAAGGATCCCCACGAGTGGAAACTAGATCCACAAATATTTGCAATGATAACTCAAAAATGGGACCTTCCAGACATAGACCTGTTTGCCAGTCCTCAAACCTATCAACTGACAAAATTTTGTACAAGGACATTTCACCATCAAGCTTGGAAAGTGGACGCTGTCTCTTTCAGTTGGAAAAACCTGACAGTATATGCCTTCCCTCCATTGCCTCTCCTCACAAAGGTTCTTTTGAAAGTCAAAAAGGAGAGACCACGACTGATTCTCATAGCCCCAGACTGGCCACGCCAGCACTGGTATCCGCTATTGAAAAATGTGGCCCACAGCCCACCATGGATATTGCCTCAAATCCCCCATTTGCTCACACAACAAAGCAATCAGATTCTTCACAGCCAGTTCAAAACTTTAAACCTGGCTGCATGGAAAATCATCTAAACATCCAACCAGCTCCTCTTTCACAAGCAGTTCTGGATGTTATTCTGGAAGCCAGGAGGCCAAGCACTAGGAAGGCTTATTCGAACAAATGGAAAAGGTTTTGTGCCTGGAACCAAGCTAAAGGCCAGGACACATTTCAGCCTCACATGCCTCACATTCTACAGTATTTAACTGAGATGTTGCACAAAGGACTTTCCTTTTCCTCAATTAAAATCCATGCTTCAGCTATTTCAGCTCACTTCAACACGGATCCACCTTTATTTTCACATCCTCTTCTAAGGCAGTTCCTCAGAGGGGCAAAGAACATAAGACCACCCAGGAGAGCTCCTACACCAACATGGGACCTCAATTTTGTTCTGGAAAAACTAACGCTACCTCCCTTTGAACCAGCTTTCTCTGCAGATCTTCAGTTCCTGTCATGGAAGACTGCCCTGCTCCTAGCAATAACTTCAGCTAGAAGAGTCTCAGAGCTACAGGCACTAATGGCAGTGGAACCTTTCCTCATTTTTCATCAAGACAGAGTTTCTCTATGAACTAATCCTTCCTTTATGCCTAAGGTGGTTTCCAGTGTAGCTTTAAATCAAACCATCCACTTATCAAACTTCTTCCCCAATCCACAGAACAAAGGTGAGAGACTCCTGCATTCCTTGGACATTCACAGGCAGCTTTGTTACTGTTTGGACAAAACTAAGGCTTTCAGAAAATCTGACCAGCTCTTTGTATCCTATGCTACAGCTTCTCAAGGGAAGGCTATATCAAGGCAAACCATTTCTAAATGGATAGGTCATTGCATACGTTTCTGCTATACCCATCATGGGAAACCAGTTCCTGCTACCATTAGATCCCATTCTACCAGGGCAACAGCTACCTCTACAGCCTTTCTCAAGGGGGTTCCAACCAAGGAAATTTTAGAAGCTGCTACTTGGAGTTCTGTACACACCTTTACCAAACACTATCACTTACCTCTTTACTCAAAGTCCAAGGCAGGCTTCGCCACTGCAGTTCTGCAGGGCCTTATAGCCTCCACTAACCCTCTATGATACCTCCCCCCTACTTTAGCTTTGGGATTCAACCCAAGTGTGATGACTGCAGCAGGGTAACACAATGAACATAGTACAGTTTTGTACCTACCATAAATGTAGATGTTCGAGTGTTCACCCTGCTGCAGTCCAGGTTACCCCCCCTCCATCCCCTCTGATCTACTGGCTAAATCTCTTCTATGCCTTACTGATGTATTTGCTTATAGCTGAAGGGATTTTGTGTTTGTGCAGTGGTTACTCCTTTTGGTATTAATTCCTGACCACCTTTTTGGGGGCACCTGACATCTGGGGCAAGAAAAACTGAAGAAAATGGCGTCGGTTGCATTATATATACCCCTGGCGCACTGACATCAGGGAAGAGGCGACAGCAAATGATGCCGGACCAAGACTTTGGAATTCCGGCCAACTGCGGGTCCGCCTGACGACAGGATAACCCAAGTGTGATGACTGCAGCAGGGTGAACACTCGAACATCTACATTTATGGTAGGTACAAAACTGTACTTTCTACCTGTCTCTGGGTTATTCATACGCAAAATGTAAGAGCTAAAAACTACCATGGGAATATAAGGTTAGGCTTCTCAAGATCCACACAGGTCAATAGCCTAGTAAAGTACCTATGAACCTGACTAAAGTTCTTAGTCCCACAGCGCTGTTCAATGTCAAAATGTTCCCTTGTATTCATTGTAGCAGCTCAGCATCAAGTTCACATGCTAGCATTTGCTCTTGATCTCTCATTCACCCAGACTATCCTTGGGAGACATTGTGTGTGACAGTTTCAAAATGAAGTGCTGTAACACCTATATTACGGTGATATTGTACTTGAGGGCCTCACCAGTTTGTTTCATGCAGAAGTGGGCGTGTCACAAATTGAGTGACAGATGTAGTGGACCCGGGCTGTGCAATAGTCTGTAAATTACGAAATTGGCCTGTGACGGTCCTATTCTCAAAACAATCGTTTCACTGTGCGTTGAGTCAAACAGAACTAATTCAGGAAGTTTTATAAAACATCAATACTCGGCGGCTTTTACAAGTATAGCTGTATTACTTGCTATTATAAATAAGCCAGACTTCATGCTACGTACAAAAGTCTTATCTATTACATTTACCTTTATATACATTCCGGTCCGGTCTCAAAAGAAAAAAAAAAGTAGGTATGAATGTGTGTGTGTGTGTGTGTGTGTGTGTGTGTGTGTGTGTGTGTGTGTGTAAGCTGAAATAACCAGTAATAAAAGAAGTGGACATAAGAGCATAGAAAGAAAGTACCACAGTCTTACCTAAAGCTTCCTCCTCGGAGTCACAACGTGGAGCACAGTGTGTTAATAAAATAACTGTATTCAGAATAAGCACAGATGTAATCATTTTTTGGTGATGTTGTACTTGTAAGGACTCCCCTTGTGAAACTATTGTTTTCTTTTTATATTTTGTTGTACATTCGGAGGGAATGCATATTCATGAATGACATATCATGGGGGTGGGTTTTGGGCGGGGCTTGCTACTGCGCATCTGGTGAGGCCCTCAAGTACAATATCGCCTATATTACTCATCAGGAAAATAATTAACAGAGTGGTATAGATCACATCACTTCATATCTGTTGGAAATGACAAATACCATACTTACCTTCATTAGTCTCCGCCAGTATCTCCTTCACCAATGTCTATTAGCACCCCTGAGAGCACTAGGTTATAGTGCAGCAGAGATAAGCACCTCAAATCGAGAAACAATAAAGATTGCAGCAAAACTGAGCATCTTCTTTGATTGTAAAGTGACTGGAAAAGGTGTGGGTGCTTTTTATAACATAAGTGTTCATGCTGCAGTTGTATACAAAAAAGCGACTGTGAATTGCAAAAGGCCAGAAGACAGCCTCATTTACATGAGTAATTCACACCATTTACACACATTTCTCATTTCCATCTCATTATTCCCTCATTTGCTTAAGACTTTCTAAATCTGTTACTAACTGCTGCATGTAAATGCAGTTTGTCACTGAATCAGGCCTTGTTTGCACTTGGGTGCAACTAGTGTGCATATCCACTCCACAGCACTCAAGCAATAACTATGAATACCTCCCTCTGTATCATACTTCAGTACTCCAAACGTTGGCAATGGAAAGGTTTAGCTGTCGTGCAGATTTTCTTACTATCATCAGAAGTGAGAGAGACAGTCGCATTAAATCTGTGTTCGTGGCCATTTTACTCTCTCTTATAGAGCTTTCTGATAGCAACACAAATCAGGTCTTTTTGTCCTTTTGTCTCTCATTGAGGCAGTCTTAACCTGGAGATTAGAGGTAGTGATCTAATGAAAGTTGAGTAACGCAACTCAAGTAGAATATATTTCAGGCAACAAACTCTCAGACCATTATTTTTTATCAGGGTTGTTGAAAGTTAATATCCATGTATGAATTAGTACACAAAAAAATAATTACTGTGATTTTCTGTTTTCCACAAGACTATAATTGTTGAATTTTTTCATTTAGTTTGCAGTATTCTGCCAGTACGTACCTACTATATAAATGTTTTTTTTTTTAATGTTGTTAAGTACTAATAATGCATAGAGTCGTGGACATTGTGTGAGCATGGCTAGGGGCCTTTGTATTGGATCTTCTGTCTTACATTGCTGACTTTTGCGGCAGTTGAATCCCAAAGACACCAACCATTTAGCACTAGGTTAAAGAGAAGATTGCTTTCAGAAGAGTTACTTTTTTGTATAACTTTAATATACTGGTATTTTAATATACTGGTATTTTATCAAGACTACATAGTATCATCTCATTGTTCTCCACAGGTAGAATACGAATTGTTACAGCCGGTGCAGAAAATGAAATTTTCTATCCAAACTACCACATATGCAGACAGTTGAAAGTACTGGGCAGGTAATTGATTTTAACCAATTATACTTGTTCAATGATTCAAATTCAGACATTATAAAAAGCTGTTGTACTTTGTCCTCCATGTGTGTGTGTGTGTGTGTGTGTGTGTGTGTGTGTGTGTGTGTGTGTGTGTGTGTCCACAATGTTTTAGCCAAATGCTGATGGATAGTTTAATAGAAAACATCGTTTTTTTTTACTTATAGCTTAAATTTCAAAGGCAATAACTTAGTATGCTTAGATAGCAGTTACAATATCTGCCATCTCTGGCAAAGAGGGGATAAAGCCCTGAATAGGGTCTAAAAAGTTCATGTTTGATAAGTGTCCCTGTCACTTGACAGACCTGGAAGGAAGGATAAGTGCATCTATCCTGGGGAGAGGTTCAGAGCTAGCTGCTCTGTAGTCCTTTGGAGGAAGGTGCAGGGCATGTAACCTTTGGCAGGTTTTTGGTGTGCCAAATCTCTGATGGTAAGTAGTTTTCACTGAGCAAATGCACGGGAGCTTGCACGTGCATAATGATAAGGCATTGTGGCACTTGCCGTCTTGTGGGCCATTTATCTACCCCCATCAAGGGGGAAAGGTTAGGCTAAATATAGAAAATCCCTCATAGCCAGAATGCAAGTAAAGACACAAGCAACCTTCATCACTACTCAAGTGATGGCCTTACCAGATCATTCTCACCCTAGTGGATCTGGGGATAATACTGTAGCAGAAGGACAAAGTACTAAAAGTGGGAGACAGCAGAGTATTTGTGGAGAATGATTACTCATTGTACATCAGGCAGAAGAAGAGTAAATTTATTCCACTGTTCAGGGAATGTTGAGACGCAGGTGTGAGATTCAGACTGCTGTACCCAGCTGTCTTCAAGGTATTCTTCCCTGGAGAGACAACAAATTATTTTTTGATGACGTACATGCTAAAGAGGAAATGCAAAAGTATATCCAGCAAAAAATGAGCTGTGAAATAGAAGGAGATTCTGCTCTTGTTTCTGGTAATAATTACCACAGAGTGACTGCACCCGTGCAACCTTTTCCAGTGTTTCAAAGGCAAATGGAGAGAAGAAAGGGAACACAATAGTTGACTTGAAAAATTGAGAGTACATTGGAAATGAAGCAGAGACAGGATTTGAGAGATGAAGATGAACTGTAATAAAACCAGTAACTTAATGTGGGATTACAATACTATAATTATATTTGTGAAATATAACAGAACAAGAAAATCTGGAAATATGGGACTTTTTCAGAATTTGTTGGACTTGTGGGGACTCTAAAGCATATGCCCTCCTTCATGGCATTAATGTTTGGAAAATGCTTTGGGGAGGGGGAAGAGAGGGGAGAAAGTTAACTATAAGTAAATATTTTTTTTTCTTAATAGTACTATTTTGTAGTGTATGGCTTTCTTTGCATACCATAAAGCAAAGTTTTCTCTGTTACTTTTAAGTGTAATGGAGACTGTAAACAGGTGCTGCTGTTCTTTTTTTCCCCTTCCTACCTTCTCTGTCTCATCTTGTTCAGTTTTAAAAAATGTACACAGTGCAATATAAAAAAAAACTGGTTAAAAGAGCATTACAAAAAAAAACATTAATGTGCCTTTTCTCATTCTTGCATGGGGAATGACTGGATTAAGGATCTTAGTTTGATTTAAGAACAAGTTTTAAGAGAAAGCAAGTAAATGAAAAAGAATATTGAATATTGTGAGGCTTTTTTCTTGCAAAATGAATGTATGCTTAGTAGCAATTATATGTCTGGTTCCCATGTCTCCATGGAAACAATCTGATAAAGAAAAAAATGACTGTCTGTACCAATCTGATAAAAGAGAAAAATTTGTAGTCTGATGGAGAGTGATTGGCTGGGGGAAAAAAGAAAAGAGAAAAAGCCTAGAAGATAATGTTCTCTATAAACAATCAGAGGTTTTCCCAGCTGGGAGAGCTACATATATAAGACGAAACCAGTAGCACTTAGTAGAGGCACAGGCTGCACTATGCATCATAGCATGGATAACCTTTCTTTTATGTTAATTAAAGTCTGTCAGTGTGGCTGTCAGTCTGGGACATGTGTTCCTATTAGGAGTGTAAAACAATATTTGAAGATGTACATGGTTTTGTGTTAGTATTAACTTAATAGGTTTTAGGGGGTTTGGGGGATGTTTGTTTTTTTGTTTGAGGGCATTCAATAAAACAAAAAAAGTTTTGTAAGATGTGACATTGGCTCAAATGGATGTGACAAACAACTGTATAAAAGTTCAGCCTGCCAAACAGTGTATGCATATAACACAAAAGCTGAAACTAGACATTTAACAAAAAAATGTGTTCTACATAAAAGGTGAGAGTAATAACTTTGCAATACAATGATGTTTTCTGTAATGTCTTTAAATTTCAATGGTCTCACAGATAAATACAAAAAAGAAAGAGTAGTGAACCATATTAAAATGTAGAGTACAAATAGTTATGTTACAGGAGACACAGTTGGAAAGAACTGAACATGTGAATTTGATAAATAAAGGTTTTCAGGATGGTTTTTCAGTGGAATACTTGGGATAAAGGAAAAGAGGAGTACTTATATTAATTGCAAGAGGAGCTGCAATAGTAATAGAAGAGGAAAAAAGACAATAATGGTAGATTTGTAGTACTAAGGGGCTACTGGCAAGGGAGGAGGATTGCATTGGCCTTAATGGCAGTAAAAAATTATGGGAGAAATAATCAGCTTTCAGCAAGGAATATTACTTATAGGTGGGGATTGGAATTTAATTTACAGCAATGAATATGTGTCTAGTAGTCCTGAAGGGAAAGTATAACAAAAGAGGGTAGATTTTTGAAGAAAGTTGTGAAAATATTTGACATGGAAGATGTGAATTCAGTAACAGGAGTAATAGGAGTTTGGAGTGAATTTACATATTATTCCACAGGATATAAAAACTGGCCTAGATTAGACAGAATTTACATTTCACAGGAACATGCTCATTTAATTGAAGGTGTTAATTTGTACCCCGATAACTATTTCAGATCATGCACCAGTAATAACTGAAATAAAAATACAAGGTAATGAAATAAAAATAAGGCGCTGGTGCTTTCCCATCTGTCTGGTGAAAAGAGAGAAATTGAAGGAATGGGAAGTGGAGATTATTCAGAGGCTATTTGAAAGGATAGAAATTTCTTCTGAATGTTTAGCTAGGGAGTGGAATAAAATTAAGATGGAGTTTAAAAATAGGGTGAAAAATAGGGTAGACATAAAAGAAAAGGGCACTGTGGTTAAGAAGTAACAAGAATTGTTTAGAGGGACTGACATATGGTTAGGTATTGCAGAATAGGGGCAATCTCACAGAACAAGAAGAGGATCAGTTGCAGAATGCTATGCAGAAAATAAGGGATTACCTCGATAATATGCACAAGTTTAGAAAGGCCACTGATAAGCAACTGTTTTTTGATAATAGCACTAGATCACAAAAACTTTAGCACAATGACTCAGGCAATAAACAGAAAGAAACAGCTGTTGCCAAGCTTAGGGAGCCTATAACAAGGAAGGCAACAAGATCCTGTAGAGGTATTAGAAATATTTTGGAAATTTTATGAAAATTTGTATAAAGCAGATGATTTATGGAACTCAAGAAAAGATACAAATGGAAATGTTTATGGAAGAATTAAATATGCCAAGGTTAGTGGCAGATGAGGCTGTATTACTAACTGTTATGATAGGAGGAGATGAGATAAAAATTGTGATTTATAACCAATCTACAGGAAAGTCCTTAGGAATAGATGGTATTCCTGTGGAAGTTTGGAAGCTAGGTGGAAAAAAATGATAAAGATCTGGAAGGTTTTGTTTAACAGTATCTTAAGAAGAGGAGACGTACTAGCATCCTGGAAGAAAGCAATGTAGTGTTCATGTCTATAATGGCTAAAAGAATGGCAAAAGTAATGCCAGAACTGATATATATATGGCTCATTGTGGCTTTGTGGAGGGAAACAAACATTTGACAATGTTAACAGAACATTGATGATCCAAAGGGAAGCAGAATATAAGAAAATACCATTGTTGTTGGTGCATCTTGATGCAGAAAAAGCATTTCACAAAGGGGACTTTATGAGCAGGGCAATGGAAGTATTTGCATTTCCTGATAAAATTATAAGGTTGATTAGGAATATATATGAGGGATAGGAGGCAAAAATTAAAATGGGTGGGGTCCTCTCTGATAATTTTGGCTTCTGCAGAGGAACCAGGCAAGGGTGTCCTGTTCCCCCTTGTTAATTGCATTATATTTAGAACCACTGGCAAAGAAAATAAGGGACTCAGAAACTCAAGGCTATAATTGGTATGGTAGTCAAGAAAAGCTGGCTCTGTTTGTAGATGATATTATTTTATACCTGACAAAACCAGAAAAAAGACATTACAGTGTTGTGGAACATTTTTAAAACCGTTTCATATATTTTCAGGATACAGAATTAATGAAGCTAAAACAAAGTCAATAGCAGTAAATTGTGTACCTATACATGAATTGGTTCAGGAATATCCATATTTATGGGGACATGATAAAATGAAGTATTTAGGAGTATGGATTAAAAATTATTCTGGTGTGGCAGCTAAGGATATTTGGGAAGAGACTAAACAAAGGATAGTACAAAAACTGAGAAAATGGAAGCTTTCTTATATGGATATGGATAGTAAGATACAAGCAATTAAAATGTTTTTATTCCCTTTAGTCTTTATACACAGGTCAGGCATACTTTTATCAACAAGAGGAGAAGTTGTGGATAGCAATTAATAAATAGCTGAAGGAATTTATCTGGGAGGGGAAGATGGCAAGAGTCAAGTGGGATAAGGTCTTTCTTCTAGTAAAACAGGGTAGATTGAGATTACCTGAATTGAAGGGGTATTTCAGATATACACAGTTAAGGCTCCTATACATAGCACAAGTAGGTGTGCTACTTGGTTCTCTGAGAGACAAGCTGATGCATGGAACAGACTGCCAAATTACATTAAAACAAGCATTAGTTTAGATATTTTTAATAACAACCTGGACACTTGTTACAAAAATAACTGTTTTGGTATATTGGCAGGCCAAAAGTGCATTATTGCCAGTGCCTGAAATATTTGTATGTATGAATGTTTGTATGTGTATACATATGTAAAAGTAAAAGTGGTGAAAATTAGGGACAACAGAATATTTGTAGAAAATGATTATTTGCTTGTACAGTAGACAAAGGAGAAGTGAATTCATTTCAGCAATCAGGGATACTGTGATGCAGGTGTGAGATTTAAACTGCTGTATCCAGCTGACTTGGGAGTATTTTTCCAGGTGAGTCAAACATCTGTGGAGACAAAATAGGCTGTGGACTTGATTAAAGTTAATTAAGCAGAAAATAAATAAATACTCTGTAAAGGGAGCTTTCTCTTCAGCTTTCTTCCAGCAGGAGAGGTCAAAGAGAGAGAGAGAGAATTGCCTGTGAAACCTTTTCTGTTGTTCTAGAAAACATGATAGAGTTACAAAGAGAAGCCAAGGAACCAACTAGAAAAATAGTAAGAAACCTGATTGAACTGGTTGCCAGTAGTATGAGAACACAAAGAACAAAGGAAGACCAACAACAAAGTGCATTTACTGGATAAGCGGGAATACTGCAGAACATTAATTCCATTGTGTGCAGCTTAGGTATGTTACTTGTTGAAATGTAAGGACTTGAAAAAATGAAGACTAGAAAGTTGTTGCCTGTGTTAAACTAATGTTAGGATTGTGAAGCATAAATCCAATTAGTGCTATTCTTGTTTGGAAGCAACTAATTTAATGGAAAAAGTCTCTGAGAAAACTAAATGGTTATAAGACATGGTGATAAGTGATACAATATTTAGTCATGAAACTGTTTTTTTAGGTGGCACTTTATTGTAAAAACCTAGAGAAAGTAGTGCATAGTACATATTGTGAAGTTACCATAAATGCTGGGGGTGGTTGTAAGGCAAAAAAGAGTTTTATTTTATATGAAGAGTAACTTGGGATTTACACTGTATCCAGAATAAGAAGGATTAAAAAGTAGCAGTGAAAAGTAAAACATATTTGCTTTATGTATCTGGGGGGATACTAAACTAGGAATGGCCATTCTGCAGCTTAAACAAAAATCAGAGATATTAGTAAGTTTCCCCATAAGTATAGAGGTAAATGAGTATACCATTTATATAAATTAACTAAAGAGGACAACTCCCCCCCCCCCCCAAGTTAAATGTCTTAAAATGAGAGAGCGTAAAGAAATGTCTTATTTGGTAGTTTTGCAGTGCTCTTGCAAGATGACCAGATTTTTTTTCCATTAGCAGGTGTGTTGGCTGAATAGAAGTAGATTTCAGTGGGACTGGGTTAGTGAAAATTCACATCTCAGGGACAGCCAAAACAGAATCTCAAAAGAGTGCAGGTGCATTTGAAATGAGGAATAATTTGATCATGAGATGTCTAGACTTTGTGTTCTTAGTGGCATTTTCTGTGGATCTTCTTACAATTCAGAAATTAACCATTAAAGGGCAGTGGTTTGTAATTTACAAAGTATGTAAGGTATAGTAAGAAATTCAAATACAAAGTGGGTAAAAATGAACCGTCTTAAAAGCAAATAAAGTTCCAGGAGCTTCAGTGTTAAAGGCATTAAATAAAGTCATAGAATTAGTATAATTATTAAAGACTATTCATGTACTTCTGCGGTGGTGCAGCGGTAGCGTTGTTGCCTCACAGCAAGAGGTTCTCCCATTCGATTCTGGGCTGGAGTGCGGGGAGTGCCTTCTGTGTGGAGTCTGCATGTCCTCCCCGTGGTTGGGTGGGCGTTCGAAAGACATGCGTAAATGGGCGTGCCTTCGTTGAAGGTTGAACGTCGAGCTGGCACCTCGGCGTTCGTGAAAATCTACTGCCAATCATTAGCGGACCGGAGTTCCGCTGTGGCGACCCCTAACCGGGAAAAGCCAAAAGACAACAACAACATTAAATACTATTCATAGTAAAGAATTTTTAAAGTGCTAGTTTAAACATTAAGGTTTAACTGAATACAAATACGTTGCTTTTTACACTTGGGAAGGAAATAGACATAAGGATAATACAGAAACAAACACTGTTTTTATTGTGACTGCAAACAATAGCATGCTCCTTAGCATAGCTGTCTGTAATTTTTTGTTAAATAGAGTCTGGGTTTGCAGCCATCAGTTTGGAGCAACTGCTTCTTTTCGGAGGGATTGTACTTTCTCAGTGAAAATGTTTATACTTCTGTGTGTTTGTTTTAAAGGACAGAGGGGTTTGTAGGGTGGTGTAGTATCTGGAAAACTGGCATATGTTCAGAAAGAGATAGTAAGTTGCAGTTATTTGGAAGGTTCACCCAATAGTCATTAATGTGTATGCATAAGCTGCCAGGTGGAAGAGTATATGTAAAAAATAATGTTTACTTACTAGCATGGCTACATTGTCATGTTTAATATGGAATGTAATTTGCCTTACAGGTATAGATAAAAAGCAAAAAAGTAATGACTTGCCATTAGAAATGTGGGGTGCAAATACTGAGACTTGTTGAAATAGAAATGAATGTGTGAAGTTAATAAAGAAAGGCTTTCAAGAAGGATATTCAATGGAATATGAGGGAAAATGAAAGGGGAGTAATAATACTGAAAGGCAGAGAAGCTTCTGTGGTGATAGTAGAGGAAACAAAAGACAGCAGTGAGATATTTGAGTAGTAAAGGGCTATAGACAGGGAAGGAGGGTTACATATTTATACTACCTCTAAGACTTCTGTCTTGTTGCTTAGACAAATATTGGGAGAAATAATACGTTTTCAACAGAGTATTTTATTTATAGGTGGAGACTGAAACCTGATTTTGTAACACTAGGATGTATCAGGTGGCAAGAAGGAAGATTATAATCAAAGAGGGTAGAAAGTATTTGGTATGAAGGATGTTTTTTAAGTAACAGACATTCGGAGAAAATTTATATATTACTATCCTAGATGTGGTAATTGGGCTAGGAACTATATACGTTTTCATTTGATTGAATTTTAAGAAACATCTAGTAACTTTATCTAGCAATGCTTCTTTAAGGGCAAGCATATATAAGGTAATACGATTAATGAGAGGCATTGATATTTCCCCTACACATTTATTAAAAACGATTAAGGAATGGGTAATAGACATAATTAGAAGCATGTTAGGGAAAATAAAAATTACTTCAGAAGGGTTGTTTGGGAAAAGATAAAAATGAATTTGAAAAGTATGATAGAATTAGTGGCAACAGAGATCTGTGTAAAAAGCGGTAGGAATTATGTAGAAGAATTAGCAAAGTAAAATAACTGCAGAATAGGAAGACTGATCTTGTAGACCAAGAAAAAGAGCAGCCGTAGAGTGCCCAGGAGAAAGTGAGCGAGTATTTGGCTAGTATACAATGGTTCAGAAAGTCTGTTAAGTGTTTTCTGATAACAGTCAGAATGGAGAAACTTGTTGGGTCACTGACTTAAGCAACAGAAAGTAGAAGCAGCAGTACCAAAACTCAGGGATCCTATGACAAGAACAACTAGAGAACCTTTGGATATACTGAAGATATTTTGGAAATTTGTAAGAAAGTATATAAGGTAAGTGAGCTAATTAAGATATGGTGCAACTGGAATTATGTATGAAGGGTTTAGATCTGCCAGTGCTACAAGAGATTCACCAACTAACAGCCAGCACAGAAAGGGAACAAATAAAAAGGATGATGTATAATCAAACACCAGCAAAATCTCCAAGAACAAGCAGTCCTCCTGTAGAAGTCTGGAAGTTATGAGGGAAGAAATTGGTAAATATCTGTAAAGGATAGAAGTGCCTACATGTTGTAAGAAAGCAGTGGTGGCAGTACTTCAGAAATAGGCAAAGGGCCCTCACAGAGCCAGATCGTGGTCAAATGGAGCCCTAGGAATGGTAATGGACTTGCCCCCCCCCCCCCCCCCAGCCTTACCAAAATGCCATTACTTGGCTGTCACTCTTCAGTTACCACAAAATACTGTTCAAATCTGTTAGTGTGCATGCTGTTACTTTTTTACTAATACATTGATCGCACACATTTTGGATTTTAATTTGAAACTGCTATTTCTAACATTGCAGCAAAAACATTGGTAGCCATTTGCTAAAAAAAACAAAAGAAAACAAAAAAAAAACAGTCCCACACTGAAAATTGACATAGTATGAGTAACAGTAAACAACTCTTCCCTTGAAACTAACAATTCTTGAAAATGCATCTGGCAACTCATTACACTACGAGACATGTGCCTGAACTCACAATCAAACAGCATATCATGAAGAACTACTTAGAGGTATAGGAAGGGTGCAACAATTCAAAAGAAATGTGATACACGGTTTCTAACAGCTTGTGCCAGCCCACTACCTTTTCAGGGGCAGTCTGGGAGCATTGTTTGATGAAGTGACTTGGTCAGAGTCGTGTAGTAGATAAATGAAGGCTGATGGGGTTAAATCCTGCACTACAAAAGCAGCTTTTTGTCATCCAAGCAGATACAAAGACTGGAATTCATGGTTGTCATTATGTAATGACTGCAGTCCACAATGAACAAGGAATAGGAAAATACCTCTCCCCAAAGTAATGAGGGTACACAGGCACAAACTGGAATAAAAAAATACCTCTCCCCAAAGTAATGAGGGGACACAGGCACAAATTGGAATAAAAAAATACCTCTCCCAAAAGTAATGGAGGGACACAGGCACAAACTGGAATGAAAAAATACCTCTCCCCAAAGTAATGAGGGGACAGGCACAACATTTAATTACCCTTTTTTATCTATATGTTAACTATGTAAACTCGTACATTGCGCAAAAGCCAACTATCCAATAATGAAAATAAAAGTCAATAATGGAAAAAAGTTGCAGATACATTACGCAACAGCTTCTGAAAAATTATGGAAAAGCTTTTCCTAACAATTGGAGGAAACCAGGCATTGCATTCCTTTCAAAAGTAATTGTACTATTTTATTTATTTATTTTACATTTGTTGACCGGGATAGTCCGACTGGATGCATGTCCATTTTCGGCGGAGGCACGGGGAGAAAAGCTCCGTGGAATAACAAATCATCATAACGTGTCACATATTACAAATAACAAATATATTATTTATAGAGATTAGATGGGCAGACAATACAAATTACATATCGAATATTTTTAGTGATTAGAAAAGCAAACATTATAACAAATCGTCAGGTAGTGTTATTCAGCGAAAGAATCGGATAAAATTCCATAGTAGGCTACCTAGCAGATTTACACATTCCAGAGACAGGTTAACCAGGCTTGATACAGTGACATAGCCAGTTTGTTCCCAGGTGGTGTTTGAGCCTAGTTTTGAACTGACCATACTATACTATGTATACTATGTATTGGATGTGGACTTTTAATAGCTAAATATGCTAATAATTATATACTATGTACAAAATTACTTCAGGAAAAGAAGTTAATATTCCCTGAGATGGTCTGCAGAGCTGTAGTAGTAATTACCTTACTTTAAATGCCAGAGTAAGTGTAATATTATGACACTTGGCAAAGGACATACAATATAATTACTAAATTTGTAAAATCATAAACAAACACCATAATTAAAGCCCTGTGGACAATGGTAGCATTTAGTGACAGTGGTAAGTAATCTAAACTTTGGCAAGTATATATGTCTACCAAAGTCCGATAAGAATGGTCAGTAGCCTGTCTGTCTTATCAAATCACTCCAGAGAGATTAGTGGACCTCTCTGTGCCTGACGTATATGACCAGGTATTGAATACAACACAGCATTTTGTAGCTTTGGAATAAGCTCTCTGAAATAACTTGAAAATAGAAATGCTACAGGATTTGTCATTATATTCTGCTTGGTCTGTGAGAAAATGTGCGAGCCAACTGTTATTAACTGTTGTGCCTAATAACCACTGTTGGTGCAGACCATCCCAATCTTTAAAATAAAAATCATTAGTGGAAAAAGTGGCAAATACCTCAAGAACACCTTCAAGATTATGGAATAAGCATCCCTAGCTGTTAGAGAAAAAAAATCACCCTTTATCTTCCTACAGAATTAATATTGCTGTTTGTATTATGTGTTCCCAGAATTAAGAAGTTTATGTAGAGCTTGCCTTGTGTTTATAAGTTAGCAACACAGCTTTACAATGGGCAAAAAAGTAGAAGCTCTGAAATGACAGTTAGAAGTTATCTCAAAGGAACAGTTTAAAAAAAAAACACTTTTACTGGCCTCTTTACAATTTAAATTCAGATAGTCTAATACAGAGGTACTTCTACACTGAATAAAATTAAATAAAATAAAAAAGAAGATTCAGTCACATGTTAATAGCACAAGCTTCTAAATATTAAGATACAGTAAAGTTACTTAACTGGACACAGAACCTCCATTTTTTATAACTTGCTTCTGCTGTTGCTGACCACCTTGCAATTTAGAGAAGCATGTCCTACTTGAACACAGATCACTGCAGACAGAACCCCCCCCCCAAAATGGAAAGTAGTGCACTCCATCGAAACTTAAGCTGATAAGCGTGCTATTCACATATTATCACCTTTCCACAGCAAATTAACACATGCAGTGAATCTAGGTTTATTCTTTAGAAGGATATTGAACTACAATGACAAAATCAGTTTGCTTTAGCATATTTGTTAACTTAAGTTTATGATGTTCTTCATGTTTCACTGTTGCAGTCATTACAATTGGGTTACTCTGCTGGCAGGCTACCCTCAGTCGTCCTGAATTCCAAAGTCTAGGTCTGGCGTCGGTTGCTGTCGCCTCCTCCCTGACGTCAGTGCGCCAGGGGTATAAAAGATGCAGCCGACGCCATTTTCTTCAGTCTTTCTTGCCGTGCAGTGCCCGAAGCAAAAGCAGTTCACAAGTACCGGTCGGCCAACTCCTGAGTTTTTCAAATTCGAATTTCAGATCCAAAGTCTTCATTAAAGCTAAGTACCCCGTTGGGGAAACTTTTTTCTTGCTCCAGACCGATGTCAGAATAAGTTAATTGTATTTCTTGTGGGAAGCAAATACCTCATAAGGATTTTCATTCTTACTGTATTCCTTGCCTAGGCCCAGACCATAACGTTGCTAGTTGTCGGTTTTGTGCTAGATTTAAGCAACGCACTATTAAGCGTCGGTACAATTTTGCATTCCATTACTTTGGCAGAAGATTTAATTATATAATGCCGTCGGAACAGCCAACTACCGGAGTTTATAAAAAGTGCAAGAACAAAGAAAAGGACAGACATCCAAGATCCAAAACCGACTACGAGGCTTCTGCTAGGCCTATCGCCGGTTTGCCGGTTCTCAGTGAGGTGCTTTCGCAGCCCCTGATGCCTGCTACCTCAGAGCCACAGGCCACTTCCGACTCCCACGTGGAGCTGACTAGGCCACTGGAAACTCAAGGTATTGGACACTCGGAAACTACTCCCTCAGATGGGTCCGGAGCCGCTGAGCAGGCATCGGCTTCTGAGGGTGTTTTCAGGCCTACACAGCTATATGTGAAACCTACTTCAGCTTCAAAGGCAAAGACTAAAGCAGATCTAAAGACAAAGAAACAAGTACAGCATTCTCCTGGACAGGCCTCCATGCCTAAAAAACAGATGCTTAAAATGGCCGAAGACCTAATTACTTTGATCAGAGGTTCCCATCCCCCTCCTGACAAGAGGCCTAGGCAAGAGTTAGATTATGAATCTTCAGATCAGGTTTCCATTTCCTCTGGTTCCTCCTCTGAACAGGAATATTCCATTCCTCCCTATGAGGATTCTGATGCTGAAGAATCTATCCCTTCAGCCTCTCCTCCTGAGGATTATTCTTTTGGGGAGACACTGCATACTATGAGGGAGCATTTCCACTGGGACAGCCAAGACTACTCAGAATCCAAGAAAAGGCTCAGAGACTTCCTTTTACTGCCTCAGCACAGGCCCCTGGCAATCCCACCTGTTTTAGACATTGTAGATGATGTATTTTCAGAGTCCAGTCTATCTCCAGACTCTTTACCACCAGCTCCTGTTAAGCCAGACAGATATTATAGGGTTCCTGATTCTCACAAATTTCTTTATAAAAACCCTGCTGCTAACCCAGAAACTATCTCACAGGGTCCCAAAGGGGTCAGGGCTTCTACTGCAAAAAACCCTATCCCCTCTGATAGGGATTCTAGGGCCCTAGACATATGGGGTAGAAAGATTTATACTTCTGCTACTTTGGCTGTAAGAGCTTTAAATTGCCAATTTCATATGCTTAAGTATCAGCAATATCTTATGTCATTGCTTAAACAGAAAATGTTAGCAAATGCAGAATGTGCAGACAATAAAGAAGTGCAGGAGGTATTGCATGCAGCTGAACAAGTTGGAAAGCATACTTTGCAATGTCGTTTTGATTCTCTAGAGGCCTCCTGCAGGGCCACTGTTACAGGTTCCGTTATTAGGAGGCATGCTTGGTTAAAAGAACAGAATCTGCCCGATCATGTTAAAGCAAAACTATTAGATGCTCCATTACAGCACGATACTTTGTTTGGTGTTAAAGCAGAAGAGGTATTGAAGAAAATGGAGGACAAAGCTAAATCTATACAAACAGTCAAGGATTTCTTGCAGGTACAGCCTCCCAGATTTAGCAGAAACTGGCCTAAAAAGAATTGGTCCTTTCCAGTGTCAGATAGGCCACAAAAAGGCAGATACAGATGCCCCAGAGGCAGATCACAGCCCCAAGCCTCATACAGGCCTAAACAATGGGGTGCTTCTACCTCCAAGAGCGGAGAGGAAAAATCACAGCCATACAGGAAACAGTCTCAATGACTTTCCCCTTCCGGCACCAAGCACTTCTATTCTGGCAGCTCCTCTGGGGGAAAACTAGCACTTTTTTCACAAAATTGGCACATGATCACCCAGGACAAGTGGGTCCTAAATATAGTATCACAAGGCTACAGGTTCCGCTTCCACACCCTGCCAAGGCCAAACGGTATGCCGGACCTGCCACTCAATCAGTGGGCAGAGGCACAAAAACAAGTTTCATCCCTCATGGACATGAGGGCCATTCAACAAGTACCAGAGCAAGAGCAGGGGCAAGGATTCTATTCAAGGCTGTTCTTGGTAGCCGGAAAGGACAAAGCCTGGAGACCAGTACTAGACTTGTCTATTCTAAACACATTTCTGGATATCCCAAAATTCAAAATGTTGACTCTACAACAGCTTCTGCCTATGTTGGGCAGGAAGGCTTGGCTTATGACTTTAGATCTAAAAGAGGCATACCTGCATGTTCCAATCAGACAAACATGCAGAAGATACCTAAGATTCAAAGCTGGATCAATGCACTACCAGTTCTCTGCACTGCCCTTTGGCTTATCTACTGCACCCAGGGTCTTCACAAAGTGCCTGGCACCAGTAATTGCATACTGCAGACAAAGAGGAATACAAATATATCCTTATGACTGCCTCATTCAAGCAGAGAACAAGGACATTTTACTACAGCATCTGGCATTTGTAAAGAGATAACTACCATGCCTAGGGTACACAGTCAACGAACAGAAATCAAAACTAGTGCCCTCTCAAGAGATAATATTTCTGGGTGCAAGCTTAAATACAACTGCCCAGATGACTTATCTCACGCCAGACAAACAAAGACAACTGACTGCCTATTTCAAACTGTTGGCAACAAAGGCCCAGTTATCTGCAAGAAAAATTCTGCAGGCTTTATTCTTCATGGCATCCTGCATTCTACTAATTCCATATGCAAGACTGCATATGAGGAAACTTCAATGGTACCTAAAAAGTGTTTATACTCAACATTGCCACAGCCTGGAAACAATAGTTACTCTCATTCTCTGCCTGAAACAGGAGTTTCGATGGTGGGCAAAGGCCTGTCACCAGAACAAGGGACAGCCATTCACTCTACCCCCAGCCACACAGACATTAACAACGGATGCATCGGATTATGCCTGGGGAGCCCACATGGCAGGAAGGTGTACTCAAGGCACATGGTCCGCGAACCAAATGCATCTACATATCAATAAAAAAGAGATGCTAGCGGTTCAAAATGCCCTGACAGCCTTCAAGGACCTATTTCATCCAGGACAACTACTGATAAAGACAGACAATACCATGGTCATGTGGTACATAAACAAGCAGGGAGGCACTCATTCTTACCCCCTTTGCATACTAGCCATAACTTTGTGGGGCACATCATTGACTTACCAAGTACATCTGCAGGCACAATTCCTGCCAGGAAAAATAAATACTCTGGCAGACGAACTAAGCAGAAACCTCATGGATCCCCACGAGTGGAAATTGGATCCACAAGTCCTCAGCATGGTAACAAGGAAATGGGGATGCCCAGTCATAGATCTATTTGCCTCACCTCACAACTACCAACTAAAGAGATTTTGCACAAGGACTTATCACAGACAAGCATGGAAAGTGGATGCCCTATCTTTCAGCTGGAAAAACTTAACAGTATATGCCTTTCCTCCTCTGACTCTCCTACCCAAGGTACTCCTAAAGGTCAGACAGGAGAAGCCAAAAATTATACTGATTGCCCCAGACTGGCCACGCCAGTACTGGTATCCAATCCTATGGAACTTGTCTCAATGCCCAGCCTGGACCTTGCCTCAAATGCCTCATCTACTGTCCCAGCAGAACAATCAGATCCTGCACAGCCAACTCAAGACCTTAAATCTGGCAGCATGGCGGATAATGTAGTCATACCAAACACACATCTCACTAAAGTGGTGATGGATGTCATTTTGGAGGCCAGGAGGCCTAGTACTAGAAAATCCTATGCTGGAAAATGGAAGAGATTCTGTGCTTGGAATCAGGCGCTAGGAATTGACACAGCTGTACCAAACATTCCTCAGATTTTGCAATACTTGACTGAGATGCTGGACAAAGGCCTATCTTTTTCATCTATAAAAATTCATGCCTCTGCCATTTCGGCTCATTACAATACAGAGCCACCAATTTTTTCTCATCCTTTATTAAGACAGTACCTCAGAGGGGCCAAAAATGTAAGGCCTCCAAGGAGATCACCAATACCTGCATGGGACCTTAATCATGTCTTGGAAAAACTCACCCTGCCTCCTTTCAAGCCAGCCACTACAGCTGATATAAAGTTTTTATCTTGGAAAACAGCTCTGCTCCTAGCAATAACTTCTGCAAGACGAGTCTCAGAGCTACAGGCACTCATGGCTGTGGAACCTTTTATCATTTTTCATCCAGACAGGGTTTCTCTGAGGACGAACCCGACATTTATGCCTAAGGTAGTGTCCAGTGTGGCCCTTAACCAAACTATTCATCTGCCTACCTTTTATCCAAGCCCACAGAATAAGGGGGAGAGAATTCTGCATTCTTTGGATATACACAGACAGCTACGCTTCTATTTGAACAGAACCAAAGCTTTCAGAAAGACAGAGCAATTACTAGTGGCATATGCTGCAGGAACACAAGGAAAAGCTATTTCAAAGCAGACTATTTCAAAGTGGATAGGCCACTGCATTCATTTCTGCTATTCACAACATGGCAAGCCAGTACCTAAAGGCATTAGGCCACATTCGACCAGAGCAACACCCACTTCAGCAGCCTTACTCAGGGGAGTACCAACCAAAGATATTTTAGAGGCTGCCACCTGGAGTTCAGTGCATACCTTCACAAAGCCCTATCACTTACCACTCTACTCTAAATCCAGGGCAGGCTTTGCCACTGCAGTTCTGCAGGGCCTACTAGCCACTCCTAATGATATTTAGCTCCAGCCTCCCAACCTTAGCTTTGGGATTCAACCCAACAGTAATGACTGCAACAGTGAAACACGAAGAACATAGTACAGTTGTGTACACTTGCCATAAATGTAGATGTTCAAGTGTATTCACTGTTGCAGTCCAGGTTACCCACCTGCCATCCCCCCTTTTCTTTGCTGGAACTTATCTGTACTTCTCTATTCTATACAACCTATGTGGTGTATTTGCTTGTAGATGAAGGCAAAATATATATTTTGGTGTATGCTTTGCTGACATAGTTTTAGCCTACCCTTTTGGGGGCACCTGACATCTGGGGCAAGAAAAACTGAAGAAAATGGCGTTGGCTGCATCTTTTAAACCCCTGGTGCACTGACATCAGGGAAGAGGCGACAGCAACCGACGCCGGACCTAGAGTTTGGAATTCAGGCCGACTGAGGATAGTCTGCCAGCAGGATAACCCAACTGTAATGACTACAACAGTGAATACACTCGAACATCTACATTTATGGTAAGTGTACACAACTATACTTTTTCCTCTAGGTCCTAGTGCTAACCCCTTTTCAGGAAAAAGTGTACTGAAGTAAGTACCAACGTCCTTGTTTCAGTGTTACTGGAAATGCACAGCCCATTGATTGACATTAATTCCCCAATTGCTGAGGAATATAGCCTCAGTAATGAAGGACCTCCTTGAAATCTCCCATACCTGGGAGTGCAGAATGCAGCAGACATGTTATTGATCTATCTATGCATGAGCTTTGAGTAGAAGAGAAAGTGAAAGTGTGTATGTGCATGATGATTATTAGTTAATGGCCAGACCAGGCCCCA
This sequence comes from Protopterus annectens, assembly GCF_019279795.1. Taxonomy (NCBI): domain Eukaryota; kingdom Metazoa; phylum Chordata; order Ceratodontiformes; family Protopteridae; genus Protopterus; species Protopterus annectens. The sequence goes on from NC_056735.1 coordinate 44,624,434, forward strand.
AAGTGAGCACTGGACCCTAAGCAGCTACCTAGGTCACATTGTGCTGCATCCGGCCCTAGGCCCTGTAGATCGTGTGTCCTATAGACCAGTTTTGATTCTAACTCATGATTATAAGGTGTTTGTCTGTTTTAACCAAAATGGCAAAAAGGTTATCAAACTTTATAGACATGGATCTCCATGGTCTTGTGGAAGGGAGGCAAACATTTGATAATATTATATTAAGAGAACAATGATGATGCATAGAGAGTCAGAACACAGTAAACACCACTATTGTTGGTAAGCTTGGATGCTGAGGAAGTATCCTGCAGATTCTGTTTGGATTTTATGAGTAGGGCAATGGCATCTAATACATTCCTGAATAAAATACTAGAATTAATAAAGAGAACATATGAAGGATCCAGTGCAGTAATTTAAGCTTGCGCTTGTGTGTGTTTATAGGGGGGATTCTGACAGGTAAGTTGAGCTTGATTTCAAGAATTAGACAGGTATGCACCCTTTCTTCTTTTATGATGTTCATCGTGCATACAGCTGCAGTCATAACAGATGGGTTATCCTGCCGTCAGGCGGGTCCTCAGTCGGCCGAATTCCAAAGTCTAGGTCCGGCGTCGGTTGTCATTGCTTCTTCCCTGACGTCAGTGCGGCAGAGGTATAAAAGAACCAGCCGACGCCATTTTCTTCAGTCTTTCTTGCCGCACGGTGCCCGAAGCAAAAGCAGTTCGCAAGTGCCGGTCGGCCAGCTTCTGAGATTTACGAAAATTTTTCAGCCGAAGTCTTCTTGAAAGCTAAGTACCCCGTTGGGGAAACTTTTCTTGCCTCAGACCGATGTCAGACAAAGTTAATAATTGCATTTCATGTGGGAAGCAAATACCGCATAAGGATTTCCATTCCTTCTGCATTCCTTGCTTAGGCCCAGACCACGACGTCTCGGCCTGTCGTTTTTGTGCTAGATTCAACAAACGCACTATTAAGCGTCGGGTGGAGTTCGCCCAACACTATTTTGGTAAAAAATTGAATTACATTATGTCGTCGGATACTCCGACTCCAGTTTTGAGTAAAGACGCAAAGATAAGGACCGACATACGAGGTCCGCGACTTCTACCGACACCACGCTAAAGCCGGCTACAGGTGCTCCGGTTCTCAGCGAGGCGCCTACGCAGCCCCTGAGTACCAATGACGCTTCTTTAGCGGTGTCTTCTGTGCCCGAGGTCGCAGGCTCCTCGGCCCCCACTCCGACTACAGATACTGACGCTACTCTTGGCGGGGAAACTCAGAGTTTAGACAGGCCTGCCACCTCTCAAGGTGTCTTCAGGCCTTCCTCTTTTTCCATTAAGGTTTTCACAAAATCTAAAGCAGCCATGAAAACTAAAAGACAAGCTCCACAGAGCCCCTCTCAAGGCCCCATGCCTAAAAAACAGATGCTCAAAATGGCTGAGGATTTGATTACTCTTATTAGGGGTTCTCAACCCCTCTCGGACAAAAGGCCCAGATTGGAGGAAGACTACCCTTCCTCAGACCAAGCCTCTATTACCTCAGAACATTCTGAGGACCAGGAATATTCATATTCCCCTTTTGAAGATTCTGATGCGGAGGAGTCCATTCCCTCAGTCTCCCCCCCTGAGGACTATTCTTTTGGGGAAAGCTTACATACCTTGAGGGAACACTTTCACTGGGAAGGCCAAGATTACTCAGATTCCAAGAAAAGGCTCAGGGATTTTCTCTTGCTTCCTCAGCACAGGCCTCTGGCTATCCCTCCTGTCTTGGATATTTTAGATGATGTGTACACAGAAGCCAGCCTCAACCCAGATTCTTTACCTCCAGCCCCTGTTAAACCTGACAGGTATTACCGGGTTCCTGATTCACACTAATTCCTATACAAAAGCCATGCTGCTGACCCAGAAACTATTTCACAGGGTCCCAAGGGAATTAAGGCCTCTACTGACAAAAACCCATTACCTTCAGAGAGAGATTCCAGAGCTTTAGAAAGGTGGGGGAAAAAGGTATACACCTCGGCCACTTTAACCATGAGGGCATTAAACTGTCAGTTCCATATGTTAAAGTATCAACAGTTTTTGTTATCTCAGTTGAAAAGCAAAATGGCACAACCTGAGCAACCAGACTTAAAGGAGTTGCAGGATTTGTTGCATAGTGCAGAGCAAGTGGGTAAACATACCTTGCAATGTGGTTATGATGCTTTAGAGGCCTCATGTAGAGCTGCTGTTACAGGGTCTGTCATACGTAGACATGCTTGGCTCAAAGAGCAAACCTTACCAGATCATGTCAAAGCTAAATTACTAGATGCACCTCTTCAAAAAGATGTATTGTTTGGTGTTAAAACTGAGGAGGTACTACAGAAAATGGAGGAAAAGGCAAGATCAATGCAAACAGTGAAAGATTTCCTACAGGTACAACCTCCACATTTCAGCAGAAACTGGCCTTCAAAAAATTGGTCCTTTCCAACCACGGACAGACCTCAAAGAGGTAGATACAGGCACCCGAGGGGTAGAGGGCAATCTCAAGGATCATTTAGAGCCAGACAATGGCAAGCACCTACACCAAGAGGTGGAGAGGATAGATCACAGTCATTCAGAAAGCAGACACAATGACTTTCCCCTTTGCATGCCAAGCAAAGCTTTAACGGCAGCACCTTTAGGCGGAAAACTGGCATTATTTTCAAAAAATTGGCTTATTGTCACAAAAGACAAATGGATCCTGGACATTATAGACAGAGGCTACAGATTCCACTTTCACACCCTTCCAAAAATGAGAGGCATGCCAAACCTGCCACAAAATCAAAGGGCAGAGCCACACAAACAAATTTCAGCTCTCATGGACATGAAAGCTATTCAAGAGGTACCTGCAAAAGAACAGGGTCAAGGTTTTTATTCCAGTCTATTCCTGGTACCAAGAAAGGACAAAGATTGGAGACCTATTTTGGACATATCCATCCTAAACACATATTTACTCGTACCAAAATTCAAGATGCTCACATTACAGCAGCTTCTTCCCATGCTGGGCAAGGAGTCTCGGCTGGTAACACTGGACCTCAAGGAGGCATACCTGCATGTCCCTATCAGACAAGATTACAGAAGATACCTCAGATTTCTTGCAGGTTCAACCCATTATCAATACTCTGCATTGCCCTTTGGCTTATCTACTGCGCACAGAGTGTTTACGAAATGCCTGGCATCAGTAATTGCCTTCTGCAGACTTCAAGGGATACAAATATACCCATATCTGGACGACTGCCTGATCCAAGTGGACAGCAAGCACATACTTCTGAAACACCTTGCGTTTGTAATAAAATTGTTGAACTTTCTGGGATACACAGTCAACAAAAAGAAATCAAAACTAATACCCTCTCAAGCAATAATTTTCCTGATTGCCAGCTTGAATACAAACACCCAGATGGCCTACCTCACGCCAGAGAAGCAAGGGCAACTATCTCAATACTTCAGAAAAATGGCAACCTTCACCAGGCTGACTGCAAGGAAAGTCCTGCAGGCTCTGGGATTCATGGCATCTTGCATCCTGCTGATCCCATGTGCAAAGCTGCATATGAGGAAACTTCAATGGTACCTAAAAAACTTATGATCTCAACACAGCCACAGTTTGGAAACAATTATACCACTGATTCCATGTCTTCAAAAGGAATTTCTGTGGTGGGCTCAAGCATGCCAAAGAAACATAGGTCTCCACGTCTGCATGCCTCAAGCAAATCAAATCATCACAACAGATGCCTCGGACTACGCCTGGGGGGGCGCACATGGCAGATCAGTGCATTCAGGGCAAATGGTCCCTAAAAGAGAAGCACCTACACATCAATCAAAAGGAAATGCTAGCAGTGCAAAATGCTATTATGGCCTTCAAGGACCTACTGCATCCAGGCCAGCTAATGATAAGGGCAGACAACACCACAGTGATGTGGTACATAAACGGGGGAACTCATTCATACCCTCTGTGCAGACTAGCCATGTCCCTTTGGAACACGGCTCTGGAAGTGCAAATCCAACTTCAAGCACAATTCCTGCCAGGGAAGGAAAACACGCTGGCAGACAACCTAAGCAGAAATATGACAGATCTACACGAATGGAAGTTGCATCCTCAAGTTTTCGCAAAGATAATTCAGCCATGGGGGCAGCCAGACATAGATCTCTTTGCTACCCACAGAAATTACCAACTGAAAAAATTTTGCTCAAGGACCTATCATCCACAGGCCTGGAAAGTGGACGCACTTTCTTTCAATTGGACAACATTGACAGTCTATGCCTTTCCACCTCTTCCTCTGCTGCCCAAAGTTCTATTAAAAGCCAGAGCAGAGAGGCCAAAGATGATTCTCATTGCTCCGGACTGGCCAAGACAACACTGGTATCCACTCCTGAGGAGCCTGACGCATTCCCCACCATGGATCCTGCCTCTAGTGCCTCTTCTGTTGACCCAGCACAACTTCAAAACTCTTCACAGTCAGCTGAAAACACTCAATCTAGCCACATGGAGGATTCCTTGATTTCCCAACAGACCCTCCTCTCCAAGGAGGTGCAGGATGTCATCTTGGAGGCCAGAAGACCTTCTACTAGGAAAGCCTACTCCGCCAAATGGAAACGGTTTTGTGCCTGGAATCAGAAAAAGGGCCAGAATCCTTGGGTACTAAATTTACCTCAAATATTACAGTACCTAGCTGAGATGTTAAACAGTGGACTTTCCTTCTCCTCCATCAAGATCCATGCTTCAGCCATTTCTGCACAATACAACACTGATCCTCCTTTATTCTCTCATCCTCTCTTAAAACAGTTCCTCAGAGGGGCTAAGAATATAAAATCCCCAAGGAAACCACCAGTACCTGCTTGGGACCTCAACTTCATTTTAGAAAAACTGACCCTGCCTCCATTTGAGCCAGCTGCTTCAACAGAACTGCAATATTTGTCATGGAAAACAGCCTTCCTTCTGGCTATCACCTCAGCACGCAGGGTTTTAGAACTACAAGCCTCATGGCTGTGCAACTTTTCATCATTTTCCATCAGGACAGAGTTTCCTTACGAACCAACCCTACCTTTATGCCAAAGGTAGTATCCAGTGTAGCTTTGAATCAGACTATCCATTTACCTACCTTTTATCCTAATCCACAAAACAAAGGGGAAAGACTACTACATTCCTTGGACATTTACAGACAACTTTGTTATTATTTGGACAGGACAAGGCCATTCAGAAAATCAGAGCAACTCTTTGTGTCCTATGCTACAGGTGCTCAAGGAAAGGCTATTTCCAAACAGACAATCTCAAAATGGATAGCCCACTGCATACGCTTTTGTTACTCATTTCATGGAAAAACTGTACCTACAAGCATCAGCTCTCACTCCACAAGGGCCACAGCTACCTCTGCAGCTTTCCTCAGGGGGGTTCCTACCAAGGATATTTTGGAAGCAGCCACTTGGAGTTCTGTGCACACTTTCTCCAAGCACTATCACCTTCCACTATACTCTAAATCTAGAGCGGGCTTTGCCACAGCAGTCTTGCAGGGCATCCTTGCTCCTCCTAGTTCCACTTAGTGCCTGCCACCCCTTTTTAGCTTTGGGATTCTACCCATCTGTTATGACTGCAGCTGTATGCACGATGAACATAGTACAGTTTTGTACCTACCATAAATGTAGATGTTCGCGTGCTAATACAGCTGCAGTCCAGGTTTCCCTCCCTCCATCCCCTCTTGGGACAGGCCTTATGACAAACACCTCCTCATACAACCTGATTGGGGTATTCTTTTATGGTGTATTTGTTTGCAAACTACTGTTCTTTGATTATATTACATTGCATTATTACATAAGTTTATGTTTTGCCTTCCTTCTGGGGGCACCTGACATCTGGGGCAAGAAAAACTGAAGAAAATGGTGTCGGCTGGTTCTTTTATACCCCTGCCGTACTGACATCAGGGAAGAAGCGACGACAACCGGCGCCGGACCTAGACTTTGGAATTCGGCCGACCGAGGACCCGCCTGACGGCAGGATAACCCATCTGTTATGACTGCAGCTGTATTAGCACTCGAACATCTACATTTATGGTAGGTACAAAACTGTACTTTTGCATTACATCCTCAGCTTTTAGCAAGAAAATTAAAGGATTCACAGTTGAGTATAATTAATATGATAGTGTGATGAAGTTGGCTTTTTTTGTATATAGTATTGCATTCTGTCTAAATAAAACTCAGGATATCCTAGTTTTATGGAACATTTTTGAGACCATTTTAAGAAGTACAAGATTAATGAAAGTAAAACAAAGGTGACAGCTGTAACTTGTGTCCACACATTTCTTCAACTCTGTCCATTTTGCGGGAACATCATAAAATAAAGTATTTAGTTATATGGTTTAAAAAATATTCTGTTATAGTAGCTTGTTGTAGATTGTTAAAAAAAAAGAGATTGAAAATTTGTGATCATGGACCTGGACAGTAAGGTACAGAGAGTGATTTTTTTTAAAACAACTTGTTCATCACTTTTGTTAACTTTTAATATGAATGCAGATGTGTGACTATCAATAAAAAGATGACATTAACAATTTCTCTTATCGCATGTGTACATTATACATACAGTTTCCATCATAATTCTTTGTTCTTTTGCATTACCGCATATATTCAATCTCTCCAGTTATAGCCATTCTACTGCTGTAGTTATATGTCTGAGCTTTGGTTTGTATACATGGTTTCCAAATGTACAATTTATTAAGAAATTACTTCTTCCATCTTTTCATGATCTCGTCTCTAGATTTTTATCTAGTTTCCTTTACAGTGTTCAGTACTTTATTTATAGTTCGTTTAAGCTTTACTTTCCACTTTCATGTAATTTCTTTTTCAGTTGCTGATAGCATTATACTTAATAAGGCCTTAGTATGTCTCAGTGACTGTTTAGTTAATATAATATATTCCCCCAACAGCTGTAAAAAGAAAATCTGTTAGGAGACTAAATTCTGATAATTCCATGCATTCCCAGAAAATGTGCTTCCAACTACCTCTCTCATTGTCAAAACATCTCAAACATTTGCTCACCACTTAAGAGAAAATACTCTAAAAGCCCAATTGAAGTATAAAGTACCTGTGTAAACATCTCCATGCAAATATCCCAATGTTTCTGAACTTTGTAGCATACCTAGGGTCCATACAAATTTCCTCCCATTTCTCTTTTGTATAAAGTCATTTTAATGTTCTTTCTCTGTCTCTTTTAATCTGTTTTTTTTTCATATAATTGTCATGCAACATTCTATATGCCTTACTAATTATCTCTTTCTTAATGGCATCTTTTTAAATCTTATTTAATTTATTTATCCTTTGTAAGACGGGTTAGTCCCACCTAAGGGACATTTTAAATCCACCTGAGCTGCCACCAGTATTTTGACTTAGTACTCACCTTTCTGTCTCTCTTTGACATGCATGTCAATGATTGTCTTCTATATCAAGGACTGTTGGCAGAATACAGACAAACATTTGTTTATGTTCCTCATATTGATCACTGCTGTAGCAGCCTTAGCTATATGGGTTATAGCTAAGGCGACTGCAGCAGTGATCACTGAAACGTCTACTGCTATACTTTTACTTACATGGCTCTACTTTCTTCTTTGCACTGTTTCACTTTTCCCTTCTAAATTATTTGCTCCCAATAATATTTTTTAATGCCCTCCAGTTGCTTCCTGCCATGTCTTACCTCTTTTCTGTGTCATTAGTAGTATGAATTCCTATTAGAAAAATCTCCTAACTTCACTCCCTCACTAATTTACTCTTAATAATGATGGTCTGGCACTCTTTTATAGGTTCATAGGTTCATACTAGGCTATCTGCCCTAGGGCATTTATAAGCCTAGCCAGAATGTGTTTGGCTTTCGCCACCCATTTTAAATTTATTTTGCTATGCCCTTTTTCGAGGTTAGTATACTGTGCCTCTGTCTAACAGTGACACAGAAGTGATACACGGGTAAACCTACGATCTCCCATCCACTCATCAAGATTCCTCTTGAAGAGAGTCAATGAGGGACTCTGCCTAACCTGGACTGGGATTTTATTCCAGAGTGAAGGGAGCCTCTGGTTTATGAATCTGTCCCTCCAGCATGTCCTATTTATTTCAGTGCTGAGGTTCAAGTCTCTCGAGCGCGTAGCTTGATGGGATTTGGATTTTCTGAGGTGCAGCATGTCCATTAATTCCGGGTTGGACATGGCTTTATACGTCAGGCACAGATCGCCTCTGAACAGGCGGTATGCCACTGAGTGAGCTGGAGTTTCTTTAACCGGGCAGCATATGGCATCTGTTTGAGCCCTTTGATCTTCTTGGTGAGGTACTTTTGGGGTCTTTCCAGTTGCTGCAGGTGTCTGGTAAGGTACATCCCAAAAGGGGCATTGTACTCAATTATGGGCCTGATGAGGGATGAGTAAAGAGGCACGATGACCTCCCCTGATCTAGATGTGAATCCCTTCATGATTAGGTGGGCTATATAAAATGTTTTTCTAACCACTTTGGCCACGTGGTTGTCAAATGAGAGATTGCTATCAACTTGGGTCCCCATGTCCCTAATTACTTCTTCTGTACTTAATGGATTACCACCTATGTGGTAATTTGTGGGCACTTTGTTTTTGCCAAAGAGGATGACTATACACTTTTTGGCATTTAGCTTGAGGCCATGGCTCTGGCACCAGTTATCTGTTTCTATGAGGCCCTTTTGGAGGATGCTTGTGTCGGCTGGAGAGTTGATTATGGCGCCCAGTTTGCAGTCATCTGCGAACTTGGTCAGCCACAGTCCTTCCGTGTTGGCCTGTACCTCCGAGAAATATATACCGAACAAGAGAGGTCCCAGGACTGAGCCTTGTGGGACACCACTTGTAACTGGTTTGGAGTCTGACATGGCTCCAGCAATTCTAAGCATGTGGGTTCTGTCCTTGAGCCAGTTTGCAATCCATCTAGTAACATAGGGGTTTATATTTAAGCTGGTGAGCTTATATATAATGCCTGAGTGGGGTATTGTATCGAAGGCTTTTGTGAGGTCCAGGTAGGCTGTGTGGACCACCTTCCCCTCATCAATGGCCTTGGTGACTGTTTCAAAGAAATCAACCAGGTTTAAGAGGCAGGATTTGCCCTTAACAAAGCCGAACTGGGTAGGATCCAGTGTCTGTAGGTCCCTAATATCTTTATTTATGAGGTCCATGATGATCCTTTCCATAGCTTTGCAGACCAAGCTAGTCAGGCTTATGGGGAGATAGTTTCCAGGATCCGTTGAGGCACCACCTTTATGGAGAGGGACCACTGTTGCTGTACGCCACTCTTTGGGCACATATCCTGTAGTAAGGCTGAGATTGAACAGTAGTTTTATGTTTGGGTTTCTCTTCTTGGAGTTCATGTAGGATGCAGCCCGGGACACCGTCTGGTCCCATTGATGCTGTGTTTTTTGCTTTTGAGAGGGCGGCTCTTACCTGAGCATCTGAGATGTCAGGGGGGCAGCACTCTGCTGGGATAGATATTTGCCCTTTTGGTGGGGAGGGAGAAGTTTGCTGAACCTGTCAGCTAGGATGTTGGCAATGTCTGTGGGTTCAGTGTATTTTTGTCATTTTGGACTAATTCTGAGCATATCTGGGAATTACCACCCAGGTTCCTAACATAACTAAAGAAAGCCTTGTGATTATCCTTAGTGTCCTGTGCAATTTTTCTCTCGAAGCTGGCCTTAGACAATTTTATGAGTGCCCGTAGTTTTTGCTAATACTGATCAGTGATGCCTTCCCTTTTGGGATTTTGCTCTATCATTTAGTAGCTTCCTCCTTCTATTGTATAGTTTGTTTATGGCTGGGGTCCACCAGACAGGATGTCTGCCTTTGGAGGATTGGGTCTTGGTTTTATTTGGGATCGCATGATCCATGCATTCCTGAAGGTGTTCATAGAATGCGTTTATAAAGGATTCTGCGGTCTGGGCTGTATTTTCCACAGGCCCGGGGGCTTTGAAGGATTCCACCTCGGTTTTGAGGAGTGTGAAATTTGCTTTAGATAAGTTTTTCACTGTGGTTTTCTGGGCAGGGGGTGGGGTCGGGATGTGAATATCCAGTGAGATTAGTTTATGGTCTGATCTTACCAGTGAGGGATACACTTCTGGTCTGGAGCATAGAGTCCCATGTTGGTGATGATCAGGTCCAGTATGTTTTCCCCTCTTGTGGGAGTGGTAACAAGTTGTTCCATAGCATTTGAGTTTATAAATTCTAGGAACCTTTGGGCTAGGGTGTTGGAGCTAGAGTAATGCTCCCAGTCTATGTTTGGGTAGTTGAAGTTTCCCAATGTAATGGTGTTTGGAGAGACCTTCATATTTTCCAGTGTTCTCAGGAAGGCCGAGTGGGGTTCCTGGGTTTGGGAGGGTGGTCTGTAGCAGGCTATAAACTGGAAGGCAGTTTTACCCACTGTTAGTTGCACATGGATAGTCTCTGATGCTTCGTGCTTTGCCACCAACCTGGAGGTGTGGGTAGCTTTGATGAATATCGATACTCCCCCTCCTTTTGTGGTTCGGTCCAAGTTTTAGGGCCGAAAAGCATGGTATGAGGTATAACCTGGTAGTGCTGGGGTGCTCTCGGGAGCCCTGAACCAGGTTTCTGTTATTGCACAGATATCGATGTTCTCCATGCTAAGGAGAGTTTCGTCGTGCATCTTGAGGTTTAGACTTCTGGCGTTGAGTAGCATTACTCTTAGTTTCTTATCCCTTGTGATACCTATGGAGGTGGGTTTGTCTTTTGAGCCTTGCCTAAAAAGGCACTATGGGGGTAGCAAGAGCCTTTGCCAATATCCGAAAGCCCAGGGTGACAGGTGCAAGCCGTCCCTAGCTGAGCATCGTGGCTTGTCGAGCATAACATCCCAAGCTGACAGGCATTGGATCCCCTTTGAATGACACCAGTACTTAAGCCAATTGTTGAAATTGATCATCTTGTCTTCATATTGTGGCATCATTCTTGGTGAGGGTAAGATGCTACTCAAGGTCAGGGTCATACCGGCCTGGGCTACATGCTCAGAGAGCTCCTTTATGTCTCTTTTCATGTAGTCCAGGGAGGTACGTCTCAGGTCATTCACACCAGCATGGACAATGACTGAGTCATATTTGTACTTGCCTTGGAGTGACCTGAGTGCTTTTGTTATGTGGCGGATCCTAGCTCCCGACAGGCTGCTCACCGTGACCCTCTCCTTGTTCAGCCTGGTGAGCGGGACGTCAGTGTGCCTGACGATAGAGTCACCTATTACAAGTGTATCAGGTGTGTTGTTTAGTCTTAAGGGCTGTGACTGTTCGGCACACTGGCTTTGTGAGATATGTGTTGAACGTGTTTTGTTTTGGGGTAGCGGTTATGGAATGCTTCCAAAGCCCTAATCTCATTCTGCTTGCCTCAGACTTCCAACTTGCTCCACCAGCATATTTTTTCCACTTTACTCTGTAGCTGTCTGCTCGTGATGTAAAAAATATCAGTTGTGTAGCTTTAAAGAATCCGTTCAAATCAGGTAGTCTTAAATCATCCTGTTTAATAGGAAGAATCCGCATACCCCACTTTACTCTTGCTCTGTTCCCTCCCCAAATAACTTCCTTCACCTCTTTGTCATCAACAGTTTTTCTCTGTTTGGTTGGAGTATTCCTGGCTTTGTCCTGGTCTTTTCCCACATATGCTCAATTCCCAGAACAGAATCATTTGTAATCTGTATGCCTAAGTATTGCATTTTCTCATGTTCACATAAATTTAGGTGTTGTTGAAATAATTTGTAGGTGTATAATTTACTGTTATAGCCTTTGTTTTTCATTCATTTATTTTATACCCTAAAATACTCAAACCTGTCTTAAAATATTCCACAACACCATAGTGTTAGATTTAGTATTTGTCAGGTACAAGATACTGTCATTCTCAAATAAAGCTAGTTTTTTTGTTTTGTTTTGCTGCCATACCAGCTATATTCCCAGCTTTGTAAGTCCTTTATCTTTTTAGCGAAAGTTTCCAAGTAAGTAAATAAATGGGGTTAATGGACATCTGTGCCTGTTTTTTATTCATACTCAAGTTGTCAGAAAGGTCTCCTCCCAACTTTATTTTTGCCTCTCATCTGTCTTATATTCTCCATATTAACTCTTATTACGTAAATGCAGAAACTATCATTTTCCTGCTCATGAATTTCCAGTAAACCTTATCAAATGTATTCTCTGCAACAAAAGTAGTCAATAATAATAAAGTTTTTTGTGTGTTCCTCTTTTCTCTGATTTGTCATTGTTTTGTTAATATTATCAAATGTTTGTCTCCATTCCACAAAACCACACTGATCCATATCAATCAGCGTTGGTAACATTTTTCTATTCTCTTAGTTAGTATAAGCATAGACACTTTGTCATCTTGATTTTGAATTAAAATTAAATCTATATGATTGAGGGTTTACAAGAGCCTTACCCTCCTTTGCAAGTTCTACCACCATTTCCTTCGTGTGTAATGCAGGTATTTCAAAAGATTATTGAACATTGCCTTCCAAATCTTCAACAGACGACTTCCCCACTAAGTTCCAAATTTATTTATTTATTTGTTTGTTTGTTTCAGTTTGATGACCGGGGAGGTTCACTGGGTTCAAGGAGCCCATTTTCACTGGAGGCCCAGGGAGAAAAGCTCCACATTACATAGTGATTATACACAGCTATTCACATAAAAATCAAAATTAAATGAGGTAAGAATATGTACACAGATGTTCTTCATGTTTCACTGTTGCAGTCATTACATTTATTACCCAAATGTAATGACTGCAACAGTGAATACACTCTAACATCTACATTTATGGTAAGTGTACACAACTGTACCTTATACACAGTTATTCACATAAAAATCAAAATTAAATGAGGTAAGAGAACAATTAAATAATATTGTGTTACACAGTGTGTTCACAGTTACAGTCAAAGTAAAGAGAAACACAATTCAAAAATGATTGAGTCAGAGAACAACAAAAATTATATAGTTTCATGGTGTCAAGTATTTATGAAGGTATGTTATAGAGTAGGAACAGGGAATGTATTGAGAAGAAATTGTGGGTGTAGATTTTATTTTAAGCTAAAGAACAGGAATAAGATGTTGCAGATTATATTTTAAGCTAAAGAAGTCAGAAATTCCCAGCTAAAGAACAGGAGTATGTTCCCAGTTTCGAAGGTATTTGAAGTGTAGGGAGGAAAAGGCAACTGGGAAAGAGGGGGAAAGAGAAGAGAAGTGAAGGAGAGCAGAGGTGGTAGAGGTTAAAGTGGGTTGTACAGGTGTTTACTTTTACTATTATGTCAGGTTAGGTTTAGGCTCAGTGGTAGAGAAAAGCTTATGGGAAGAAAGCGGCATTAGGCTATGTGGGGAGAGAGCAGTTGCATTTCTATTTGGAAGAAAGGTAGGAGTGTAGAAGAGTTTTAAAGGTTTCAAAGCTTTCACAAGTCCTTAGGGAGGATGGAAAGGAATTCCATTTTTAGATAAAAAAAAGGATAGCAGATACTGCCCAGCAGGACGATTGGGTTTACGGACAGCGATTAGGTTTTGGTGCGATGATTTTAGAGATCTTGGAGGGGAGTATGGTTGGAGGATATTGGTTAGGGCTGGGCTCTTAGTTGGATGAAAAATTAGTTTATGGGTTGTAGTAATTTGGAGATAATCTAGATGGTTGGGGAGTTTATATGTTCATAGGTAGGTACTGGGCTATCTGCCCGAAGGCATATATTAGCCCAGCCACATTGTGCAGTATTCACCGCCCCCTTTGGTTAGTTCCCTAGGCCCTTAATCTAGCAGCTAGTACCCTTGGCCCCTATCTAGTAGAGCTGTTGTGTGAATTTTCTGTTACCCATCCACTCGTCAAGGTTCCTCTTGAAGACTGATAGTGAGGGGCTCTGTCTTATGTAGATTGAGACCTTATTCCATAGCAAGGGAAGTCTTTGCGAAGGGAATCTATTCCTCCAGCATGTTCTATTCATTGTTGTGTTGAGGTTTATATCCCTAGAGCATGTAGCTTGAGTAGATTTGGTTTTGCTAAGATGGAGCATGTTCAACAGTTCTGGGTTGGACATGGCTCTGTATGTTAGACAGAGATCGCCTCTGAGAAGGCGATATGCAACAGAGAAAAGCCTTAGTTTTTTCAGTCGTGCTGCATAGGGCAACTGTTTGAGGCCAGTAATCCTCTTAGTGAGGCACCTCTGTGGTCTCCCCAGCTGCTGGAGATGCCTAGCCAGGTACATTCCAATTGGTGCATTGTACTCAATAATGGGTCTGATAAGGGAAGAATAGAAGGGCACCACTACATCCTTAGATCTTGATGCGAACCCTTTCGTGATCAGATGGGTCACATAGAAGGATTTTCTAATCATCTTTGCAACATGGTTAAAGAAAAGCTGACTATCTACTTGGGTCCCTAGATCCCTTATTACTTCTTCAGATTTCAGGGGGTTACCTCCTATGTGGCAGTTCGCGGGTACTCTGTTTTTTCCAAAGGGGATTACTATGCATTTTTTAGCATTTAGCTTGAGACCATGGCTTTGACACCATGCATCAGTTTCATTAAGGCCCTTCTGGAGGATATCCATGTCGGCCAGAGACTCTATTATAGCACTCAGTTTGCATTCGTCCACAAACTTGGTCAGCCACAGCCCTTCAGTGCTTGCCTGTACTTCTGAGAAGTATATGCCAAACAGGAGGGGCCCCAGGACAGAGCCTTGAGGCACACTGCTTGTTACTGGTCTGGATTCGGACATAGATCCCGCTACTCTTACTTTGTGGGATCTGTCTGAGAGCCAGTTTGCGATCCATCTTGTGACATAAGGGTTTATGCCCAGGTTGGTGAATTTATCAATAATACCCGAATGGGGAATTGTGTCAAATGCTTTAGCAAGGTCAAGGTAAGCCGTGTGTACCTCCTTTCCCTTATCTGTAGCCTGAGTAACTGTCTCAAAGAAGTCCACCAGGATCAGGAGGCATGATCTGCCCTTGACGAAGCCGAACTGTGTGGGGTCTAGTGTTTGGAGGTTCCCAAACTCTCCATTTATGAGTTCCATAATGATTCGCTCTATTGCCTTACAGATCAGACTGGTCAGGCCTATTGGTGGGTAGTTCCCAGGATCGGTTGTGGGCCCACCCTTGTGCAGCGGAACCACCGTTGCTGTGCGCCATTCTATAGGCACATATCCTGTCGAGAGACTAAGACTGAACAGGTTATTCACATGCGGGGTTATTCCATTTTGGAGCTCGCGTATGACACAGCCTGGGACACCATCTGGTCCTATGGAGACAGTGTTTTTAGCTTTAGATAGAGCCTTATTAACAGACGTATCAGTAATAATTGGAGTTACAAAATCCCCTGGAATAGTAATAGGCCCTGTAGGTGTGTGTGTGGGGGGGGGGGGGTTTGCACTGAACCTATAAGCCACGATGTTGGCAATGTCAGTGGGGTCAGTGTATTTTGTTCCATTTATTACTAGCTCAGAATAGACCTGAGCGTTGCCATTTAGGTTTTTGATGTAACCATAGAAGGCCTTATGGTTATCCTTGGCATCCTTCTTTTCAAAATTGGCTTTAGTTGGGCCCTCAATTTCTTACTAATGCTGATCAGGGATGATTTTTCTACTTGAGATTTGGCCTTTTTTTGTATAAGTCTCCTCCTTTTATTTTATAGTTTGCTTATGGCTGGGGTCCACCAGACTGGTTTCTTCTTGCTTGAGGTTTTATTTGGGATAGCACGGTCCATGCAATCCTGAAGATGTATATAAAGTGCCTTGGTGTAGGATTCTTCATCCTGGATATCATTATCCTTCTGCAAGGGAATAGTGAAGCTTTCCACTTCTGACGCAAGTAGTTTGAAGTTTGCTTTGGAAAGGTTTTTTACAATGGTTTCTTTGACTGGGGAAGGTGGAGGGGTGAGGATGTCCAGGGTTATCAGTTTGTGGTCAGATCTGACCAAGGAGGGAGTGATAACGGGTGTGGTACAATGGGCGCCCATATTTGTGATGACTAAATTCAATATGTTGTCCCCTCTAGCGGGAGAACATACCAGTTATTCAAGGGCATTTGAATTTATAACTTCTATGAACCGCTGGGCATAGGAGTTAGAACTTTGGTAGTTCACCCAGTCTATACCAGGGTAGTTGAAATCACCCAAAATTATGGTGTTGGGTAGGACCTTTATATTTTCCAATGCCTCAAGGAATGCTGAGTGAGTATCTTGGGACATGGTGGGCGATCTATAACATGCTATGACTTGAAATGTGGTTTAACCTGCTGATAGTTGCGCATGGATGATTTCTGGGGCATCATGCTGCGCCACTAACCTGGAGATGTGGGTATCCTTGATGAATATGGATACACCTCCGCCCTTTGTACTGCGATCCAGTAAGTGAGGCTGGAAGGTATGATATGAATTGTAACCTGGTAGTGCTGGGGTGCTCTCTGGAGCCTTGAACCAGGTTTCCGTCACTGCACAAACATCAGTTTTCTCCATACTGAGGAGTGCCTTGAGTGCATGCATTTTGAGGTTGAGACTTCTGGCGTTGAGTAGCATTACCCTTAGTTTTTGGTTACCTGTGCTGGTTACAGTGGTTGGTTTGTCCTTTGAGCCTTGCCTAAAAAAGGCACTATGGGGATGGCAAGAGCCTTGGCCAGTATTCGAAAGCCTAGGGGTGACAGGTACAAACCACCTCTGGAGAAACAGGGAGGCTTGTCTATCATGTCATACCAGGCAGACAGACACTGGATCCCCTTAGAATGACACCAGAAACTTAGCCAATTGTTGAAATTGATCATTTTGTCTTTGTACTGTGGTATCATTCTAGGTGAAGGTAGTACGCTACTCAAGGTCAGGGTCATACCAGCTTGGGCTACATGATCAGAGACCTCCTCAATGTCTCTTTTCATGTAGTCCAGGGAGGTACATCTTAGATCATTCACACCAACATGTACAATGACAGCATCATACTTGTACTTGTTCTGGAGTGACCTAAGTGCCTGTGTTATGTGGCGGATCCTACCGACAGGCAGCTGACAGTAACCTTCTCCTTGTTCAGCCTGGTGAGTGGAACATCTGTGTGCCTTACTATAGAGTCTCCTATTACTAGCGTGTTGGGGATGGTGTTTTGCCTTAGGGGCTGTTGTGAGGCACACTGCTGAGGTGAATTATGTGTTTTCTAGATTCTGTTTGGAGGTGCAGGTTGCTTGCTTGTCTGCTTTGGAGGGCACTGTTTCTTTTTCAGATTGGTACCTAGTGCCTCCGAATATGTTTTTGTGTATTTATGTGTATGTTTTGCCGGTGCTTGTTTTGTAGATCCATGTGTGACTGGTGGTGTGATGCTAGTGTGTCTCTTCTCCTCTTGACTGTCTGTTACAGTCATGGGTTGAGAGCGCTTAGCCTCCAGTCTGGCTGTGTATTTGCATCTCTCACAAGTGTTTGTGTCTAGATGTAAGAGGAGAGGGTTGTCTGTATACATGAGGCAGTTGTGACATTGCCTCAGTATGCCCAATTCCACCAGATGAACTGGAGAGTACACCTGAAGCTGACCTCTGGACATGCTTGGAAAAGTGAATTTCTCTTGTCTTGCAGACAGTCGAGGGTCTTATGCTGTATTATAATAGTGCTGTCTAGGAGATTTGGAAAATAATAGTGCTGTCTAGGAGACTTGGACAAGTGCTGATTTTGGTTATACAAGTGCTGCAATAAGAGCAGTTGATCTGAAGCACTTGAATTGAGGCTTGCCTAGTTCTAAGGGAAAATTTGCAGTGCACACTTTGTGGAGCCAGGAATAGTATGCAGTCATTACATTTGGGTAATCTGCTGGCAGGTTGCCCTCAGTCGTCCTGAATAACAAAGTCTGGGGTCCTGCGTCGGTTGCTGTCTTCTCTTCCATGATGTCAGGTTGTCAGAGGTATAAAACATGCAGTCGACACCACTTTATTCAGTCTTTCTTGCCACGCGGTGCCCGAAGCAGAAGCAGTTCGTAAGTGCCGGTCGGCCGACTTCTGAAATTTTCGCATTCGAGTTTCAGAACCGAAGTCTTCAATTAAAGCTAAGTACCCCATTGGGGAAACTTTTTCTTGCTCCTTACCGATGTCAGTAAAAGTTAATGATTGCATTACTTCTGGGAAGCAAATACCTCGTAAGAATTTTCATTTGTACTGTATTCCTTGCCTAAGCTCAGATCATAACGTGCCTTGCTGTCTGTTTTGTGCTAGATTTAACCAACACACTATTAAGCGTCAGTATATTTTTGCTTCAAAATATTTTGGATCCAGATTTAATTACCCTGAAATGTCGTTGGTTAGCAATCCGACTACCTGAGTTCACAAAAAACGCAAAGAAAAAGACAGAGGCACACTGTCAAGGTCCAAAACCGATGACGAAGCTTCTCCTAAGCCAGTCGCCGGTTCACCAGTGCTCAGTGAGGTGCTTTCGCAGCCCCTGATACCTGCTACTTTTGAGTCGCTGGCCTCTACCGAGACCCATGCGGAGTCCAGTATGCCGCAAGATTCTCAGAGTATTGAACCCGTGGATGTCTCTCCCTTGGATGGGTCCGGAGCCGCTGAGCAGGCACCGGCTTCTGAAAGTGTTTTCAGGCCTCAACATTTCTATATAAAACCAATACCAGCTTCAAAAACAAGGTCAAAATAATCTTCTAAGTCTAAAAAACCGATGCATGGGCCACGTGCTCAGGCCCCTATGCCTAAAAAACAGACGATCAAAATGGCTGAGGACTTAATTACCTTGATCAGGTGTTCCCAACCCCCCCTGCTAAGAGGCCTAGGCAAGACACTGATTATGAATCTTCAGATCAGGTTTCCATTTCTTCTGATTCCTCTTCTGATCTGGAATTTTCTATACCACCCTATGAGGATTCAGATGCAGAAGAATCCATCCCATCTGCATCACCTCCTGAGGATTATTCTTTTGGAGAAACCTTGCATACTTTAAGGGAACATTTTCATTGGGACAGTCAGGATTTCTCTGAATCAAAAAAGAGGCTTAGGGACTCCCTTCTTCTACCTCAGCATATGCCTTTGGCTATCCCTCCTGAATTAGACATTGTTGATGATGTGTTTTCGGAATCAAGCATGGCTCCTGATTCCCTGCCTCCAGCTCCTAGTAAGCCAGACAGATATTACAGGGCTCCTGACTCCCACAAATTTCTATTCAAAAATCCTGCTGCTGATCCTAAAACTATCTCACTGGGTCCCAAGGGTGTAAAGGCCACTACAGCCAAAAAGTCCTACCCCCTCTGATAGAGATTCCAGGGCGCTGGATAGATGGGGAAAGAAGGTTTATACGTCTGCAACCTTGGCAATTAGGGCCTTAAACTGCCAGTTTCATATGCTTAAATATCAACAGCATGTTATGGGCTTATTGAAACAGAAAATTATGTTGATTTCTGATTGTGTGGAAAATAAAGAATTACAGGAATTATTGCATGCAGCAGAACAAGATGGAAAGCATACTTTGCAATGTGGTTTTGATTCCTTGGGGGCCTCTTGTAGGGCCGCCTTTACTGGATCTGTGATTAGAAGGCATGCCTGGCTCAAGGAGCAAAATCTGCCTGATCATGTTAAAGCTAAATTGTTGGATGCCCCTTTACAGCATGATACTCTGTTTGCTAATAAGGCAGAAGAGGTTTTAAAGAAAATGGAAGACAAAGCTAAATGTATGCAAACTGTAAAAGATTTCTTACAAGCGCAGCCACCCAGATTCAGTAGGCACTGGCCTACTAAAAATTGGTCCTTTCCTGTGTCCAACAGAGCCACTCAAGGCAAATCCAGGCGCTCAAAAGGCTCCAGATACCAATCACAGGGTTCTTACAGGTCAAAGCAATGGGGTGCCTCCACCTCCAAATCTGGAGGGAACAAAGCACAACCCTACAGTAAACAGTCTCAATGACTTCCCGCTACCATCACCAAGCACTTATCTTTTGGCAGCCCCCTGGGGAGAAAATTAGCACTTCATGCTCAAAACTGGCAGTTAATTACCCAGGACAAGTGGGTATTAAACACAGTATCCCAGGGGTACATATTTCATGTCCATACTTTGCCAATTTCAAACGGTTGGCCAGATCAGCCACAAAATCAATGGGCAGAGGCCCAGAAACAAGTTACGTCCCTCATGGATATGGGGGCTATTCAACCAGTACCAGAACAGGAAAAAGGACAAGGTTTTTATTAAAGACTGTTCCTGGTACCCAGAAAAGACGATGCCTAGCGTCCAGTAATGGACTTATCGATTTTGAACACATTCCTGGACATTCCAAAATTCAAAATGCTGACTTTACAACAGCTATTGCCTATGCTGGGTAGGAGCGCTTGGTTAGCGACTCTAGACTTAAAAGAGGCATACCTGCATATCCCAATAAGGGAATCATGCAGAAGATACCTCCGCTTCAAGGCAGGTTTTATGCATTACCAATTCTCTGCACTGCCCTTTGGCTTATCTACTGCACCCAGGGTCTTTACAAAGTGCCTGGCACCAGTAATTGCATTTTGCAGACAAAGAAGCATACACATTTATCCTTACCTGGAGAAATGTCTCATTCAAGCAGAGAACAAGGACATTCTTCTTCAACATCTGGTATTTGTAAAAAGACTTCTAACATGCCAAGGGTACACAATAAACAAAAAGAAATCACAACTGGTACCCTCTCAAAAAATTACATTTCTGGGTGCAAGCTTGAATACAACTGCCCAGATGGCTTACCTTAAGCCAGACAAACAAAGGCAAATGACAACATACTTCAAACAGATGGCAACAAAAACCCAGTTATCTGCAAGACAAATTCTGCAGGCTTTGGGGTTCTTGGCATCCTGCATTCTACTAATTCCATATGCAAGACTGCATATGAGGAAACTTCAATGGTAACTAAAATGTTTATGGAATCAACATTGTCACAGTCTGGAAACAATAATTCCTCTCATTCCCTGCCTACAACAGGAGTTTCTTTGTTGGGCAGAGACATGTCACCAAAACAAGGGACTGTCATTCACTCTACCCCCTGCCACCCAAACCCTAACTATAGAAGCATCAGACTATTCTGAGGGGGCCCACCTGGCATGTACATGCATTCAGGGCATATGGAGCCTAAAACAAATGCATCTATATATCAACCAGAAAGAGATGCTAGCTGTTCAGAATGCTCTGACAGCCTTCAAGGACTTACTTCATACAGGACAACTACTGATAAAGATGGACAACACCACGGTTATGTGGTACATAAACAAGTAGGGGGGCACACATTCCTACCCCCTTTGCAGACTAGCCATGGCATTGTGGAAACAGCCTTGACTTACCAAGTATATCTTCAAGCTCAATTCCTGCCAGGAAAACAAAATACTCTGACAGACGACCTAAGCAGAAATCTTATGGACCCACACGAGTGGAAACTGGATACACAAATCTTCAGCATGGTAGCACAGAAATGGGGGAACCCAGACATAGATCTATTTGCCGCTCCCCAAAAATATCAACTGGACAAATTTTGCACAAGGACTTATCACAGACAAGCATGGAAAATGGATGCCCTATCCTTCAGCTGGAAAAACCTATCAGTCTATGCATTTCCCCCTCTGCCTCTTCTCTACAAGATCTTACTAAAGGTCAGACAGGAAAAAACAAAATTGATCCTAATTACTCCAGACTGGCCTCGCCAGCACTGGTACCCAATTCTAAGGAATATGTCTCAACTCCCTCCTTGGTACTTGCCTCATATACCTCATCTACTGTCTCAGCAGAACAATCAAATTCTGCACACTCAGCTCCGAACTCTGAACCTTGCAGCATGGCTGATCATGTAATTATTCAAACAACACCTCTCAGTAAATCTGTGATGGATGTCATTTTGGAAGCCAGAAGGCCTAGTATTAGAAAATCTTATGCTGATAAGTGAAAGAGATTCTGTGCTTGGAACTAAGCACAAGGAACGGACACAGCAAATCCAAATATCCCTCAGATTTTACAATACTTGACTGAGATGCTTGACAAGGGCCTATCTTTTTCTTCAATAAAAATCCATGCCTCTGCCATCTCGGCTCATTACAAAATGGAGCCTCCCATTTTTTCTCATCCTCTGCTAAAACAGTATCTTAGAGGGGCCAAAAATTTAAGGCCTCCCAAAAGATTACCAACTCCTGCATGGGACCTCAATTCTGTGCTGGAAAAACTCACCCTGCCTCCTTTTGAACCAGCAGCTACTGTGGATATAAATTTTTATCTTGGAAAACAGCTTTCCTTTTGGCAATCACTTCACCAAGAAGGGTTTCAGAACTACAGGCTCTCATGGCTGTGGAGCCTTTTATTACATTTTACCCGGACAGGGTGTCCCTCAGGACTAATCCTTCCTTTATGCCTAGGGTGGTATCCAGTGTGGCTCTTAACCAAACTATTCACCTGCCAACATTTTACCCAAATCCGCAGAACAAGGGGGAGCGGATTCTGCATGTATTGGACGTACACAGACAACTAAGATTCTACTTAAATAGGACCAAATCTCTAAGAAAGTCTGAGCAACTACTGGTGGCATTTGCTTCAGGATCAGAGGGAAAGGCTATATCAAAGCAGACTATTTCTAAGTGGATAAGCCACTGCATTCATTTCTGCTACTTGCATCATGGTAAACCTGTGCCCAAGGGGATCAGGCCACATTCCACCAGGGCTGCCTCTACCTCAGCAGCTTTTCTCAGAGGAGTTCCAACCAAAGACATTCTAGAAGCTGCTACTTGGAGCTCTGTTCATACTTTCACAAAGCATTATCATTTGCCTTTCCTCCAATTCCAGGGCAGGCTTTGCCACTGCAGTTCTGCAGGCCTTATAGCTGTTCCTAATGCTGTTTAGTTCCATCCTCCTATCCATAGCTTTGGGAGTCTACCCAAATGTAATGACTGCAACAGTGAAACACGAAGAACATAGTACAGTTATGTACACTTACCATAAATGTAGATGTTCGAGTGTATTCACTGTTGTAGTCCTGGTTACCCACCTGCCCATCCCCCTTTTCTATACCTTTTCTTTCCTTCACTATATACTAAAGCCTTTGTGGTGTATTTGCTATTAGATGAAGGTAATGTTATGTTGCTAAAAGTGCATTTACATATGTTTCTGTTTATATATATATATATATATATATATATATATATATATATATATATATTTATATATTTGGGGGGCACCTGACATCTGGGGCAAGAAAAACTGAATAAAATGGCGTCGGCTGCATGTTTTATAACCCTGACAACATGACGTCATGGAAGAGAAGACAGCAACTGACCCCAGACTTTGTTATTCAGGGCGACTGAGGGCAACCTGCCAGCAGATTACCCAAATGTAATGACTGCAACAGTGAATACACTCGAACATCTACATTTATGGTAAGTGTACACAACTGTACATTTCTGATTCTCCCTGTGAAGTTTCTCTTTCCCTGAGACTATTGCTAGAATGTTCCACTGTTTTCAGTGGGAGAACACTGAGTCTTATTACTTCCTCAGACAGTACTATGAGTTGTTACAGAAGGGTTTTCCAGAATCTACACCAGTTTCTCCTTTTGTCTGCTTTAGAGGATATTTTTTACTGCTTGCAGTTTTCCTGATAGTCCACTGCCTTTAAAAAGGCAGATAGGGTGTATAAAGTTCTTCACTCTTTTAATTTTATATGCACTGTTACCAAACCTGACCCAGCAGCTATAGTTTTAGTTGATCCCACTGCTGCTAAGCTCTTCCTCACACTTTTTGAAAAGGATAGGAAAATAACTAATAAGTATGAGGAAAAAGTGCATGGTTCTGCAGCTTTGGGATTTTCAGAATTTTGTATTGTCAGGTTTATAAAGTTTATTCTGACTAATTGTGAATGTATGAGGAATGTTTTGTCTGCCGTTTCATATTGTGAGGAAAAATCTGCTTTAAATGGTTTAGTTTCTTCCATCTCACAGGTAACAACTCATTTTTTAAAGTGTATGTATGGCTCTGTTGATTCTTCCAGGGCTATGGCCAGTGGTACTATTTTGAGGAGGATTGCCGGCTGCATTCTGAGAACTTCCCAAAAAAAGTGAAATCTGAAATCTTAATTTCTCCTTTGAGTAGAGCTTTAGTTTTTGGTCCCTCTGCTACCGAGTGTATTAAAAAATATGATACAAGGGGTAATCTGGTGCAGGGAGCCTCTAAGATTTGTCAGCCTTCCTTTTCCAAAGTTTTTGAGGGATTCTCTAAGCCCCATCCAGTTTGGGCAAGAAACAAAATAAACAGTCACAGCAAAATGCTGGTAAACAGATGTTCAAGAAAGAGTGGCAAGGGGTTCCAAAAAGAAGACAGGAACCTTCCAAAACAATAGCCAGACCAGTAAGTAAAAATGATCATTTAAGGAACTGTGCACACCCCCTCACTTTCACCTGTGCCCACACACACACACACACACACACACACACACACACACACACACACACACACACACACACACACACACACACACAGTCAGCTTCTTTTCTGTTCCAGAAAGTTCGAATCTCCACTTATCTCTCTTTGGCAACAGATAGTTTCAGATAAATGGGTTCTGAAGATCATTCATTAAGGTTAAATAGCCGTGGGAGGAAATTCCTCCTTTTCAGAGGTAATTCTTCATCCATCAGACCAGACCCCTCTATCAACATATGTTGTTCAGGAAGTGGTAGAGCCATTTCCTCATTCCAGGTTTAGGAATTGTGATGCCCATGCATTGGCCCAGTAATCAAGGTACCTCAATCTTCACAACTAGTGCCAATGAGAGGCATCCACATTGGGAGGATTACAAGTACACACACAGTAAGGTACAATTTCCCTTAAGAGCACACAGAGATCACAGTCAGTCTGGGGCTGGTTTCTCCATTTCTCTCCAGATTGCCAATAAGACTCCCCACTGGCACAGCTATAGGGTTCAGATCTCAGCGATGTGGTCAGTCCAAAACCTCCAGCACCCTCTATGTCCAAACAGTGCTTCATGTCTCTGCCCAAGTAGCTGACACACACACACAATTATATACAAACACACAGACACTCCTGGGGAAGGCTGGCACAGTTTCTCCAGCTGTGCCCTCTTCTGCCCAAACTATACGGTATTACCGACTGCCACCAGCTACTACTATCAGCTGCTATAAAGGCCCTTACCAAAGGGTGTCCAATTCTACTGTGCAATGTTGTTATTATCCAATTAGTAAGTGTGACTGAGACTTGAAGGCTATTTAGAAGTGGCCTATACAGTATCACCAAATACATGCAAGTACTCTTAAGAGCTTAAATATCTCTACACCCAAACCTGCCACAGTTAAAAGGTTTAAAGTATTTAATAATAAATAATAAAAACACAAGACACTACCCGTCAGTTCAACAGTGATAACAGAGAGTTCAGAAATCACGGGAAAATACTTTAAAGCAATATTGTAGGACAGTCTGACATAAATATAAAAAACATCTAGACTAATCTGGCTATATTTCTATCTATCTCTAAGAGAAATACTAAGATCTAAATAACTTTACTTACAGAGCAAGACACAGTGCTGGTGAGTTGTTAACAGGTCTGAAGACAAATACAAAATGCTATTCTTACTTTCGGAGATAGCCCTTAAATTGATAATACACATTACTGGAGTCACTTCAGATTACATCATTCTTGTTACGTCTGCTTAAGCTTCCCAGGCTCACAGAACTTAAAATTTAACATTTCTCTTTTGATCTACACCTGCCAGGAAGCCACCAGCAGTAAAAGACACTTTACATGTGAAACCTAGTAATTTATCTATGTCTTAAGACAATAGAAAGAATTTCTAGCTGCAGACATCCTGTCTCCGAGCTTGAGATCAAACGCAGTCATAAAATCCTTTACTTATCTGCTTTCTTCCAGCAGGGTGCACTGTGGTTACATTTGTGAAGCTCAGAACATAACACAGTTTTCTTACCTGTGGATCATATTAATATTTACAATGACATAGAATTATTTATAAACTTCTATTTGGCTGGGCTGGCAGTCCCTCAGTTTTTCACAGGAATGTCTTTCTTTTTTTTAATTCAAAGATGTTTTAGTGTCAAAGAAAGAAAATGCTTGGAGGCCAGTTTCTTGATCTTTCTTTCCTAAACCAGTCTGTTATAGTGCCCAAGCTCAAAAGGCTGTCACTTCACAAACTATTAGCTCCTCTTCTTTTTACGTTTTCTGGTTACACTAGGTTTAAAACATGCTTATCATACCACAATTCATCCAGATTTAGGGCATTTCTTAATGTTTTGTGTGTCTGGATCTCATTAGCAGTTCTCTTCCTTACTCTTTAGACTATCCACTAAACCTTTACTGTTCACTATGTGTCTAGCTCCAGTTATAACTAATTGCAGGCTACAAGGTAGCCATATTTTTCCATGTTTAAACAACTTGTGTATCTTTGCAGAGTCTTTTCCAGAGTATCGTGAGTCTCTCACTTGGGTTTGAGATTTCTTAAAAAATTTGGAATTCCAAGAGAACATTCAAAAGTCTTTTTGACTCCATCACACAAGATTGTATTCCTGGGGTGTATGCAAGACCCCACAGTTCAACAAACATTTCTTCCACAGAAAAAAAATAGATCTATATCTGTCTGTTCCTAGGGCTTTCCACAAAGATTTTGGACTCTGTGAGGGAATACCTCAATATTTTGGGTCTCTAGGTATCTGATTCTCATGATACCCCTAACAAGATTCCACATTAGAAATATACAGTGGCATTTGAAGTCTCCTTGGTCTGAGCACAAACACTTATCATCTTTTAAAAATCTCAGTTCTGGGATTTATCAGAAAAGAAATCGCATGATGGAGACAGCAAATATCCCTAAATCAGGGCCCCCCACCCGCTCCAAAGCAGTCAGTCATAACATGTTTCAGACTTTGCTTGGTGAGTAGATTCAGGAGGGATAAAAGATCAAGGTGTTTGGAACACCAAGTACAGAAGCACAGACATTTAAAAAGAGATGCCTAATCTAATTAAGGCAATCAACTTTATAAATCATCTTTGGTTTCCCAGTCCTCTTCAAGTTTATTACAGACAATACCACAGTCATGTGGTACATCAACAAGCAATGGGGAACCAGGTCTTCACCCCTTTGTAGACTAGCAATGTTAGCTTAGGATACAGCTCAACAGCACAATCTCTCTCTAGAGTCATCCTGCATCAATCCAGAGCAAAATTTGATCCATGTTTGGGCAGTTCCTCAAGTAGATCTGTTTGCCTCCTCTCTGAACATTCAGCTGACAAAATTCTGTTCCAGGAGTGTGTGCAAGAAGGTCTGGAGGACAGATACCTTTTCTTTTCCCTGGGCAGGAACATTCTTGTATGCCAGGGTACTTCTGAAAACTCAGATGGAATCCCCCAAGGTCATTGTGGTGACTCCTTTCTGGCCCAGGCAACAGTAGTTTTCCATTCTTTTGGAAATGGCCAGGGTTTTTTTTACCACAAGTTTCCTCAGAATGGTTCTGCTCACACAAGAACATGCATGTTTGATACACCCTGACCCCAATCAACTTCAGCTTGACTGCCTGTATGATAGGGTCTTAATTCCCTTTAGGAACCTGTTTACTAAGGACAAGCAGCATGTATTAATGGAGGCAAGAAAGCCTGCCACTAGAAAGTCATATATTATTTTATTGATTTTTATTTATTTTACATTTGTTGATCAGGATAGTCCAACTGGATATATGTCCATTTTCAGCAGAGGCCCAGGGAGAAACGTTCCACATACCAAACAAGAGACAGTACATACATCACTGAGTGATAAACTCAGGCAGACATGTTTAGAAAAATATAGACAAAGAATACAGGCAGATATCAGTATACACAATGTGCAGATTTACATCTGATTGGCAGAGATGTATCAGAAAAGGTGAACAGAGAATACAGTCAGATTTCATAATTCACAATGCTTAGACATTAGCAGGTTGGGTAGCAAGACATGTATTAGTGAAGTTGTTAGTCAGGTTTAGAACAAGAGCACAGCCAATGAGATATGAGGTATTTTTCAGTTCTCTTTTAAATAAGGGTAGTGAGGTTTCCTTGGTAATGGTAGTAGGGAGTTGATTCCAGATTTTACCAGTTGAGTTGGCAAATATAGCATCGCCTGCAGAGTTGTTGGATTTTTGGGTCGGTATCAATAGTTTATCAGCTGAGCGTAATGGCCTGGGGGCACTATGAGGAGTGAGAATATTTTTGAGGGCAGGGGTGTTATCAGGTTGATGGAGTATTTTATGCGCTACTATAAGCTGGTTGAACTGTAGAAGGGTAGGATACTCTAGCCATCCCAGTGCTTTGAGGTTCTGGCAATGGTGGGTCCTAAAAGCCATGCCAGTAGCGAATATGGCTATATGATTGTAAGATCCTGATAATTTGTTGAGATCGGTTTTGGATAGGTTGGTGAGTACGGGGGGGGCATACATAAGGGTAGAGAGGAGGTGTGATCTTGCAATAGGTACCCTAGCTAGGGGGGGTGAGGAAAGGTTTGGCTCTGTACAGGGAGCCAAGTTTTTTGTTGACGGACTTAGTGTGATTTACATGTTTATCAAATTTAAGGTTGTTGTCTTTTATTACACCTAGAAGCTTTGTATGGTTATCAGGGGAGATAATGGTGTCATTGCTAGATTTGATGTTGAAGGAAGGAGGAGAAATTCTAGGGTTGGGGAGAAAAGTAGTCGCTTGGTTTTGTTAGGATTTAGAAGCAGGCAGCGATTAGCTAGCCATGTTTCTACCGTACTGAAAGTGGTCTGGGTGAGGGTTAGAAGTTATGTAGGAGAGGAGGCAGAGCATATTAGCGTTGAGTCATCTGCATATTGGATGCAGATGGCTCCTGGGATGTTGGTGTGCAGATCATTGATAAAGATAGAGAAAAGGAGGGGACCTAGTATGGACCCTTGTGGGACACCTAGGGTTAGAGGAAATTGGGATGACAGCTTGCTCTGCCATAAGACAGCCTGCTGTCTACCGTTTAGGTAGGAGTGAAACCATTGTATTGCGTGTTGGTCTAAACCGATGGTTTGTAGGGTATTGAGCAGTAGCTGATGGTTGACCATATCGAAAGCTTTTGAGAGATCTAGGAAAAGTGCTGAAGATAGTTTGTTGTTCTTACGATGAAGATTGATGACATTAGAAAAAGATAGAAGAGCCGTGGTAGTACTGTAGAATGGCCTAAAGCCCTGCTGAGAGTCGGCAAGCTTTCCGTTTTGAATAAGAAAGTGCATGATTTGTTTGTGTATGCATCTTTCCATGATTTTAGCTAGTGGTGAAAGATTGGCTATAGGTCTAAAGTTAGTTAATTCTGTGGAACTTCCTCCTTTATGGAGAGGTATAACGTGATATTTTCCATATTGCTGGGATGGATCCTTCTGAGATGGATCTGTTGATCAGAACAGAAATTGGAAGTGCTATGGCATCAGCTGCTTTTTGAAGATATTCAGCTGGGAGGTGGTCAGCAGCTAGTGTAGTAAGTTTTAGCTTTTTGAGTAAGGTCTGGATCAGGTTGGTAGGTACAGTTTGAAAGGTAAAGGTG
The DNA here is from genome assembly GCF_019279795.1 of Protopterus annectens. Lineage (NCBI taxonomy): Eukaryota > Metazoa > Chordata > Ceratodontiformes > Protopteridae > Protopterus > Protopterus annectens. The sequence goes on from NC_056735.1 coordinate 44,653,942, forward strand.
GGTTGGGTGCTGGGTGGATCAGGGCTAGATGTGCCAGAGCTGGTGTTTGTGTCCGATGGAGTGAGATGGGTAGCTAGAGACTGGATAGTTTCAGTAAAGAAAGAGTTGAAGCTGTTTGCAATTTCTACAGGGGATTTATCAAGGGCAGCTGATGGGGTAGGAGTGATAGAACGGCCTGGGTGGAGAAGACTGGTAATACCAGCCCAGAACTTTTGAGGTTTTAGCAGATATTTTTGTTGTAGGAGGGTGTAGTGATTTTTTTTGTCTAGAATGACAGATTTTTTTGGTCTGATTCCTTAGCTGCCGGTATCTTACTTGGTCCATAGGGGCTTTGGTAACATGCCACCTGGCCCAGGCGTTGCTTCTTAGTTTAATTTTGTTTTTTGTTTCTTTAGACAGCCACGGTGCAACTGTGGCTTTTGCACGGATGTATGGGTAGGAGCATGGTGGTTAAGGATAGCCAGAAATCTGGTATTGAAGTACTCAACTGCTTCTTGTAATGGGAGTCATTTCGAGACATTCCAATTACATGCTTTGAGTTAATTTTGGAAGTTGTCAAGGTTAAAGTTCCTGACGTTTCATATAGTTTTGTAGGTGCGCTGGTTGGGAATGTTGGCTTTGAGCCTAATAATATAGGTAAGGCAGTGATCACTTAGATCATCGGGTAATGTACCTGACTTGTACTTTTGGGGGTGGCTGTTAATAAGTATCCAATCAAGGATACTATCTTTGACTCTATTTTTGCTAAATCTGGTGGGGGTGGCAATGATCTGAGTAAACCCGTGGAGGTTTAAATGGGTGGAGGGGGTTTCAGAGGAACAGGTGTTCCAATCAATGTTAAATTCATGTAAAAATTATGAATTAAAAGCCTCCTTTCCTGCAGACAATATGTTCTATCCTTAATTATGAGTGATGCAGGAAGAGGTTCTCATTAGTCAATGTAGTGACATCAAGCTGGTATCAGGAGCGAGTGAAGGAAGTGTTGTCAGATTCTTTGTTTTTTTTTTGTTTTTTTTTTTTTTAACAATACCGTTTTTAGTGCATTTTTTTTTTAATTTCTGAGGCTAAATAAAGGAAATTCTGTTATTCAGGGACAGTAGAGAAGGATTCAGGCAACCGACAAATGCTTGTATTACAAACCAATACATAATATTCCCCTTTTACTGTACTCTGCTCCATTTCCACCCACAGATAATTTGTTTTGACAGCTAAAAAAATTCATTACGTACTATTTAGCTACTTCCTGCCCTTTCTTGTTCCATCTGAGGAATATTCAAACTGACGATGGAGTTTAAAGTTTTGCTTTTTTTTCAGTATTACTGGTTTCAGTGATTGGGTCCAGATACCCTGGCACACTGTCTCGGGAAGTGCAGTATCACTCTGACTTTGCGTCATTAAGGTGAGGAGCATGATGAATCAGGAAGCACTGCATCAGCAACAGCTGTGAAGCCTTATTTTGTGGAAATTAATGTTAAAAGAAAATAAACTTTACACAAATACAAGTCAAAGAATTGAAGAGCCATACATTCCTACAAAACTTAAAGGTACTAATGCTTCGTTACACATGATCTTTAAAAATTCTGTGCTAGCATTACCTCTCTAACCCTAACCCCAAAACTCTATGCCTTACCCTAACATTCTATCCCTAACCCTGGCCTTAACCCTGAAAGTCTAAACTGAACCCTGAAAAATTACTCCAAAGTAGAGTGACATGAATTAGTTCCATAGAACTGTTGCTTCGCATTTTACCTCAGAAGTGGCACATTTTCTTGGCGTAATTCACAGTGGCACTATCACACAGTCTCTAGCTGTACACTGTAAGTAACTCTGGGTGCTGATTTATTTACTTGTTAACTGGCTAAGTGCATTGGACACAATTATCCCTATTCTAGGGTGACCTGGGAGTACTGTCTGGTTAAATGGCTTGCTCAGAATTGCACCGTTTGCATTCGAAAACTGAGGGAGCCAAATCCAGAACCATGAGATGAAGCTTATTAACAACCTTTAGCCATAACTGGCTGAGCTAAACTGCCAGGCAAAGCATATCATTTTGATATGTGTACAGAAGATGGAAAGCTAGGCTGTAAAACATTATTTTATTACAATGTTTTAAAAGTCAGCCTGACTTGGGTTATATATTGGTGCAGAAAATGCAACATCTGCTGAAGCAGAAGAAAGTGCTCAGCCGTGTACTTTGGAAGTAACACTTTTTTTAAAATTTGCAGCATTAAGCTGAAGTCGTGCTTTTAAGGATGTTGGAATACTTACTTAAAACATTGCTTTTCCTGTTGTTTTGTTTTTCATAAAAGAAAGTTGAGAGTAATGTGTATTTTGTCTTTATGAGTAATATGTTTAGAAATCCAGGTCTGCTTGCTCTGTTATACACAAGTCACTTCTGCACACATTATGTCTGTTGTAATAGTTCTGTTATTTCAGAAAACAAAAACTCACAGAAATATTGTAGAGAGCCTTCACAAGTCTGCAGTGCTGCACTGATACTAAATTCCATATCCACTGACCCCGGTAAAGGAGCCTTCCATGGGGTAGAATACTGCCTACATTACCTGATGCAATAACATCACTGCCTTTGTGCTGTATACCAGCTGTATCAGGTGTAGATACTGAGATTCATTAACATTCTATATTAACGAAATTTACTGCCGATTCCTGGTGTAATCTGACAGTTGCCAAGCCCACAACTTAACCTCCAAGTTCACTTAAAGCCAGCTCCATCTGTACCTGAGAAAATGTCTGCAATACTATTTACAACCTACAGGTGGGGCTAAGAGTGTCCAAAGCTAGATGACAGAACAGCAGCACCTGTACAGTTGATGTGACACTGCATGCACATACAGGTGGGGCTATGAGTGTCCAAAGCTAGATGACAGAACAGCAGCACCTGTACAGTTGATGTGACACTGCTTGCAGAGCAACTAAAATTGTTTCCTTCATGCACTGTAAAATCAGATGTTATAAGGAGGGTGTGATGTGCACAAAGTAATAGCTCCAACGCTACTATTCCTCACATGCTTGTGGTCCTTAGGGCCCTCCGTCTGCCTCACAGACTGCAGTACAGCTCCACCTGTTTGTTGGTACTGGTACTGTAAGCTACTGGCAATTCCACCAGGTGCTGCCTACAGTACTGACATCACAAACATATGGGTGAATCACCACCTCTGCTGAAAAAGCTCACCCATTTGCATGGAACATGCTGTTAGAGATTTTACTTTTTTTTTTTTTGTTTAGGGACCTTAATTATTCTGCACTTCTATTTCCACAAGCAGAATTACTTGTAAAAGTTGTTTGTATTTTAAACTTTGATGTGCCAAAGTCTTGTAGTTTAATTCACTTTTTGTAATTTCTCCAGTTCTTTTGAGTTTCTAATACCATTACAGGAATGGACCCCATTCCTAAGTCAAAGTATAATTAAAGTTCATGAAATTAGCACGGTTTCAATCTTTGATGTCAGCCAGAAGTGCTCTTCGCAGCACCTGCAATGTGCCCAGTAATGACTCCTCCTGCAATTCATACTGGGTTACATGTATTGATAACATATCTAAATACTATTGTAGATTCTGTTTTTATAAGCCCCATTGCTCCTGCTACTATTGGAACTGTCTGGGTATCCTTCTACATTGCTCTCGTTTCTGCCTGCAAATCCTGATATTTTATGACTTTCTGTACAAAGACATTGTAGTCAATGGGTGTGGAGATTTCAATGATCGATGCTACTTTTGTCTTCTTTTCAAGGACTACTATATCTGATTTTTCTAGCATCTATCTTTTGAACTGCTAGTAATGGGTGAGCCCATGTGATGTAAACTTCATAGTTTTCTGTGATGCTTTGTGGCTCATATTCCCAGTGTTTTTCAACCACTTCAGTACCATAATGTTTGCACAATCCCCAGTGCAACAGTCTTGCCACATTATTATGTCTTTCAGTATACAGTCGTTCTCCCATTAGTATGTCACAACAAGCAATGAGGTGTGCAACTGTTTCCAGTTCTGGTTTACAAAACCTATTTGCCTGTTTCTCCCACATGTTCATTGGACTTTGTCAACCAACATGTACATAGCCCACTGTCTTGGGTCGCCAATATTAATCTTTCGTCTGTTGGTTTGAATTCACCTCTCCTTAACCATTCCTGCGTTCGTTCCTGATCAACCTGAGGTTCTTCCAGAAGTTTTCTATACTTGTAACTATATTTATGCATTTTGCACATTTCTTGTCTTCTCATCTGGAACTTTACCTTATATTCTTTCTTTTGTTTTTTGGCACATTCAGTTGCTGCCTCAATTTTGTCTACTTCTGTTTTGATTTCCATTCCTGATTGATGCCAATATGCTTCTGCTACATTAAGAAGAGAAGTCATCTTAGATGTATTCTCCTCATGTTTCAAAACTTTCACTATGTTTGGGTCTTGTGAGGTCAGCAGATATGTGTGCAGTCCCACAACTGCAAATCTATACATGTAATCAGTTTCAAGGAAGCCCATCCCTCCTTCGGAATGGGGAATATACAGTCTTGGTATGCACTGATTTTTATAAATCATTTGGTGAGCATGAAGCATACCTCTTGTTTTCCTGTCTAATCTATCCAACACCTTTTGAGGCCAGTCAGTCACTCCAAAACTGTAAATTAGGACAGGAAGAGCAAATTGGTTTATAGCTTGAATTTTGTTCGTAGATGTCAAAGCTGTTTTCAGGATTTATTTAAGTCTTGTAAACTATCCCTTACCAAGTATTATTCGCATTTGTCACTTCCCAAATATTTATACACTCCCTCTTGCTCAAGATCTTGTATATCACATTCTTGTCCCAAACTGTTGTTTTCTTGATGCTGCAGTTTTCCTGCTTTAAAGGTTGCTTTTGCACATTTATCAAGACCAAGTGACATACTTGTATCATCTGACAAAGTTTTGACAACTTCTAGTTGTGCTTTGAGTTCCTCATCTGATGAGCGATACAGTTTTAGATCATGGACAAAGAGAAGATGAGAATTCTTTACACTTTGTTGTTTTCTAGGAGCCAAATTATAGCCATGGCCTAAGCTATTAAGTAGACAGCTTAATGGGTTAAGGGCAAGACAGATTAGCAGCGGTGACAAAGTCACTCTGGAATATCCCCCTTTGAATTTTTATCTCTGGGATAATAATTTGTCCTTTATCATGGCTTAATTGCAGAGTGGTCTGCTAATGTTTCATAGTCACTGTAATGTAGTTGATCAGTGTAGGATGTATCTTAGACATTTTTAAGCACTCTTTTATCCATGAATGTGGGATACTATCAAATGCTTTTTTGTAGTCAGTCCATGTCATACTTAGATTTTTCCTTTTTTTACTGTTATCCACTATGACTTTATTTAACAACAAATGATCCTTTATTCCATATAACTTTCTTTTATTGCCCCTTTGTTCTAGTGCCATAATTGAGTTTTCTTCTAAATGACTATAAACTCTATTGGCATCAATTCCAGTGTATAGTTTATACATCATTGGAAGGCAAGTTATGGGTCTATAATTTTTAAGGTAGCTTGCAGGTTCACTCTTAAGTAGGAGCATTGTATTTCCTGTTTGCCAGGTTGGTGTCTTTTCGGGGTGTGCATATAAATTAGTTCTTACTCATGGTTAAATCTTCGTGCAAAGATATTAATACTTTTAACCAGAAGTTAGGTATTGCATCTGGGCCTGGGTTTTTCCAGTTAGAGGCTTTTCTTAACTTTGTTTCAATCTCTCGGGCTGTTATTTCATCCCATTTCATATCCTGTACTTTTAAACTTCTTATTCTTTCTTTTACTTCTGTCCATTTAGCATCTTTGTTATGTTCCACAGGTCTTCATAAATACTTCTCCAAAATATATCTATTTCTTCTTTTTTGGTGGTCTTTCAGTTCCCTTTACCTTTTTTTCCAATTCTCTATAAAACATTTTTGGGTCATCTGCGTATCTTCTAAGGTTTTCCACTTGTGCTGAGATTTTTAGTTTATTTGCTATACTGCATGATAGATCCTGATCTGTTCTAATATTGTGCATTGCTTTTAGATCATGTCTATCTTTCAAAGTATTTTTGTTGATCTGTTACCTCTACTATACTCTTCTAACAGTGACACTTCTTGTCTTAATTGCTTTATAGTTTTCTCTATTCGATACTTCCATGATGGTATTCAATTTCTCCCCTTCCTTTCCCTCTTGTGGTAGGACTGTATCTGTTATTAATTTGGCTGCACAGTAATATATCCTTTTTACTTCTGTTATATCACGTAGATCTCTGTGGATAGAACTAATTACTGTGTCCGTTTGTTTTATCAAACGTCTGACTTTTTTGGGGTTTTATTGACCCTCTGCAGTCTATTTCTTTCATTGATCATAATATGTCTATCTATCTCTATTAAATCAAACAACTCTTCTCTTAGCTCATTTTCTTCTAAACTGAGGGCACATTTTTTGTTTTCCGTTTCCTGTGGTCATTCTATAGAAAGTTATGTAACATCTTCCTGTGGCACATTCTCTTCACTTTCATCCTGTGCCATTCATTGCTGTGTCATATCGGAACTCGGCCTATCACTCCTCAACACTGACTGCATCAGAGTTTCCACAGTTTCTTGTTCCTTCCCTTGCTGTCCAGGTTCAAGTGAACATTTATAATGGTTTCCTGTGGTAGGCTCCAAGATATCTTCATATGGCACCTGACCAGTTACTTCCTGTTCCACTGGCTTCCCCTTAATTTGGATATCTATTGCTCTATCCTGTTGTGGTGCTTTCTAAATTCTTCACTTTGCAGGTACTCCATAACCTCAAGAAATTAAAACAGTCTCCCACAGGGAAAATGACCAATAAAGGTAAAACAATTGGAATAATCAAAAATAGAAACCTCAGTCACTCACGGCAGGTAAATAAAATGTATATTTATTGTTAAAAAGACCAAAAGTAAGCAAAGTCTGATGAAGCAGTTATGCTGAACCGAGAAAGCGCTTACTTTTGGTCTTTTTAACAGTAAATATACATTTTATTTACCTGCCGTGAGTGACCAAGGTTTCTATTTTTGATTACTCCATAACCTCAGTTTGTTTCTTTAACTTCTCCATTACTAATCTCCTTTATTGCTTTCAGGACCCATGATACTGAATGCCCACCCAGCAAACCAATATTGTTCTTAAGTAAACCTAGACCTCAGCACAGGTTGTAGTCCTCGCCTATGTTCCAGAGGCATTTTACTTGTATGCAGTACTTTCCAGGTAAAGTTAAGTACTTTGATTGGTAAATCGCACTTGTTATTTTTAGTGATCACTTCTGTTTCCTGCGTTTATGCGTGCACATTTCACTAATTTTTTTAAAATGTTCTTCCTCTCACTGTTACTGTCTTGAAATAACCTTCGTCAAGGAATTTCCAGCTAATTGTTTAAATGTTAGCATTGCACTTGAGGGTCTCTTCTACTGTGTTTTTACATCAAGATGACTGGGTTTATTCATCTTGTGGCAGGAGGTGTTTGCCTGGTCTATCCAAATTAGGGAATACACAAAAGGACTCCTAGTGTATTCATTTTATTGGCCAGAGGGCCATTATTTAGTTTTATGTTTTTTCTGTGCTCCTGTAAATTTTAAATGTTTGCGTGGGTTAGCAGTGCCCTGTATGGTAGCAAACACCTAGAAAGCAAATTTTCTATGTAGAATGATCCATAAAACTGTAACATTTAAATGTAACGCAAATACCTTGTGCGCCAACAAGCTTAAAGCAGCTAGTTTGGCCTTGAGTGGCAGTACCTACAGATTTAGTAGAAGTCACTGTTGTCTAAACATTAAAGTTAGTAGAATTTAGTTCTGCTTAGCTTAATCTGCACCAGTAAAGTACCCTTATTAGTCTCCACAAAGTACCTTTAATAGCCTTCTAACCCCAATACACCACCCCCTTGTAGCTCACAAATCCTAGGACTGGACAGTATGGATATGCAGTTTCCTAACTTCTCTGTACCCAACTTGGTGGATGTGGGCAGCTTGAGACAATGTAGTAATTGTCTCATGTTTACTGACAACCACTAAATCCTTAAAGAATCAAGACAAGGTATGGGAGAGGCGTACTTACACAATGACACTGGAGGCTAAACTCTAGCATACAAGTGCACATAGGGTTGTCAAAACCAAACCCACAACATACATAGAATAATATATGCTGAGGCACTTAAAAGCAATCTTCCTAAACAACAAAGATTGCCAAGACCACTTGGTCAAAGCTCTGTCTCAGCAAGCTCAAAAGTACTCAAAAAAAACCCACCACCTAACACCACATATACTGTCACTGTCATTGAAGCTGAAAACACTAAGCCCCAAAGGCAAATAAACACATTTCCCAGTCCTCTCATCATGGAGGACTCCATTGTAAGGTATACTGATGCCCCTCTAACCAGGCTGAGCAAGGAGAAAGTAACTGTTAGTTGTTCTCTCGAGCCAGGATCTGCTAAATCATTCATGCACTCAAACCACTACACCACAGGTACCAGTATGATTCCATCATAGTCCATGTAGGTGTTAATGACCTGAGATGTACTTCCTTGCACTATATGAAGACAGACATTATGGAGCTTTCAGACTGTGTATTTCAGGCTGGAATGAGGCTGGCACTGAGCATCATATTACTGTCACTGAGATTGATGCCACAATGTGAGCAAAAAAATGATTGATTTCACCAACTGTCTGTCTTTCTGGTGTCATTCTAAGGGGATCTAATATTTTTCAGCTCGGGAGGACAAGGTCAACAGACCACGTTGCTTTGCCACGGATGGTCTACACCTTACCCTTCTCAGTTTTCAAATATTGACTATGGCTGTCTGCCCTCTTAGTGCCTTTATCAGGCAATGCCTAATTGACAAACCCACCGATACATCAAAATGAACTCAGTGGAACTTCAAAGTGTTACTGCTCAATGCCAGGAGCCTAAATAAAAAAATATATATATACTCCCTCCTAACATTCGAGGATATAGATATCTGTGCGGTTACTGAGACATGGTTTAAAGTAACAGAGAGTACCCCAGCAGTGTAAGGTTTCAGTGCTTTCTACACTTTTAGACCACTAGCTGCACAGACAAGGACTAAAGGTGGAGGTGTCTCTATGTACATTAATAACAAGTATACCTCTAGGGTGGTCAAACAGGATGGCGAGCTGGAGTTCTTCCATGTGCAGATCACCATAGTCAGAATTCTGTACCATATCATAGCCAGCTGTAGGTCACCCTCCATGTCCCAAGAAGCTTGCAGTGCATACTTACTGGATATACTTGATAACCAACCTAACACTCTACTCACAGGAGACTTTAATTACCCCTCTATTGATTGGGAATACTACATGCTGTCAAATCTATAGGCATAGCAATTCTTGGACTTCACAAACACCCTTGACTAAATAGTGAATACACCCACTAGCGGCTGCGACATACTGGACCTCATGCATACAAATATGGGAGAATGCTGCACCCCCCCCCCCCACCAATGCCTTGTCCTCCTTAATAAGGTCTGACCATAAAACTGTCATTTTTGAAGTCAAAATCAACTTTGTAATCCCATTAAAACCAGTAACAAGAGCTATTCCAAGGCAAATTACATGTTTTAAGTGATGGTTTGTCAAAATTCAGTGTTCTTCCAAACCCCAAGAACACACCAGCCTATGCTGTACTGCTGTCAGAAACTCTGTACAAGCATGTCAATGAATGGCTGAGTAGAGGCTGCTATACCTACCAGAAGTCAACCCAGAACTACCCCCAGAAACAAACCTCCTTGTATATACAACAAAAAGAGAAAAAAAATATATGGCAAACTTTCTCATCAAAGTAAATGGGCTAATTAGGTCAAGTAAACCCAGCTTGCGGTTAAGATATCCTCCAAGGTGAAAGATGACCGTGAGGCTTTCCACAGTGATGTCAGAAACCTGAAGAGCAGCACAGAGCAATGTGCTGAACTGGTTAATGGTACCACATTCACTGAGCCTGGTGATATAGTTAACCTGTTAGTGGACAAATCCCATTCCAACTGTAGCCCCCAACCATCCCCCACCCAATAACACTTCAAACATAACCTCTCCAATTATAACTAGGGAGCATGTACTGGCTGCACTCACTAAAGCCAAGAACATGGCCTCAATTGGCCCTGTTAACATCCCAGGATGCCTCCTGAATAGTCTAAAATATGTCTGATCAGGACCCCTGGAGTCATTATTTAGCTGTTGTCTTAAGACAGGTTTTGTGCCATTTGAATGAAGGACTGTGACAGTCATCTTCTTCCTTCGTAAGGAAGGACCTTCAACAAATCCTGGAAACTACAAACCCATTAGTCTGATTGGTCTTATTTGCAAAACCGTGGCAAGAATCATGGACGTTATCAACAAAGACATAGATTCATAGGTTCATAGGTGATTACTAGGCTAATGGCACAAGAGCCTTTACAAGCCTAGCCAGTAATACCCAGGATATGACAATGTTATATCCTAATTCCCCATCTGGGATGGGGTACTAATGGGGTAGTGGGTCTTTGGGTGTTGGAGCCCTGAGTCATTTTATAGACTGTTGGAGCCCTGAGTCATTTTACAGACTGTCTCTGTCCATAAGAGAGGTGAGCAGTACCCCAGGAGTGAATTTACGTTTTCCCATCCATTTACCCAAATTCGTTTTGAAGAGAGTGAGGAACTGGCTTTGTTTTCCGAAGATGGGAGGTTTATTCCATAGACAAGGTAGCCTTTGGGATACAAATCTCTCTCTCCAGCAAGTTCTGTTAGAGACACAAACAAGGTTCAGGTCCATGGAATGCATGACCCTTGTCTAATTTGTTTTTTGTGAATATGTAACATTTTCATCAGGGCTGGATCAGAGAATGCCTTGTAAGTCAAGCACACGTCCTCTCTCAATAAACTGTATGAGAAAGAGTAAAGGGATAGGGCCTTTAGTTTGTCTGCATAAGACGTGTCTTAGGCATTGTATTTTTTTTAATAGGATCATAGGAGATTACTAGCCTGTGGACCCAGATGTCATTTTAAGCCTAGCCGTTTCAACCCAATGTAATACCATAGAAGTGCTAGTCAGTACCCAAGATTGCATTTAGTGATGATGAGAAACCTGTGGAGCCACTCCACTTGGTTTAAGTGCCTAGTTAGGTATGTGTAGAAGGGAGCGTTGTACTCGATCATGGGCCTGATGAGGGCTGAGTACAATGACACTATGACTCCCTTTGATCTTGATGCCATGCCTTTACTTATAAGTTGAACCACACATAATCACTATGGCAGCAACCTAGTGGTCGAAGTTTAGGTTACTATCTATCTGTGTTCTTAGGTTCCTCACCACTGGGTCTACTTTTAGGGGTGTGCTATCAATATTATAATTTGTAAGGATATCTGATTTGCCGAAGGGTAAGATTATGCATTTTTTTAGTGTTTAGTCTCTGATCATGGTTTTTGGCATCAGTCATTTGTCACTTTTAGGCATGTTTTTAGGATGTCAGCATCATTTGGGGATTCATTGATTGCTCCCAGCTTACAATCATCAGCGAACCTGATGAGTCAGTGGGCCCCAACATCGGTCTTCACTTCAGAGAAGTATATACCAAACAGAAGGGGTCCCGACATTGAGCCCTGTGGGACACTGCTAGTAGCAGGTTGCTTATCGGAAGTGGCTTCACCTGTCCTGTCCTGTCACTGAGCCAGTTGGCTATACATCTGACGATGCAGAGGTTTATGCCTAACTCAGTAAGTTTATCTATGATCCCCAAATGGGGGATTGTGTCAAAAGCTTTGGCCAGGTTTAGATAAGCATCGTATACTGTTTTACCCTCATCCATGGCCCTGGTGACTTTTTTGAAAGAAGTCTACCAGATTGAGCAGGCAAGACCTCCCTTTGACAAAGCCAAATTGGGTCTGGTTCAGTTTGTGGAGAGTTCCTATGTCGTTATTGCCATGGCCTCGTGGATAAGACTTGTCAACCTTATGGGTTTGTAGTATCCTAGGTCATATGATGTCCCCCTCCTTGTGCAGAGGGATGACTGTTGTAGTCCTCCATTCCTCTTGGACAAAGCCCGTCCAGAGGCTGTGGTTATAAAGAGGGTTTCTAGTGGCCCTGATAGACTCTGTTTTAAGCTATTTAAGAAGCATTCTGGAATATTGTAGGGACCCATGGAGGCTGTGTTCTTGGCTTTAGTGAATGCAGTAAGAACCGGTTCCCTCATAAGGACTGGTAAGAGGATGGTTGTGGGTATTTCTTTGGATGTGGTAGGAGATTATGGGTGAGGGATTTGAACTTAACTTGTTGGCCAGAAAGTTTGTTGTAGTTTCAGGCTGGATGTAAGTGTTGCCATTCATGATTAACTCTGTACATTGCTAACTGTTTCCCCTGAGGTTACGGACGTAATTAAAAGAAGCTTTATGGTTATCTTTCATTTGGGAGGCTATCTTTGCCTCATAGTTTGCTTTGGCTGGTTTGATCAGCTCTCTAATTTGTTTGTTTAGACTGGCAAGTGCCTTTTTGCACTGTTTTATCTGTTCCTTCTTGGCTTTGGAGATGATTTTTTCCTTTTGTTGAATAACCTATTTATGTTAGGGGTCCACCAGGGTGGTTTCTTTTTGCCAGTAAATACAAGGTTGACTTGGACATGTACTGCCTCTTCTGTGAAGCTATGAATGTGGTTTTACAGTGGTGTTGTGTACAGCTCAGAGTAGGCCTCAGTGTCATCTGGGTTCAGAGAGGCTTGGAAGTTTAATAAACTGTCACTTAGTTTGAGGTAATTGGCCTTAGCAACGTTCTTAACAGGTTTGGAGTGTGATGGGTGTTCTAGATTAATACTAAAGGAGATCATTTTGTGGTCAGATCTTACCAGGGAGGAGTTAATGCACAAGAGGGAGCAGCATCCTCCCATGTTTGTGAGTACCAGCTTTTGGATATTTGTACCTTTGGCCGGGAACTAGTTGCTCCAGGGTGTTTGCATTGACAAAGTCCAAAAAACTCAGAACAAGTGAATTATAGGTTGTATAAGCCTCACAGTTTATGGAGGGGTAGTTGAAGTCACCCATAAGTATGGTGTTAGGCTGAATGTTAAGAGATTTCAGTAGGTTGAGGTAGGAGGTGCTGTTTTCCAGACTCATGTTAGGGGATCTGTAGCTGGCAAGGATATGATAGGTGGTTGCACCTATGGTTAGCTAGGCATGGAGCAGCTCAGGTGAATCATGTTGTTGGACCAGTCTAGCAGTGTACTTGTCCTTTATGAACACTGAGACACCTTCTCCCTTTGTTTTATCCTGAGCCGAGGGGGATCGAAATGTATGAAAAGCATTGTAGCTTTTGATAGTCGGGGTGTATTCTATGGTTCTGAACCATGTTTCTGTGACTGCACATATGTCTGCGTTCTCCAGGGTGTGGAGTGTTTCCAGGGAGTGCATTTGTTTTAAACTCCTAGCATTGAGCAGCAGTACCTTTAAGTAGTTGAGTGATTTTTATTATGTCGGAGGGTTTAACAACTTGGCACAGCCTATAAAAGGCACTATGGGGATAGATAAAGTTTTTGCTAGTATCCTGAAGCCAAGTGGTGACAAGTGCAAACCATCCCTGGCAAAAGCATTGTGGTTTGTCAGTTGTGTCTCCCCAGGCTGACAGATATTGGATCCCCTTGTTGTGAGACCATATCCAGCAGGCCAGAAACAAAGATGACAGGGAAGCGCCTCTCCATTATACCAGATCCTAAGTAGATGGCAAGGAGAAGGGGAGAGTCATTTACAGGTCTAAGTGAGAGTGTTTAGTATTAGATGACCTGCAGTTGTGCTGCCCTGCACAAATTGGCAGCTCTTCGAGCAGCTGTGAACAGTGGGAGACTATGGAAAGCATTTCCTGTAGAGGATTTTAAACTGGAGAGGTTTACTTATGTACAAGCCATGGATATCTCAAGAGAACATTGGGAAATTCAGAACAGCTTTTGCAGTATCAGAGGTGGATATGAAATGTCAGAATACTGTTAAAACAAACTAAGAGCACTACAGTAACAAACAGTTTAAAAAGTGCAGGCTGGAAAACAGTGGTAAATTCAACCAAATTAATAAATGCAACACAGAAGTATTAAATAACACTGAGATAGTTTGAGCAAGTGCAAAAAAATGCTTTTATCAGCTTTGCAGGTCCAAATGGTTTTAGAAGCAATCCATATCTTGCAGTCATAGGTGTCCAAGTCAGGCACAAGGAAGCTTTCAGTAAATGATCACAGTCTCACAAAAATGTAAGACTTTTATACCAGCAGGATGAAGGACGTTTACACAGCTAGGTCCTCAAGCCAATCAGTTAAACACACAGTTAGCCTTCCAGCAGCAGTTTCCAACTCTGGTTGGTTGAGTCAGCCCTCTGCTTCCATCAGAGTGCACAAAAACCCTCTTAATGTAAAACAAACTGTTTTTGAGCTCAAATTTATTTATTTATTTTTATTTATTTATTTGCAGTTGGTTTACCAGGATAGTTCATTGGGCCAAAGGGAACCCGTTTTCAATGGAGTCCTGGGGAGAAAAGCTCCATCAACAATCAAGGTTACAAAATTATGTAGATAATAAGTTTACATGTGTTATAATATAGCGCAGACCAATTAATATAACAATATGACATAGATTGAAAATATACAATTAGATTCGACAAGAACAGACATTGCAAACAGTATAGGTTTTAGATAAATGAACAGGTAGAGCAGAATTTTAAGGAATGATTACAAGATATATACAGGAACATTAATATATAGAAAGTTTAAGTAAGAGGTGTAGACTAGGATAATATCTAGTTTGCAAGTAAATAACAACAGTTTATGAGTTTGAGGAGAAGTTAGAAGGAGCAATGTTGATAAAAAAGGGGAGAAAAATAAATTTTGCAGTGTGAGTTATGTGGGGTGGCAGCTGGAGCATTCCCACTGGGATACTAGGTATGAGTGAAGAGTTTTTTTGAAGATAGAGTAAGTAGGGGTAGCACGAACAAATGCAGTAACAAATGCTTTACAAGAAAAGGCAGGACTCTTGCAGTATCAGGTATCCTTGGAAATAATTTCACAAACCCTGAGAAATGTTCACAAATCCAGAAAAAGTGCACAAACATAGGAGAACTTCTACATATACAGAAAAACTTTTCAAAATTTAGAAATATTTTGGCATACTCAGAACAGCTTTTGCATTATCAGAGGAAGTTAGGATCACAGGATCATTGGAAGTTACTAGACTAATGGCCCCAGGGCCTTTACAAGCCTAGCCAAGTTCAACTCATGTTCCCAATGGTGTCTGATTCAAGCAGACACTAAAAATCATCACCTATTCCCCCCTGTCCAAGAGGTACATAGGTAGAACTCCCCAGAGTGCATTTCCGGTTACTCATCCAATCGTCCAAATTATACTTAAATAGGGCCAATGAGGGGCTTTGTTTAACATGAATAGGAAGCTTGTTCCAAATGTGGGACAACCTCTGTGAGACAAATCTCTCTCTCCAGCAAGTTCTGTTGATGTCACATGCCAGGTTAAGATCCTTTGAGCGAGTGACCCATGTGCCATTTGACTTACAACTGTGCAGCATTTCCAATAAAGCTGGGTCAGAGATTGCTCTATATGCAAGGCACAGGTCGCCTTTCAGCAGTCTGTATGACAGAGTAAAGTGACAATGATTTCAGTCTGTCCGCATAAGACAAATCTTGAAGACCCTGAATGTTCTTTGTAAGGAACCTTTGTGGTCTCTCCAATTGCTTCTGGTGTTTGGAAAGAACATACCAAAGGGGGGCTTGTACTCTATTATTGGCCAGATGAGGGAAGAGTACAAGGGGGTTATAACCTCTTTTTTTCTGGAGGCAGTGCCATTACTTATGATATGAGCAATATAAAATATCCTTCTTACCACTATGGAGACGTGGTGAGTTAAGTTAAGGTTGCTGTTGTCTTGTGTGCCCAGATCTCTCAGCACTGACTGTTTGCTTAGAGTATTGCTAGCGATGTGGTAGTTTTCAGGGACATCACCCTTGCCAAAGGGGATGATAATGCATTGTTTTTGCATTAAGTTTAAGATGATGACTTTGGCACCAGTCATTAGTCTACATAAGACCTTCTTGCAGGATGTTGCATCTCTAGGGGTTTCAGTGATCGCTCCCAGATTGCAGTCATCAGTAAACTTTGTCAGCCACAGTCCTTTAGTTTTAGCCTGTACTTTGGAGAAGTAGATTCTGAACAGTAGGGGGTTCCAGAACTGATCCCTGTGGAACCCCACTGGTTACAGGTCTGCTGGAGGAGGTGGAGTCCCCTATTTTGACCGTATGAGTTCTATAAGTGAGCCAGTTTGCAACCCACATAACAGTATATAGGTTGATACCAAGCAGGGTGAGGTTATCAATGATGCCTGAGTGGGGGATTGTGTCAAAGGTCTTGGCTAAGTCTAGATAGGCCATATGCACAGATTTGTCTTCATCTAGGCCTTTTGTGACTGTCTTGAAGAAGTCCACCATATTTAACAGGCATGATGCCCCCTTAACAAAGACAAACTGGGTTGGGTCGAGCATTTGAAGATTTCCTAATTCTTTGTTGATGAGGTCCATGATGATTCGTTCCATGGCCATGCAAACGAGGCTGATCAGGCTAGTAGATCTATAATTCTGGAGTCTGTGGATTCACCCACTTTGTGCAAAGGGATGATAATAGAGGTTTTCTATTCTGCTGGGACAAAGCCAGTGCTTAGGCTGTGATTGAAAAGCATGCCCAATGGTGATGCTAATTCCTGTTTTAAACCATATAGAACCCAGCCTTGGATGTTGCCTGGTCCCATAGAGGCTGTGCTTTTGGCTTTGGAGAGGGTATTTTAAGACCTGCTCCTCAGAGATACTAGGTGGGAGACAGGTATTAGGGATGTTTTGGGGTATATGTAGCAGGGACAGAGGAGTGAAGTTTTTATTGAACCTGTCAGCTAGCAGGTTTGCTATATTCATGGGTTCTGTATATGTCGTACCATTTACTACGAGTTCAGTGCAAATCTGGACCTTACTTTTGAGGTTATGGATATAACTAAAGAATGCCTTGTGGTTATCCTTAGTTAGGAAAGCTACTTTGGATTTGTAGTTAGCTTTGTAGGACTTCATTAGGAGTACTATTTGCTTGTTTAAGTTAAGGAGAGAATGTTTCCAGTTTTGAGACCATTCCTTCCAACTCTTAGACAGCAATTTCTTTCTCATATTGTATAGCCTATTAATGGCAATTGTCAACCATGTAGATTTGTTTTTCCTTGAAGATCTTGCTTTAGTTCAGTCAGGTATGACAGAGTCAATAGAATTCTACAAGTACTCATATAAAGCATTGGTGTATAACTCAGTATAGGTGTATGTTCCATCAGAGGGCTGGAGAGGCTGTGAAGCTATTTATGCTGTCACGTAAGAGGTTGTAATTGGCCTTGGAGAAGTTTTTTAGCCTAGTTTTTGCAAGGGAGGGGGTCTTGTGTTATAGTTACTTCTAGCGAGACTGATTTGTGGTTAGATCTCACCAGGGATGGTCACACACTGGGGGTGGTACAGCGGTCCCCCATGTTGGTAAGCACCAGATCTAGGATGTTTGAGCCCCTTGTGGGTATGTCAACCCGATGGTCCAGGGCACTGGAGTTAAAAAATAAATAAATAAATAAATAAATAAATAAAAAGTCCAGGAACCTTTGGGCAAGTGAGTTAGAACACGTATAATTTACCCAGTCAATGGATGGGTAATTAAAGTCACCCAAAACCAGGGTGTTTGGTTGTATCTTGATTGACTCAAGTAGATCCAAGTAGGCTGAGTGGATGTCCTGATTCATGGAGGTGGTCTTATAGCTGGCAATGACCTGAAGAGGGATTTTACCTGCAGTCAATTGCACCTGTAGTAATTCAAGGGAATTGTGCTGTTTAACCAATGTAGAGGTGTATTTATCTTTAATGAATATTGGTACACCACCTCCTTTAATTCTCACACCTTCAATTTGTGGTCTGAACATGTGGAAGGAAATGTAACCTGGTATAGCTGGGGTGCTCTCTGCAGCCTTAAACCAGGAAATATCAGAATACTGTTAAAACAATGTAAAAGCAGTAAAGTAACAAACAGATGACGTTTCTTTGACAAGTGCAGGCTGAAAAACCGTGATAAATTCAACAAAATCAATAAATGAAACACAGAAGTGTTAAATAACAGTCAGATAGTTAGCTCAAGTGTAAGAAAATGCTTGTATCAACTTTGTAAGTACAGATGGTTTTAGAAGCAGTCCAAGTCTTGTAGTCACAGGTGTTCAAGCCAGGCACAAGGAAGCTCTGAATAAACATAGGAGACTTTTAGTCGCTGGATCTGTCACAGTTTGGCTTTATCATTGGAAGGTCTGTGTGTGTGTGTATGTATTAATTCAAGTACATATTTCCTTTTGATAATTTACAAATGTTGTTTCTTTTTTGGAAAAAAATACACTGCCAACAAAGGAGAAGTAATAAAACTGAGAGTGTTGTTAACCTGAGTAGAAAAATGTACCTATGACTAAGATTTTTGCATGGTACATCACTAACAATGTATTTTCTGTCTGCATATTTAGGTTCTTTTTACTGCTTTAGAAATTGCAGCAATGGAAGATAAATGCATTTAGCATTGTCTGTGGTCTAAAAATTTGACTTTGATAATGTGTACCTTGTTTGTGTTTAGCCCCCGGTGGTCTAAGTTCTCTCTACTGCCTTCTGTATCTGAGGACCTGAGCCATCTGCACAAATTGCTGGAAATCAAAGAAACAAAAGGTGTGGATTTTATTCTTCTGAGAGACAATCTTGTTGCCATGGAGGTAAATGAGAAAGATGTTTATGGATACATATGGTTATATATTGTTTAATATATGTTTGTATATGTAGATACATCTGAATCTGCGTGTGTGTATAAATAAACACACGTATATATATATATATATATATATATATATATATATATATATATATATATGTGTGTGTGTGTGTGTGTGTGTGTGTGTGTGTGTGTGTGTGTGTGTGTGTACGTGTGTACGTGTGTATACATACATACACATTCATTATAGTTTTAACATGTGGTAGTAGTAACAGTGAGAGTAGGAACACAATATTGCAATTATTTGATGACAGAAGGTGACAGCCTATCTAGTCTGCACTTTAAATGTTTCTGACATTTATTTATTTATTTATTTATTTATTTTATATTTGTTAACCGGGCTAGTCTAGCTGGATACATATCCTTTTTCAGTAGAGGCCCGAGGAGAAAAGCTCCAACATAAATGGTAAATCACAAGTTGAAAAAAACAAGTTATAAAAAATACAGGTTATAAAAAATACAAGATTATAAAAAAGTATAATCAAGTTGACGTGTTACATTTACAAGATTAGTAAAAAAAATACAATTTTATATAGAAGTATTATGAGACAAAGATAGATCGGTTGGTATACATAGCAGAGATATGTTATATACTAATAGTATATATACAAATTCAAGAGTCACCCGCTTATATTTTGGGTAAAGAGGATTTCAAGATCAGTAGTTGGGAGCAAGAAAGAAGGGAATAGTGGTCTGGATAGATTTGGTAAGAAAGTTAGATGTGTTAGGTTAGTCAGGTTCAGGACATGGGCATAGCCATTGTGTCTTGAGATATTCTTTCAGGTTGCTTTTGAACTGGTTATGAGAGGTAGTATTTCTAAGGTTGTTTGGGAGGGAGTTCCATGGTTTACCAATGGAGTTAGCAAAGAGGGCATCACCGCCAGAATTATTAGCTTTAATGGTTAGGATCTGGGTGCTGTTGGATGATCGGAGACTGTTTAGGTTAGTGTAAGGGATGAATATGCTAGAAAGAGATGGGGTTCTATCTGGCTGATTGATTATTTTACATGCTTCAGTGAGTTGGTTGAGTTTGAGAAGGTTGGGCAGTTCCAACCAGCCAAGTTGCCTCAGGTTATGACAGTGGTGGGTGCGATATGGAGAACCGGTTATGAATCTAGCAATGTGGTTATAGGCCAGTGAGAGCATGTTTAGTTCACGTTTATTGAGGAAAGAAAGGACTGGGGAGGCATAGAGGAGGGTAGAGAGGAGATGTGTGCGGGCAATGGTTAGTTTGGCAGTAGGAGTTAAAAAGTTTTTTATTCTGTACATGGATCCAAGTTTTTTGTTCACAGATTTTACGGTTTGAGTAATGTGTATGTCAAATTTGAGCTTATAATCAATAGTTACTCCTAGTAATTTGGTACTGGTGACAGGGGTTATGATAGTCCCATTGTTAGATTTAACATGGAAGGTAGTATTATCAGTATTTGGGAGTTCTATTCCTGGGGTAGAGAAGACGTTGGGGAAAAATAGTAGTAATTTGGTTTTGGTTGGGTTGAGTAGGAGTTTGAGGTCAGTGAACCACTTTTCTACTAGAGAAAAACAGAGTTGAGTGGAGGTTTGGAGGTTGAGGAGGGAGAGATCTGAGCAGATTAAGGTGGAGTCATCGGCGTATTGGATGCAGGTGGATTGAGGGATAACTGAGTGGAGGTCATTAATGAAGATGGAAAATAGAAGTGGACCCAATATTGAGCCCTGAGGGACACCAATGGTATTAGGAAGCAGGCCTGATAGTCTATTTTGCCACATGACAGCCTGTTGCCTACCAGTTAGGTAAGCTTTGAACCAGGTTAGTGATGGGGTGTCCAGATGTAGGGTTTCAAGGGTGGACAGAAGGAGCTGGTGATTGACCATATCGAAAGCATTTGACAGGTCAAGAAAGAGGGTGGAGGATATGAGTTTGCTATTGCGATTATTGTTAATGGAGTCGACAAAGGAAAGGAGGGCAGTGGTTGTACTGTGGTGGGGGCGGAAGCCGTGCTGGGTGTTGGATAGTAGATGATTGCAAGTTAGGTAGTGAAGAAGTTGTTTATGGATACATCTTTCCATAATTTTCGCTATTGGGGACAGTATCGCTACTGGTCTATAGTTTGATATTTCCATGGAGGTGCCTCCTTTGTGAAGCGGGATGATGTAGGAAATCTTCCAAATAGTGGGGATAGTAGCTTCAGTAATGGTTCTATTGATAAGGATGGATATAGGGTATGCAATAACATCAGACGCAATTTGTAAGAATTCTGCTGGGAGGTGATCAGCTGCTAGGGTGGTTGGTTTTAGCTTTTTTAAGAGAGTACTTACGTATGATGTGGAGACCGGCTTAAAAGTGAAAGGGGTAGGGGCCTCAACAAGGGGTTGTGTGGCAGGTGGGGGAGAGGAGGTTAGTTGACTGGCGAGGGTTTGGATAGTCTCAGTGAAGAAAGAGTTAAAGGCATTAGCTATTTCTTCCTGTCCTTTCTCAATAAGTTTCTCAGGGGTTGGGGTAGTAGTTTTACCTGGGTGCTGGAGGTTGTTAAAACATGCCCAGAATTTCTTTGGGTTGTTCTGGTGTTTCTGCTGGAGGTGGCAGAAGTATTGCTTTTTGTCTAGGGTAATGGCTGTTTTAGTAGTATTTCTTAGATGTTGAAACTTAGTTCTGTCTTGGGGGGTTTTTGTTGCTCTCCATTTGTCCCAGGCTTGGTCACGGAGTTTAATTTTAGTTTTTGTTTCTCTAGTAAGCATAGACATTCTGTTCTTTCCATCCCTAGCTTTTTTCAGTCTTTCACCACATGTTGAACAACAAGTTGAATGCTTCTACACCCATTCTGACAAGTCCATTCCATGGGCTTATAGCTCTTGCTGTGAAGAAATATTTTCTGGAGAGCTGTTGAGTAGTTAGTCGGTTCGGTTTTCTATGTACATTTTCATATTTCTTTCCTTCCTTTTCCTTTCAGAATGTCTCCTGCATATCTGCCAAACATGATATTGTGTGTCAGTATCATGGTTTCTTGTGCCTCTTCTGGAGTATACACAAAAGAGCTGCAGTTCTCCAAACTTTGGTCATAACCCCACCACCACTGCCATACCTTATATCTTTCTATTAGTTTTCCTCTGGACTTCTTCCAGAAGCCCACTGTCTCTTTCCTGGTTTGGCGCCCAGAACTGCACACATTATTCAAGGCTTCACTTGCTCAAGGTGTGGGATGTATGGAAGTCTGCCCCTTTATTTCAGAACTCTGCCCTTTAAGCATATACCTCAGCAGTCTCTTAGTTGCTGACATTGCTCTCCCATTCAGTTGGTAGTGATCCAGTCCAGCTATGATCAGTACCCCCCAGATTTTCCTGCTCTGGTGCCATCATTTCCACTCCCATGTCCATAGTGAACCTCAACTGCCACATTTCTACCACCCTGGTCAGCCTTTTAATGATTTTCCTGAGACTCCTCTCCTCACCCTTCACTGCTGTGCCTGGCTTTCATCAATAAAGAGTACAGGCTTGATGTTCATCGTGTTTCACTGTTGCAGTCATTACACTTGGGTTATCCTGCTGGCAGGCTACCCGCAGTCGGCCTGAATTCCAAAGTCTTGGTCCGGCGTTGGCTGCTGTCGCCTCTTCCCTGACATCAGTGCGCCAGGGGTATAAAAGATGCAGCCGACACCATTTTCTTCAGTCTTTCTTGCCGCGCGGTGCGGTCGACCGACTCCTGAGATTTTCGAAATTGAATTTCAGATCCGAAGTCTTCAATAAAGCTAAGTACCCCATTGGGGAAACTTTTTTCTTGCTTCAGTCCGATGTCAGACAAAGTTAACAATTGTATTTCTTGTGGGAAGCAAATACCTCATAAGGATTTTCACTCTTACTGTATTCCTTGCCTAGGCCCTGACCACGACGTTGCTAGTTGTCAGTTTTGTGCTAGATTTAACCAATGCACTATTAAGTGTTGGTATAATTTTGCTTTTCATTACTTTGGCCGAAGGTTTAACTACATAATGCCATCTGAACAGCCGACGACCGGAGTTCATAAAAAGCGCAAGGAAAAAGACCTATATGTCTGAAATACACACCCAGAAGAAGGCTGAGTCCAGGACTGACTCTTTGCTAAGCCATTTGTCACTTTCCTTATTTTTGATATTGTCCCTCTCAACAAAACCCATTCATTCCTACCCTTCAGTTTTATAGCAGTTCTATTCTTTTGTCTTGTTATAACCTACAACCTCACTAGTTTTCATATCGACAGCAGTGTCAAACTGCATGAAAGGTCTTGGCAAAGTCCAGGTAAATCTCTTCTACCAATACTCCCCTGGCAAATCACACTCATAAAAGTGAATTAGGTTTGACCGATAGCTGTTTCTGCCAATCAACTCCTTGCTTGTTGCTATCCTGGAGATTGTTGTCCTCTAGGAAAACCACCAGCCTTCCCCTCAGAATTATCTCCATGAGTTTCCCTGCTATTACATTTTCACTTATAGGCCTGTCACGATCTGGAATTTTACCTGCTTATCCTGTTGTATGAGGGGTATACTTGCTTGTACTTAGGCACCTTTGAAGTGGTTGGTGATCTGTTGAAGATCTCCTTCTGGGGATCTACCAGCATACTGGCAAAATAGTACTAGTTGTAATAGGATTATTTTTATCTGACTGACATCAACATCAACTAATGATGTGTGACAGATATTCACTACTTTGAGAATCATATCTGAGCGCACAAGCATTGAAACTGTCATGACCCATCAAACTCACTGACTTTGGCAAAAATGTTAGTGTTTATGCAGGGGAGTCCCCACACTGCAATAGCTTTAAATATACAGCAAGACCACAGAACAGTGAGGAAAAAGACCAAGTCCCTTACCCCACTGTCCCTCAATCTCACCACAGTGGAGAAAAGACCAAGTCCATTACACCACTGCCCCCCAGTCTCACCACAGTGGGGAAAAAGAGCGAGTTTATTACCCCACTGTCTCCCACTCTTACCATAGTGGGGAAAAAAGACCAAGTCCCTTACCCCACTGTCTTCCAATCTCACCCAAACACAGTGAAGTGCTGTGCCTAAGACCCTTACCCCACTGTCCCCCAGTCTCACCCAAACACAATGAAGTGTTGTGCCTAAGTCCCTTACCCCACTGTCCCCAAATCTCACCCAAACACAGTGATGTGCTGTGCCTAAGTCCCTTACCCCACTGTCTTCCAATCTCACCACAGCGGAGAAAAGACCAAGTCCATTACATCACTGCCCCTCAGTCTTACCACAGTGGGGAAAAGAGTAAGTTCCTTACCCCACTGTCTCCCAATCTTACCATAGTGGGGAAAAAAGACCAAGTCCCTTACCCCACTGTCTTCCAATCTCACCCAAACACAGTGAAGTGCTGTGTCTAAGACCCTTACCCCACTGTCCCCCAATCTCACCCAAACACAGTGAAGTGTTGTGCCTAAGACCCTTACCCCACTGTCCCCTAGTCTCACCAAAACACACTAAAGTGCTGTGCCTAAGTCCGTTACCCCACTGTCCCCCATCTCACCCAAAAACAGCGAGGTGCTGTGCCTAAGTCCCTTACATCACTGTCCCCCAGTCTCATCCAAACACAGCGAAGTGCTGTCAATATGCATTGTAATTGAATGGCACATAGCTGTATATTGGCACTCACTTTGTTACAACAGCAGTATGCACACAATAACCTAATGCATGACAGTTAAATTATAAACACACACATACACGAGAGAAAATGTGTTGCTATTTTCCTTAATCAGTTAATCTTAGTAATGCTTGAAAATGTATGACTTACGTATGGGTTGTGTGCGTGCGTGTGTGCGCACGTGTGTGTGTGCACGTGTGTCTGTGTTTATACATATATATATATATATATATATATATATATATATATATATATACACACACACACACACACACACATGTATACAAATCATATATATATATATATATATATATATATATATATATATATATGTAGATATTCTTCTTCTTCTTCTTCTTTTGGCTTTTCCCGGTTAGTCACCTCAGCGGATCACCTGTCCGCTCATGATTGGCAGTGGAATTTTACAGTATATATATATATATATATATATATATATATATATATATATATATATATATATATATATATAAAAATGTGTGGATGTTTGTGTGTGTGTGTGTGTGCATATATATATATATATGTATATATATATATATATATATATATATATATATATATATATATATATATATATATATATATATATATTTATGATGTGTGTGTGTGTGTGTGTGTGTGTGGGTATGTGCATATGTGTATAGTGCTACCATTTGTATATTATTGTAAACTAATTATCATCTCTTTTTGACTTTTTCACTTCTGTGTATATTCATGTATCTAGTACCTGAATTTATATGCCCTTTTACTCTTCAAAACTATACTTACCATTGCCTTCCAATTTAGATTGTAGCTGAAGAAGTTCCCAGGGCCAGCCAATTTACCTGGTTAACAAATATTTAAATTTATTTATTTAATTGTTTCTTTGTTTGATTTTTTATTCCATTTTACTGATCCTAGACCCCACTGAGCCTGTGGCCCTTTTTCAGGGGACACATGAATTAGTGATTATGATGACTATATAACGTGATATTTTTAATATCTCTGGAAAGAGTTTTGTGTAAGCTGGCATACAAGTTTCACAGAACTTCAGTTAGAGCTACAAAGCTCAGTTATTTAGACTATCTAAACATGGTTATCTACTGGAAACGTTTCCATGTACTCTAGACCAACCTTCTAACTAAATAACTGCTATAAGACTGTAGATAATTCATTATAGTACAATTTGACATGATTTTAAGAGACACCATTATTAGGGTCATAGATCTTGCAGGCACTGGATTTCACTTGTGATGATGCTAAGAGAACATGGAATCCATTGTGCAACAGTTGCATGAGCATGCCTTCCTGACACAGTTAACATTTGACCTTGTACTGCAGGAGCTGGTATGAGCATGCCTTCCTGACACAGCTAACATTTTACCTTATACTGCAGCTTGTATAGTGCTAGTCCTGAATTCGTCATCACTTATGGCTTTACACATACGGTGAGAAGGGCAACAAGTACTTGTGTAGTCAACCATCCGAGCTTCCAGTTCCACCTCACCCTTTTAAGGCATTCTTCATTGACACCTATACCAAAGATCACTGCTGTTTAATCTAGATACTGATGACCACATTAAGAGGCTAAAGGAGAAAAGTCAAAACTTATTAACTATGAGCATACCCTTCTAGATTTCCCATTTATCTTATCAAAATACTTAATATAGTGGAGTCAATGTCTACAATACCATAATCTCATGAATGAGCTATAGCCATTGCTTATAATTTCCTAAGTGGCAGCCCACTGGTGTTTTCCAGATTCATGTTTCAGGAGGAGGGATGTTTCTTCCAAAGACCCTTACATTCTTCTTGCCCAGCCCATTTACTGCCTCCAATCTCCATCACAGGGAGTGACCAGAGAAAGGATGAGATTACATAGAAGAACATAGTAATTATTGTGGCTGTTTATTTTATTATGTTAATTAAATTCTCCTGCAAAGTGCTGTAGTTATGTTACTTGTTTATTTTATTATATTTATTTCTCCTGCAAGATGCCAGCTCCATCCCAGGTGACATGAGATCAGTTAGCGGCTCAATCATCTCTTGTATCCAGTGTGTGGGGAGGATGAGCATGCCTGCCCTGGTGGGGTTGCAGACCAGGGACATCCCGTGCAACAATCTCAGAGGAGGGATGATAGCAAAAGAATGATCCTGGGGCTGGATGTTTGGCTGTCAAGATGCACAGGTGGTAGCCCTTATTAGGGATGCATGGGAACCTGCTGTTTCATGAAAAGGGTGTAGTGGCTCATGAAAATGGTGTAGTGATTTCTGTGGTGACATGGGATGCTTATCCCCTGCTTAAGGGAGGTATTAAGTGCCCCATACTATATATTGTCATTGTCCAGATGCCAGCAAAGAAGGGAGCAAATCTTCTTCATAGCTACCTGTCTGATAGCTAGTCCAGATGGTTGTCCCCCCTTCTGTGGTCTGAGGCTTGATGGTCGGCAGACAGCATGTAAAAAACAGAAAATAAAAACATTAGTTTCTCCTACAGATTTACTTGAATCTGCTTTTTTTCATTTTCTTGTTAATATTTTTATATAAGATGCAGAAGTTTAAAGCTGCGAAATATTTTTAATAAGTAAATAAATAATTGGTTTTCATTCATTGCTGATCAGTGATAAAGATGCAGTGTTTTACATATTTGCCTTAGAGAACCCTTCTTGATGGATCGAGTAACTGGGTTCTTCTTTGCCACCAATCAGAATAATGTATGAGGGTACATGAAGATCCTGCTCTTAGAGATGTCTCCGCGCTTTTTCTTTTTTCAGCCATATCTTTACTGAACAATAATCAGCCACCAATAATAGTATCTTATGAAACATTAAAGTCTGCATGCCTTTTCGTATACACTTCATGACATAATTTGCCAGATACAGACGTGACATACCCTCACCAGTCTGTCTAGTTTTCCTTAGCCTATTGCATAGGTAATCTCATTATCCTTAATATAAACAATGACGTTCTTCTTTCGTATGCTTAAGCAGACACTCAGTAGAGTCCTTGTGGACATTGAATGACAAACCAGAGTTTACACTACTATTGCTTTATTGATTGGGGAAAGGGCAGAACATTAAAAGTACCCAAATGTCAGCACTTTCAGACTTTATCACAAATAGTTGATTTTTAGCTGACCTGGCAACTAAAACTCTAGAGGCCATAGAGTACTCCTTGCACAGGGAATTAAGTGAGGGTCCACCTTGTCATCCCAGGCACATATCAGTGCTTCATCGCAGGATATAACATCAAAAGGCGGGTCATGGTCTTGCCTTCTTTTAGGTAAGTGGTGCCTTAAGCCCCCCCCCCCCCAATTCTTTGTTTACAGCTGGTTCTGATAGCAGGGATTGAAACCCATGAAAAGCTTATGTTGCAGTGAAAGATGATTGGCTTGTGGAGGTGCAGCTGTGGCTCCCATCTTAAGAGAGTATATCCCAGGAAGTAAGTACTGCTTATCCCCTGGTCAGTTAGCTGGATTTGCATCTGGCCAAACTGATTCCAGGAGTGACACCTTGATTCACACAGATTCAGGTCATTAGAACATGGAGCCAAAAGCTCCCCATATAGGAACCCCCACAGCCAGTCCTGGTTGTGGGGATCCAGCAGGTCATTCTATACCAGAGCTTGGGTCTTGGGGTCTAGATATCAAGTAAATGTTTTATACATGATGGGAACTCTAGTGCCAAGCCCAGTGCAAGCCTGTCTCCCTTTGCTGACTGCCGTTGGCTGGTGAATGTTCCACTGTTACCCATTTACATGTGTGTCCTTTGCTCACTCACCTTCATTTGGTACCATGCATGACCTATGACCTTATGCTTATGGGTAATGGAGAGCATGGTACCTCTCATTCAGCCTCCTGGAGGAATCACAGGATCCAGAGGTTATTGCAAGGACAGTGACTCCACTCGTCTCCCACTGCCTCTTCACCAGATGCCTGATCCCTTTGTTGAATTTTTCAGATTTATGAGGAACAAGCAGCTAGGACTGACTCCAGGCTTTGGTCCCATTTCCTCAGAAACACCTTGTGGAATATGTGAGGAGGACACCTGGGATCCTTGAGTTATATTTTCCTATGGAGTCTGTCAGAAGGGTTGCTATTCAAGCAGCTTGGTATCGTACTGACTGCCCTTTTGACCACTAAGAAGGTAGATGCCTTCTGCAAGCCCCCACCAGACTGGGTAGAGCCTTCTAAGTTTCCTTCTTGTGACTCCTCTGTGGTGTCTTCAGTCCACATAAGTACCAGAGAGCACAGCATTTTACCAGTTGGCTACCGGACAAGGAGTCCACAGCTTTTGAAAAACATAGTAAGAGCAACTTTCTGTCATTTTGGGACTTAATGTTTCTAACTGTTTGTCTCACTTGCTGTTTTGTTTGTGTATATTTTATTTAATTTATTTAACTGTGTTAACCAGGTAAGGGGACTGGTCCAAGTGCCATTTCAGCCATATCCCAAGCTATTTGGATCTGAAAGTTTACAGAATTTTTTGCATACGTATTTAATTGCAGTTTAAAGTTATTTACTTAACATTTGCTATTCATCCGTGGTAGTGCAGCGGTAGCATTGTTGCCTCACAGCAAGAGGTTCTCCTGTTCGATTCTCGGCTGGAGTCCGGGGAGTGGCTTCTGTGTGGGCATTCGAAAGACATGCGTAAATGGGCGTGCCTTCATTGAAGGTTGAACGTCGAGCTGGCACCTCGGCGTTCGTGAAAATCTACTGCCAATCATTAGCGGACCGGAGTTTTGCTGTGGTGACCCCTAACTGGGAAAAGCCAAAAGACAACAACAACAACTTAACATTTGCTATTTCCAGTCTACACAATGTAGTTCATAACAGTACATCTGATAAATCAGGCTCTGGAAAAGCTTGAAGATTGCCTTGTTTCTGGACTGAAAGAAGGTCTTGTAGAAACTATCTCTACCTTCTGAAGTGGGACACATTTCACTTCTCTAACTCTTTTTTTTAAGGCCACCGGTTTACACCTCACCCTCATCAGGATTGCATGGATGCTCACTTCAGGGGAGGAAGTACACTTTGAACAAACTACTCAAGACCTGGTTGATGAGAGGGAACCAGACCTCGGCCTCTGAAGAGCCTGTATGACCCCTGTCCTGTCCTGCCTTTCTTCTGTAAGCTTAGCTAAACCCAAAAGTGGAAGACCCCTCTTTGCCATCCAAGGAAGGCACTGAAGCATCACACAGTCTTGCTTCCACTCATCAGAGATGAGTAACCACTGCAACATCTCCACAAGTAGCCCCAGTGTGGTTCTGACTCCAGTCTTGGACAGCCTGTGGGAGAACATTCTCCAAATTATCCCCACATCTTGGATAGCTATTACAAAGGACCAGTAATTTCAAGATGTGGTGACTTTTGAATGTTTTTTGGGGCTCACCTGTCCTTCCCAAGAATGAGTCATGCTGGTGGGCCAGTTCATCTCAATGGATTTATTGATACTGCCCAAGAGACTCTACCACTCAATGGGGTTATACAGACTGCTGTGTTTTTGAAACAGGCTTGGGGAGTTTGCTTCCACCTCTTTTTGATTCCAGAGAAGATGGACAGTTTTCATCCCATTCTGGACTTTAGTGACTTCAAGCATTACATCTGGTACTTTTGGTTCTAGATGGTCATTGTGCAGGAGTCCTAGCCATTACACCCAAAGGGCATCTGTATGGTGTTGTTGGATATAATGGAAGCTTTTTAGCACATTACCTATTTGGGGTCTATACATAATGTCTTTCTCATTTGCAGTGGGTAGACATCACGTCCAGCACAAATTGCTGCAGATTGAGCTTCCTTTAGCACCTGAGCTGTTTACAAAGGTGTTAGCTTTGCAGAGAACTTGCACAAATTCATTTACCTTCACAACTCACTGTTGGTAAGCATTGTCCAGGAACTTCAGGAAAACATCCCTGCAGTGGGTGTTACATGGCTGCCATTCCTTAGTTGACCATAAATTGGGAGATTACACTGATGCCTTCTTGGAGCATTGTGTTACTAGGGGTAGAGCTGCTGTTCAATGCTGGCTATTCCTGCTTTTTGAAAGGACTCAGGTGGTCATCTTCTTGACATCTGTTGAGGATGCAAATACCAAAGTCCAGGCTCTGATCCTATTGCATCTTTTGTGCTTTATGGCTGCCTTAATCTTCGTAATTTCATTTGTACATTTGAGAATATGGATGTTACAGTGGACTGTGCAGTCACTGGCTGCAGATCTACCATGTGTTCACAGATCTGGTGTCAGACTCCTTTCTGCAGGACCTGGAAGGGTAGATTTTACCCACCTACCTTTCTGTCTTTAGTGATGAATACAATTGCTGCTGCAACGCAGTTCATGGTATGTTCTCATGCATTGATGAGGGAGACACATCTGCCATTTGTAGTTCTAAGTGGCCCTTTGTACCCTTAAAATCTTAAATACTCAGCTACTTTTGTGACCTCCCCTTATTTTGGTCTAACAAAACATGTGTCATGTGATACCTAAACAAACAAGGGGGTACAAATTAGTACCTCAGTAGACATGTATGTCTGTTGATATTTTTTTACTTTTATGCCATGTTTTACCAAAACTCCTTTCTGCTCTAATTACCTCAAAAAATGTTGTAATTGTCACTTCTGTTTGTTTTTGCCAGTGGGTTGTAATTGTCTCTTACATTTTATTAAGCTAATTGGTAGTAGTACATTACCAATGTATACATCCATATTACCAATGTATAAAAGTCTACTTTTATTCATGTATGGAGGTTCTTCTTGAGCCTGCACTGAAAACAGGCTATGAATGGTCCAGTGGACTTTCCCCTGTAAACAAACTGCAAATAAATAAATAAATTAAATAAGTAAATAAATAAATAAATGTGCCCCTATATTGAAATATTCTTGTTTGAATGGATTGGTGACATTCCATACTGAGACATCTTTTTGGTTTGGGTCTTA
Organism: Protopterus annectens; assembly: GCF_019279795.1. Taxonomy (NCBI): domain Eukaryota; kingdom Metazoa; phylum Chordata; order Ceratodontiformes; family Protopteridae; genus Protopterus; species Protopterus annectens. The sequence goes on from NC_056735.1 coordinate 44,685,332, forward strand.
GGTATGTGATAGTCAGGGTGCATGTCTTCCATTTTTGACAATCATGACCTTGAGAAGGGCAGGATTCTGGTCCTGAGCTGACTAGACATGTAGTTTTTAAAAGGAGTACTGTATAGCCATCCGTCATTGAACATCTATTCCCTCAGTAAGATCGAACATAGTAAGCATTCCTATCTGGCTCAACAGTGCTGAAGTTCATTTCTTGGAAACATCTCAAATCATAGGCTTTTATGTATACGGAACTGTAACCTGTCTTTTATGAGGATCAGGTGTCCCTTGGCAGTAACCCATATTCTAGCTAAATGTTTATTCAAATTGTTCCTGAATCCATGGATTTGTTCCCTATTTTGTTTTGCTAGGTTAGTTACAGGGAAAGGAGATCTTTGCATTCTAAATGTGCACAGCCAGCTCAAATTTTTTTTGTCACCTATTTCTAGTCTGTTCCTCATAAAATGTGTTGTATTCTGGTAAATTACAGAGGGTTGCAGTCACTGAATGATGACAGACATTTGAGTTTCAACCTTCATATCCTTCATAAAAAGGAGGATAATACAGAACATGTTACTTTAGCAACATTCTAAATATCGAATGTCAATAAATGTGAACACAAGACCAAGAATCACCAAAATCCACAGCCACAGTACCCAAATCTCCAAAAAAATGTAGTTGAAAGCAGTAGGTTAAAAACAGCACATTTATTGGTACGTAATCTGAATCACACCAAACAGCAGCAAACTATAAACCAAGCGCTTTCGCTCGGTTATTACCGAGCTTCTTCAAGGTTAAAAAATCTGTTATGTCATGTGATGTTGCATTTAGTATTTAACATGGCTGACTACATAACAGATTTTTTAACCTTGAAGAAGCTCGGTAATAACCGAGCGAAAGCGCTTGGTTTATAGTTTCTGCTGTTTGGTGTGATTCAGATTACTTACCAATAAATGTGCTGTTTTTAACCTACTGCTTTCAACTACATTTTTTTGGAGAATTGGGTACTGTGGCTGTGGATTTTGAACATTCTAAATATGTAAGAGCAACATTTAAACTCTGTCCATGATTTGGGTCATTGTCCCTGATTTTCATATTAAGAGATTGACAGTTATTTGAATATTTGTAGCCCTTCTTTTATTTTTTTATTTATTTTTTTGTAAAAGCAAGGTATCTGAGATGTACACAAAGTCATAATCGCTGTGGCTGTCTGTGTAGAAAAATTGCTCTCTGCTGCTGTTTGCTAATTATTCTGGTTTTGCTGGACTACTCTAGTTTGTGTAAAGCAATTTGGAACACTTTAATATGTGTCTGTGTAGAGCAAAAGTTGGAATACACTACATGACCATCATTTTTGTCACAATTGGATGTCTCAAGTGTACATAGAAGTAGCTGTAAGTGCTGGATGGGATGGGGTCTGTCTGTAGATGAAAGGAGATGACACTGTTGTCATTGGCTTTGTTCAGTCAGTTGTCTGGCTTTGCTAGTTTCCATATGATTGGATACTTTACTGTGATTGCTTTGTATTTGTGTGAAATAAATGTGAACTGCATTATTGTTAGCATCATTATTGTTTACTACTGTCCAAGATCTGAGTAATGTTCACAGTCAGTAAAGTGACTTCAGCTGATGGATATAGAGTTTTTTTTATAGGAAAAAAATGACTTAACACTGCTGTCATTTCATCACTGTTAAACAACAGTCACTTTTCCAGCATGGCAGAAGTAGTGTCCCACAATGTATTTTATTTACTGAAATCAGTGTAAAACTAGCTTAAGCTTGGGGTAGAGGCACTGAAATGTATTCATTTCCCATCACAAACGTCATAATTGTGTATGATAAGTAGCTATCTTTGATAGTCTTACAAAAGTAGGATGTCTGAAAGCATGTACTCATTGGCAGAGTGATCTAGTGAGTAACACTGCACATGGCTTCGCCCAGGATGAATTCTTGGCTATGGCTTCTTCTGTATGGAGCCTACGTGCCCTCCCTTTTTGTATGTTGGCTGTGCATCTTGTGATAGACCTCCTTGTCAGGGTCAATGTCAGTGTATGTGTACATGTGTGAAAACTTGTGCATCTTGTGATAGATCTGGCTTGTCAGGAGCAGTATCTATATGTGTCTTTCTGAAAAAAGTCACCAGTTTTTGTCTGTGGACATGTACAATTTTGCCAGAAACATACATCACTCTAAAATAGTTGGCAAATCATTATCCTTCAAAAATGAAGCATAAATTACATCACAGAATATCCAGACCATTAGATCTTCTGAGAACCTGGAGACCTTCACATTGCATTGTCTTTAAATGGATTTTGGCATGGGCTTAATAATGGCCTCTACCCTAAATACCATCTGTTCTATAACCAGCCTGCTCAGAGATGTGCACAGATAATTGCTGTAACTTATGTGATAGTCTGGGGAAAGTGTGGTTATTATTTTTTAATTTACCTCAAAATTAAGCTTGTGTTGGGGCTAGGGACAATGTGATATTTTTTTTGACGACTCTCACAAACTTCAGAGTTGTTCACCGATGGTCACTATAGCTTGTTTAGGGGACAGTTTACTATCTGGGAGCAACAAGTTGTAATACATTGCTGTGATCATTATCTTTTCCACTTTCCTCACAAACGTTAGACCCATACATTGATGGCTGTCATTTGGGGTATAGGTAAGGAGGCATGCTGTTTTAAGTCTCATAACAGCTGGTTGAAATTTATTACTGTGTACTTTATGCTCTTTCAGTTTCGTCCCAATCCAACATTTCTTGGTAAAAGTGAGGAGACATTGTATATGACAGCAACAACTTGAAATGTATGACTGTAGCCATCTGTGCTTTACCTTTCATCCCAATCCAATACCAGAGGGAGTACATAGAAGATGACTATCTTTTTTGAAAGGCAGGCACTATTCCCAGATATGATTTATGTATCATTGCAAGCATTTGTCTTCTCAGTTTATTGTGAACTACTATTTTGTCATGAACGTTAAGCCTTGGACATGAACTGTTTTTTTCCTTGAAAGAAAAAAAAAGACTGAATTTTTTTTCCTTAATCGTGCTTTTTGCTCTGAACATCAGTGGCTCAAGAGGAAAGGAAATGCTGTAAAATACATCTCAGAAAATCTGTAACCCTAAGGTTCTGAGGGAGGTTAGCAGCCTCCAGAGCCCCCAGCTTAATTCAGTTATTTTTTCCACTTGTATTACATACAGGAAAAATAGTAAAGTAAGACAGAATGTGAGAAAAGGAAGAAAGAGTAACCTGGATGGTGTAGGAAGGCCAGGGGGGGGGGGGGCAGGGGAATACTGGGATTGGGTGGGGTTGCAATGGCAGCAGGGTGGGATGGCAGCATGAAGCCCTTTGCCTATGCCGTCATTTCACTTAAGCTTGATTCTGATGATAAAATGTATGCTATATAAATTTAATTATCCTGTTTTATTTTGCTCAGTATGTTGCTAGGCATACTTTCTTAGGCCAGCATATGACATCGCTGTAGATGTTGGTAGGCTGGTTGGAGGCACTCAAGTTTCTAACAAGAGTCCACAAAACCTATATAGCTGAAAAAACCCACTTTAAACAGATATAGATAACACTAAACTAAACACAGAAACAAACAGCAACAGCGTAAGGAGGGAGAAAGTAATGAGAGAAAAGGAGGTAGGTGGTATGACAGGACAAAAGCACACAAAACACAAAAATAAAGTTATTTGATCTAAGTCCGTTAGATGATGATAAATCACTAGCTGAGTAAATATTATAGAATTAAGGTACTTATCCCCCAGAAGACACCAAACTCTGATCTTAAGCATGTCAGAAGCAGGGATTTTGTCTGGTAGTGGGAAACGGTAAATCTGATATGGAGAAGTGAAGACTAAAGGCATTATGGGAGTTAGAGGAGGAGCTCAAACTGTAGAAAGCTCTATAGTGCTGAGTTGGTGCTGCTTGCTGCAACCAGTCCTGCCTTTTGAAGTATATCAGCTTGCTTACGCTATTCAGGGTCAGGAGGAGTGAAACACCTGTTTTGCTGGGTCATAGTTTTCTATTCTCCAGTTTGTCTCCTGGGCTGGTTTGCCTTCTGTACAGACTGTACATATCCTTTCTGTGTCTCCACAGGTTTTTTTGGCAAGTACTTACTCATGTACCAACTCTTTTGATCAACGTTTTCTGGAATTCATAAATTTCAATGCCTTGGATCAACTTATCCACACCCCCACCATGGGCAGCAATATACTACACCTGGTCATTACCAACATGGGCAACTAGTGTTCCACACCAAAGGTCAATTCCTCGTTGGTCAGATCTGACCACAAGCTAATCACCCTAGACATCCACATCCCACCCCCACCCCTCATTAGGGAAACCACACTAAAAAATTTCTCCAAAGCCAACTTCACGCTTCTTAAGACAGAAGTAGCAAACTTCTTGACACCCATGCAGACAGACAGTAGAGGTACGACTGCTGAATCCTACACAAATACACTTTATAAGCACTTACATGAGTGCATTGATCGTGCAATCCCTAACAAAACCAAGATGCTATCCTCCAAAAATAAGGAAGCCAATCTGGTGGTCCCCTGCCATAAACAAACTCTACAACAGAAGAAAGAAACTTTTGCAAAAAAGAGTAAAATCCCACGACTGGAGGAACACCCTGGTCAGCCTCAGTAAGAAGCTGAGATCCCTCATAAAAGCCTCCAAAGCTAGTTACGAAAACAAAATCATCACTGATTCTAAAGACCAACTACAAAGCATTCTATAGCTATCTCAAGAATCTCAACGGCAACACTCAGATCTGCTCTGAGTTACAGCACAGTTGCACTAAATATACAGAACCAATTGATATTGTCAACATCTTGGCAGATAGGTTCAGTGCTAACTTTACCCCCCTCTCACCCCCTAAAGGGCCCATCTCTATACTGGAAGAATGCACAGTTCCTGTAGTAAGGGCTCTTGAGCTGTTAGCCTAGTAGTCTCCTATGAATGTACGAACCTGAACAGCCAGTCAGATTGTTTGAAAATGACCCCAGAATGAACATGTACAACACATTTGGGAGATAATTTTGCATAGATGTCAGGTTTCAAAACTAGTTTATTCAAGCTGTTGTGTGCAGGGCCTCCATATAACAGAAAGTACTGGCAGAAAACTAACCTGTCTCCATTACCTAAGTAAATATAAATTGTCAAAGGTGACTATACCACTTTAGATGTAACTGTATACTTGGTTTGGAGGTTGAAGACTTTCACCCTCCCCCCACCTCCCCCCACCTCCTATAGTGTTAGCTTTCACGTGTTTCTGCTGCACAGCATTTTCAATGAAGTCTGTATTCAAGAGCTAGAGTTGCATAATTGGGCTTAACAAAGCTAATTTCAGACAGCTGATTGTCACAGTCTTCTTCTTTCGGCTTTTCCCAGTTAGGGGTCGCCACAACGGATCACCTGTCCGCTCATGATTGGCAGTAGAGTTTTTACGGTGTTGAGTTGCCAGCCCGGCGACCAACCTTCAATGGAAGGCACACACACACTCATACCTAGGGCCAATTTAGAGTGTCCAATCCATCTCTTTGGGATGTGGGAGGAAACCGGAGCACCCGGAGGAAACTCGCACCAAGGATCGAACCAGAGAACCTCTTGCTGTGAAGTGACAACGCCAACTGCTGCACCACCGTGGCTGCCCTATGTTTAAAAAACAGATGTGTTATAGAAGCATAGGCTTGTGCTGGGGTGTTAGTCTCCGCTAAAAGCTGAGAAGTTGCTGCAAAATGTAGGTGACGGTAGCTGGAAGTGTATTTTGCTACAGATAGATAGGCAGCAATGGAAGAACTGTGGTGTAATTCTAAAAAATGTGACATAAAAAGGAAGTTTTTTTGGGTCTCCAGGATCAGCCCAATGGCTCCCCTTCCTGAGCCCAACTGACCGATTGAGGTGAGAGCCCCTCCAGCCCATTCATTGCCCAGTGAAGGTGAGAGTTTGGCACTGGCATGTGCAGATCCTGCAGAATGTCCTATCCCTACTCCCTCAGCAGCCTGGCAGTTTTGCTATAGCTGCCTCAGGAAGTGTATGCTCACTCCCTCCTATTCCCATCCCCTCAGCAGCCTGCAAGCTGCACTATAGCTGCCTCCAGAAGTGTGTGCTCACTGCCATACGTGTGCAGCCTCCCAGCCAAGCGGTACACTGCTTGCAGTGTAGGAGTGCTAGGCTCCTTGTGCTGTGGTGATACATCTGTATTTCTGCTGGTATTGTCAGTATAGCCAGCTAAGCTGCTTCCCACCTCAGATGATAGGCAAACTGGCATCAGCTGCCCCTTCTCATCCTCCCCTTCTGGTCCCTCCAGCTCCTGTGCCACTTATCAGACAGGGGTTAACTTAAGTGCAGATAGTGTTTTATCCCTCTGCACTATGGGACTGAATCTAAGCACAAAGTTGTTTTAAGTGAAAATGGGGCTTTGGAGGAGGCCATGTTGCTGGCGTGTAGATGTTTTCAGGGAATACAGTCGCATTAAAACTAGGGTGACTGGACAAGCCTGAAAAGCTTTTGTAGGTTGCTAGTTTCTTTCTCCCTCTCTTACCAGCCCATCTGGTGTGCTTTAATTAGAAAGTACACATTGCTGTTTACAAAGAGTTATATTCTGTGCTAATAGTTTCTTGCTCTTTTTTTTCTTTTTAGCTTGTCACACCCTGAGTTAAAGCAGTTAATGTCTAAATTCACTGCTTCCAGTTTTTATGTTGTCTGCTCTCATGTAGTGCCTCAGATCGATTTAGCCTTCTATTTTACTGCCTCCTGGAAAACTGCAATATCAGCGAATCCATTTCTTGTATTTATGTTCATTTTCACATTTCTTAAATCATGCACAATGATTTGCTTAGGCTTTGTTGACCTTCTACTGTTCTCTCATGTGGTTAGTGAAATACAGCTGTTTTGCAGTTTTTGCCTTCTTGTTTGTCTTACTTTGTAGTGCTAGACATAGCATGTGTTACCAGGCATTAGCAACAATTACTGGCCTTTTACGTAGAACAGGTAAATGCAAATCTTCCATGTTTAATTATACTTATCAGTAACCATTTAACTTGTATTTATACAAAAGAAAACAGAGCAACAAAACACAATGCATTAAAAAGCCAGTCAACTAGTAAACACTTTCAGTATATCACTGTTTGTAGATATAACCCTGAAACACTTTTATTGCTCAAATCGACCATAAATACTTTTAATGAAAACCTTTTAGGCATGTTTTATGATGCAGGATCACCTAAGGTTGTATCCAGCCTTTTTAACTGCTGTTACTATTCTAAATGCTGTGAACTTTGTACCTACTGTCTATGCAAGAATGAGAATAATCCTAAGGCCATGCATGTTAAAATTTATTTGTTCATTGCTAGTTACTTTTTGTATGTTATTGCTCTGCTGTAGTGAATAATTACAACTTTTTTATCAGCTGCCATTTTATTCTTAAACCACATTCCATCTTGCTTTATGTTCTAGTTCTTTGACGCTTTTTTTTTCTCTTCTCCTAAAATCCCTTATTTGCTTTTCCTTCTTCTTCTTTTTCATGTTTCTTTCTCTAAATACTTTGATCTTCCTTTTCTAGCCTTTCTTTATTTACCCTGTCTGTTGTGTGTGCTCCTTTTCTGCCTAACTTGATCTTACACCTCTCTTTGTAATCTTGGACTTTTCACCTGTAGACTTCAATCTTTATTCGATACGCTTTCATTTGCATTTACTGTGAGAAGGTTTGAACTTCGCATTTCTATACTTTTTTGCTCTCTCCTATTTGCTGTGTGGAGTCCATCTTTGATCCCTCCACTGTTGTCAGAGTCCATATGAACCTGGGTGAGTTTCCTGAACAAGTTTGACTTTTTCTCCCTCTCTGGATTCACTTGATGTGATTTTTGGAGGCCTTCTGCAGTGGGTTTACCTGATGTGATTTCACAGAATTTCTGCAGTGGATAGCTGTTCATCTTTCTTATTCTAGTACTGATGTCCATAGCTCAGTTTGCAAGCTGTCTGTACACATTGTGCTCAGGGGAGTTGCATGCCTTAGCAAATTTATGTCTGAAGTTCACACTCTGGATTAAGAGGGCATGTTGAGGTGATGCACTAGCCAGTTCTTTTTTGCCACTCGTGTTTTCAACCTTGGAAAGTTCCAGCATTAAGTGCCTTAAAATACCCAAACCATCCAAGTGTTTCTGCCATTGTCAGATCACCAGCTTGGGCTCACACTAACAATACCTTCACTTCCTGAAAAAGGAATGTGTCTTGAAGCATAGATTCAAGAGCCAGCACTTCACCACCTCACCAAGAGGATCAAAGGGCTCAAACAGATGCCATATGCTGCCCGGTTAAAGAAACTCCAGCTCTACTCAGTGGCATACCGCCTGTTCAGAGGCGATCTGTGCCTGACATATAAAGCCATGTCCAACCCGGAATTAATGGACATGCTGCACCTCAGAAAATCCAAATCCCATCGAGCTACGCGCTCGAGAGACTTGAACCTCAGCACTGAAATAAATAGGACATGCTGGAGGGACAGATTCATAACCCAGAGGCTCCCTTCACTCTGGAATAAAATCCCAGTCCAGGTTAGGCAGAGTCCCTCATTGACTCTCTTCAAGAGGAATCTTGATGAGTGGATGGGAGATCGTAGGTTTACCCCGGGTATCACTTCTGTGTCACTGTTATACAGAGGCACAGTATACTAACCTCGAAAAAGGGCATAGCAAAATAAATTTAAAATGGGTGGCGAAAGCCAAACACATTCTGGCTAGGCTTATAAATGCCCTAGGGCAGATAGCCTAGTATGAACCTATGAACCCAGCCACTAGAGATGCAGAAGCCAGTGTATTAGATCAGTTTATTGAAGAAAACAGCTGTGGAAGTCCCAGCTCAAAGATGGGCAAGATGATCCCTACCATAATCCCATGTTGGTACTGGACCAGTATGGGAAAGGAAATCCTACACCAGATATTGGTAAAGACTTCCCCCATCAGAATTCCCATGTTCCTCACCATTTGCAAGCTGTCTTTCAACTAGTGAGGGGTCAGTCTTCTCCACATCATTAACCTCTGACAGGAAAAGCACAGAAGATATATTCTGGAACCATCTTTGGGGATGTTTTGTAGCACATCTGCATTTTGCAGCACATCTGCATTGACATTCCCACATATTGAACTTCCAGAACAACAGATAGATTCATAGGTAAGTACTAGGCTACTTGCCTTCTGGGCCATTTTAAGCCTAGCTACTTTCCTTTTTGGTGTTTGAATTAGCCTATCCTGTTTGGTGTTAGATTGGCCTTACCCATCCCATGATCAATAGTTACACATTACCCCTAGTGAGAATAACTGTGATCATACTGTTGATAATTTGAAGGGACCCATGCATGGTATAAAACCTTTAAGAGCTTCCTCTGCCTATTAGTAGTACAGGAAACAGTCCTGTAGTAAATGTTCTCTTTCCCATCCATAGATCCAATTTACACTTGAATGTAGACAGGGATGAGGTTTGTTTTACATGGATGGGGAGTCTGTTCCCGAGTAGTGTTATCCTCTGCATGATAAACTTGTCCCTCTAAACTGTTCTGTTGATGTTACAGAAGAGGTTTAGGTCCCTAGTCTGAGTATTTATGATGCTGTTTGACTTGCTGATGTGCAGTAAATCCATCACTTTTTGGTCAGAGGATGCCTTGTATGCCAAACACAGGTCACTTTTAGCAGTCTGTAGGATACTGAGAAAAGTGACAGGGCTTTGAGTCAGTCCACATAGAAGATATTGTTTAGGCTTTATATCCTTTCAGTAAGGTATCTTTCTGGGCATTCTAGATGTTGCATCTGTTTGTGCATGCCAAAGGTGGCATCATACTCAATGACTTTTATAATGACAGCTGAGTAAAGGGGGATAATGACATCCCTAGATCTAGACGTTATCCCACAAGTCCCCCTGAGAAAGTTTGGAAGATGCACTTGGGATTGAAGTTTTTGCTCCTTTGCCTCTGTTCAGTCACCCAGTTGCAGTGAGGAGGTTTGCAGATGTCTTTGTGCACAATTATGATGTACAAAAATGAGTTGGAATCTGGGTGTGTGTTTTCTGTTTGACTTTACTGGACACCTTTTTGTGCTGGTTCAGAAGCATGTTCTCAACTTCCTGCCATAATCCACTATTGCTTTCAACTTGAAGCTTCCTGGTGCTGGTGCCCATCACCTGGTATCTGTTGCCACCTGTTACTTGGTTGTTTGCTCCTTTTGTACCTAGTGATAATGGAGAGTTTCCTCTCTACCTCAGTATCCTGAAAAGGGAATTCTGAGGGTCCAAGAAGTCCTGGTCTTTGAGGTTGATAAGGGTGACACATTCCCTTAATGCAGGCTCCCATCCAAATAATCCTTCTTTTGGTAAGACTGTCCCGTTACTCTTATACCTTTATCATTATCTGTCCAAGAAAGACAAGGAATGATGGGCCTTTGTTAAGGATGCCATATTTGTAGCTTAGCAACAAATGGATAGAGGTCCTTCTGATACCAGAAAAATGTACATTTTCAAGCTCCTGAGAGGTGGCATAACATCCTAACTGAAGAAGATGCATTTGTGATTGCTTTAGTGCAGCAGAAATTCCACATGCCGCAATGCCTTTTTACCTTGCCCACTTGATAAGGAATGTAGTGTTGTGGAAGTAGGAGGCAAGAGGGTTTTCTCCCATACCTCTAAAAGACTTGTGTCAGTTACCTGTCCTTCCTGTCCTTTGTCCTTTCCTTCTTAGTGGATGAAGCTCAGGAATAGATAACAAACTTCTCTGAATTTGGGATCAAGAAGGCTCTAAGAAAATATCCTTGACATAGCTTCTAAACGTGAGCTTTTACTGGCTTACTGTAATGTTGACTGTGCTGATGCTATGGCTGAGGTAACAAGCTGAGGTATAGGAACATTACTAGGCAAGTGATGGTAGGGAACAAGATACAGAGCCCTGTACATCTTTAAGTAGACAGATTTAAAGTTATTGACAATTTTTTTCAGCACCATTTTGGATGGCTTAGTTTTTTTTCTCCTTTAAGGATGAGTTCTGACAGGCCATTCTGGATGACCTCTTCTAGGAAGCTATCCCTGTTGGTCAAATCTTCAAAGGACTAGCAGAATTCTGAATACCATATAGGAATTTTATGATATCCTTCTGGCTTTCTTCCCCACCTTTTCCTCTTCTTCTGTCAGCCAACATCTTTAAGATAAAAAAATCCTGAAGAGTGAGGATATGCCCCAGCCAGTTTTGCCTTCCCCTAGTTGTGCTGGCTAAATGTTCAAGGCCAATGACTGCACCAGAGCATCAGCAGTCACAGTCATGGCCTATTTTAGTCCAGTTCTCTGAACATACTTCAGCTTTGCAGAGGCAATATCATGGATCTTTGGGCTTTAGGCATTGCCATGGATGGTCTCATCATAAAATTATGGCAACTCCTACAGAAAGAATATCACCCAAAGACTAGTTAGTCTGTACAGGGCTCCTGGAAAATACCATGATTTAATCTGTAAAAACTAAATGAAAACTCCAGCCAAGCTAGAACTTCCACTCAGTGACCTCTCAAACCTCTTGTATCAGAGGCACATGGGGTATATGCAAATGACCCTTATGAACATCAGGTGTTTCAGCTATATGGCGATTCTGAATGCCCATGATTTTTTTTCTTTTTAAGTCATTTTAACGGACAGATTTCAGGCCAATAAAGCCAAACCCCACTAGCTGTATACGTGGATATTCATATATGTGGCTGTTCATTTAGTTTTTACTGATTGCTTTTTCTCTGTGACCTTCTCACTCTGTTTTAGTTTGTTGTTTGGGATATGTTTGCAGTCACCCTAATGGTGATGAACATCAGCTGGGTATAACAGCCCTGTGTTTCTTATACTTAGTCAAACGCTCTGCTTGTGCTGTGCTGATGAGGTCATAACAAGGCTGAAATATGCATATCCACAGCTAGTGGATAATGTAAGAAAATACCACTTTTATTGGTGAGTCTTGATGCAGAGAAAACATTTGACACAGTAGACTGGGACTTTATGAGCAGGGCAATGGAGGCATTTGCTTTCCCTGGTAATTATAATCTTGATTAGGAGTATATATGAGGGATCAGAGATGAAAATTAAAGTGGGTGGGGTCCTTTCTGATAACTTATGCTTGAGTAGAAGCACAAGGCAGGGTTTTCCACTTTCCCCTTTGTTTGCATTATATTTAGAACCATTGGCAAAGAAAATAAGGGACTCATAAATTCAAGGATATAATTGGTATGGTAGTCATGAAAAGCTGTCTCTATTTGCAGATGATACTATTTTATACATGACAAAACCAGAAAGGGACATTACAGTACAGTGTTGTGGAATATTTTAAGACAGTTTCAAATTTTCTCAGGATACAAAATGAATGAAGCTAAAACAAAGGCAATAGCAGTAAATTATGTATCCACACACAAATTGGTCCAACAATATCCATATTTATGGGAAAAGTGATAAAATGAAGTATTTAGGAGTATGGATTAGAAATGATTCTGTTGTGGCAACTAAGGGTATGTGGGAAGAGACTAAACAGAAGATAATACAAAAATTGAGAAAGTGGAATCTCTGTTATATGGATATGGATACTAAGATACAAACAATTAAATGTTTTTAGTACCTTTGGTCAGGCATATTTTTTTCAACTAGAGAAGTTGTGGATAGCAATTAAAAAAAAGAGTTGAAGGATTTTATCTGGGAAGGGAAGACAGCAAGGGTCAGGCGAGATAAGGAGATTCTTCTAATAGAACAAGGCGGACTAGGCTTACCCAATTTGAGGGGGCATTTTAGACCAACACATAGCACAAGCAGAAAACTATAATTCAAAGTGGAAAATAATGATGATGATGATACCGGGGGGGGGGGCTGAAGAAATAAAGACATTATGATTTTGGATGCAGATTCTTAAGGAGAACAGCAAGAATCATAAGGAGTATATTATTCATAAAGTTGCAGGGAGTATTCTAAGAACTAAACCGGCACAAGAATGTAAAAACTAGATTCTGTTGATAGGGATAACTGTGTTTAGGGATACAGATAAACAGACAAGAGAGGTCTGAACTTTATTGGATAAAACTGTCCAAGGACCCAAGGTACTGGGAGCAAATATCTAGAAAGGGAAAGGTAATAGAATGGGAAGAGGCCAATAATTTATTTAAACTGCACGTTAGAGATTGCCTTCCCTATCAAGGATTGATATTGGAGTATAAGCAAAGAGAAAGAGGCTTTTAAATTAAAGACCAGCATTGGTAGAGCTTTTAATAGAATCTAGAACAGAAGCTGCCATTAAAAAAGGAATAATTAGTAGAGCATATAACATATTGCATGATAACTATAGGAATCAAACAGAGGAGCTTAGAAAGGATTGGGAAGAGACTGGATAAGCAATTCACAAAGAGACAATGGGGGATATATGTGTATCTCCCAAATGTGCAACAAAGTCTAGAAGATTTAGGATCTTTGCCTGGAAGTGTTTACATAGGTATTTTTATACCCCAAGTAGACTCCAAAGAATTTTTCCTCAGATGGATAGCAAATGTTGGAGGTGTGATGGGCTGGAAAGAGGTGGCTGGGAACATATTTTTTGGGACTGTAGTGAGCTGGCAGACTTTTTAGGGATTCCCTGTGGACCATGCTTGGTGATCGGATTGAATTGACTGGGGAGATGATTTTTTGAGCTATGATACAGAATCAGAATTGCATAGACATAGTAAAGCTTTGCTGAGTCTAATTATGGTGCCTGCCAAAAAGCAATTACTAGAAAATGGAAATCAAAGTCTAGACCAACTTTATTAGAAACAGTGAATATAGTAACAGAGATAAAACAACTGGAAATGGGATCTTTAGAAAAGGGAAGGTGCAAACTACACAGGAAAGAATGGGAATTGTGGGAACAATATATGTAGAGAAGGAACAAGGTTTAAGAGGCAGGATTTGAATGAGCCATATGATGCTTAACTGACAATAACTGGATAGATTATAAGTGATGTATAATGTTTGCAACTACAGTTGGTTCAATGATGTCTGTGATGTATAATGTTTGCAACTAAAGTGGTGTCAATGTTATTTGTTTTTCATTTATATAAATGTAAGATTGCCTATGTCATATGTGATGATTTAATCAAGTTGTTTATTGGAAAAAAAAAAGTTTTTCCCAAGGAGCAGGGACTCTAGGAAAAAGACTTCTGAAGTTACAGCAAAGATTTAGTCCTAAAGGCTCTTGAGGAAAAGATGAGATTGGATTGCCTTATGCTCAAGAATGAAAACTGAGCCATAGTATATTACTCAATAAAATAGATCAGCACGTGCTTTTCTCTGTGCAAGGAGAAACCACAGTGAGCCATAATTTTGAAAGCCATTCACATTCCGGGACCTTAGGGAAGGGGAATCCTGTCTGGTCAGTGGTTACTTCCATGAGTGAGATGCCCCTGAGATTAGAGTGTTTGTAACACAAGAGAAAATTCTATTCCACTCAGTTCAGCAGGGAGCTGATTGTAGTTGCTGTGACAATGTGAGATATTGCCAGCTATGCCAGGAGAAGTAAAGCAGTGGATGTGTAACATATACCAGCACAGCTAGCTGGAATTTTTTAAAGAATTTTATGTCATTTGTATATCAAACTGATTTGTACAGATGTTTGGTTGAAAAATGTATTTGTAAAGCTGCTTGTGTTAAAGTGTATCAACAGTGTGCCCTGCTGGGCAGAAAAGAAATGCACATGTATTATTGTAAATGTTTAAATGTAACCTGACATAGAAAGATCCCTCACCTACTTTATCTTACCCTGCTCTATTAAGTAAGTAGAAACAGTGATTCTCTAGATCAGTCAGGAAAATATAGTGAGAATAGTTAAGTATTGTTTTTCCAGCTGTTATTTTTAATATTTCCTGTGATTGAAACTCTGGTGTTTATTGTAAATAGATAATTTAATATTTACATGTTCTTCTATATTTAAACATTTCATTGTGGCTAGTCCTTTGGAAAATATTTTAACCTTTTAGATCACTTGTATCTGTTGATGATACTGTAGCCACTCCTGAAAGCTTGGCTGTTCGGTCAACATTACCATTTGTATTAATATTAATTTCACTCAATACAATTGGGTACCCTTGCAACAGCCTTAGAGTAGCTGGCATTGGGGTGTCTGGTGGCAGGTTAAAAACCTTATAGTCTGGGCAGAAGAGAGCATAGCTAGTAAATCTGTGCCAAATTTTCCCAGGTGTGTGTGTGTGTGTGTGTGTGTGTGTGTGTGTGTGTGTGTGTGTGTGTGTGTGTGTGTGTGTGTGTGTGTGTGTGTGTGTGTGCGTGTACAAGCGCGTGCTACTTGGAGCAGGGACACGAAGCACTGGTTTCACAGAGAGGGTGCTGGAGGACTTGGCTTGGACACTCGGCTGAGGTCTCAACCCTATAGCTGTACCAGTTTGGAGTCTTACTGGGGACCTGGAGGGAGACAGAGAGAGAAATCCAGACCCCAGACTGTGTGTGTTCCCTTTGTGCTCTTAAGGTAAATTGTGCTTAATGCAGAGAGCTGCATCTGAAAATACTGAGTGTATCCATTTGTATTCCAAGTGAACATCCCTCACCAGTGTCAGTGGTGGGGATTCAGGCTTCTTGATTACTGGCCTTAGTGGGGATGTCACATATTGGTGAGCCGTGGTGTGGATATTAATTGAACTTCTGTGACCTTTAAGTAGTTTTCACTGAAGGTGGTTGTACTCTCAAGCAGCCACAGTGTAAACATTTAGAGTTTCATTTCACAACAGTTTTATCTACTTTTTTTGTTAGCTTAGTTTAGTCAGGGAAAGCAGGCAAAGATGTCAGCAGAGGATTATGGCAAGCTGACAAAGAGGTCAAGGTGTGTCAAGCCAAAGGGCTGGTGCATGCCAACCTGACTAAAGAGGAAATTATTTTCGCCTTAGGTATAGCTCAGATCAGCAACCAGGAGGATAATCAGTCTAGTGATGGGAATTTGCAGCCCTCATAAGCAGTATGGTTCAACTTTTCCTCAGAGGACTTACAAAATCCATCTGGAGTTAGATAGTTCAGCTGAAGGCCAAACGTTTGGAACTAGAATCAGCACTGATACTGTGGCATTTGGAGGCTGAAGAAAATAAGAAACTATGGCATTTGAAGGCCGAAGAAAAAGAGAGACTGCGGTATTTGTAGGCTGAAGAAAAGGCGAACCAGCGTCAACATGACAGAGAGATGCTAACTCTTCGACAGGGTCATAGAGGTAATGGGGAAGGGAATAACCGAACTCCAGAAACAATAAAGGTTAGTACATTTTTCCACAGTTTACAGAGGGTAATAATTTTGATAGTTTTATTTGTATATATTTGAAACGGTATGTAAACAGTATAATGCTGACCAAGGACTCTGGGTATGGTTCCTGACTCCCTTACTCCATGTAAAGCTGTAACTGCTGTTTCTAAATTGTTTGATAGTGATTGTTTAAACTATGAAAAGTAAAGAAATGTTTGAATGTTTTATGTTAACACCATAAGCTTACAGAAAAAAGTTTTGTGAGCATAGACGCAAGGCAGTTGAAAGTGTGTGCGATTATATTGCTGAGTTAAGTACTTATTTTCATAGGTGGATGAGTGGGTGTCAGGTCATCACCTTTGAAGGGCTGGCAGACCTTTTGATGAGGGAGCAAGGCCTTAACACTTTGCGTGAGGACATGAGAATCTGGTTGGCAGACCGAGAATGTAACTCTGCAGATGAGCTGGGGAAAAAGGGGATCTCTGTTTAGCAAGCAGGGCATTACTGGCCAGGAAAGGGATAGATAGTGCTGCACATGGATATAAGGGAACCTGTGGTGGGCAGCCTAAACCACCCCAACAGAATCCACCATTAACAGGGGGATCCACTAGTTTAGGTACATATCTAGGATCAAGGGTTAAATGTTTTAAATGTAATAAATGGGGCCAGGTAGCATATACATGTCCATGGGGGCAACAAAAGGTGGGGGAGCCAGCAAGTAGGAATACAGTTATGCCAGTGGTAAGTTGTCTGGAGACAACAGGGGTACCAAACTATCACAGGAGGTTATGTCCTCTCTTAGTGAATAGAAAACAAGCCTCTGCTCACCGCCTGTGGCATAATCATTGTGAAGCTTGCAGTGTTTAAAGAAAAAAAAAACAGTACTTGCTTGGGCAGTCCACTCCAGTCAGATCTTTAGCAGGGACTCCATTCCAGATGCCTTTTGCTAGGATTCACCTTGACTGGGAGGGCGGAAAAGGAAGCAAGCAAGTAGGTGTTTTGAGGATATCCCTGCAGATGTCCTGATAGGGAATGATTTTGATAATGCAGTACCCTTTGTGCATGCAGTTACACGCAGTCAGGCTTGGAGACAGGCATGTTAGTCTGGTAGCCTGGAGGAGACCCAGACAGATACTACGCCTGAAGACAGGATAGATGAGGTGGCTATTTCAGGGAGGGAGCTACCCTGTAGCTGTGAGCCTCTAGTTGAGCCACAGCTGCTGGTAGGTACTGATGTTCCCTTGGACAGAGTGACTGCAAGGGCAGAGATGAGTGTTAGTACCCAGGCTTACAGTGAGGCACCACTGTCGGAGGATACCAGACTTTCTATGGAAGGGGAGCTGGGAAGAGTCACACAAGTAGAGCTGAGACAGGCTCAGCTCTCAGACCCTACATTACAAGGCTTGAGGGAGGTAGCTAAGGAGGTACCTGATTCTCAAGGAAAGGGGGAATCTGTATACTGGAACAAAGGGTTACTGTACAGAGAGTAGACCCCTGAGGGAGGGCTAGAGGGTGAGGTAATACAGCAGTTGGTAGTGCCTATAGCCTACCATCTGGACCTTCTAGCCATAGCCCATGACATTCCTTTTGCAGGTCATATGGGCATAAAGTGTTCCAAGAGACATATTTGCAGAACTTTTATTGGCCTGGGATTGCAAGGGATGTTACAGGGTACTGTAAGACCTGTAACAGTGCCAAAAAGTAGGCAAGGCAGGAGACGAGGTCAAAGCTCCTTTGATGCCTTTGCCTGTGATTGAGTAGCCATTTCAGAGGGTAGCTATGGATATTGTGGGGCTTGTGAGTACTCCACGTTCCACAGGGAAGAAGTGTATCCTACTGTTAGTATATTATGCTTCTAGATACCCTGATGTGGTGGCTCTGTCCTTCATTGAGGCAGAGAAGGTAGCAAATGTTTTGTTAGAGATTTTCAGCAGGGTAGGTTTCCCAAGAGAAATACTGACAGAGATGTCAATTTCATGTCAGACCTGCTGGCTTGTCTGTGGAAGCGCTGTGGGGTGAATCACCTAAAGACCACCCCTTACCATCCCAAGACTAATGGTCTTGTGAAGAGGTTAATCTGTACACTAAAGATCATGCTACAGGCATTTGCAGACCTGTTTAAGAGAGAGTGGGACAAATATTTGCTCCATCTGCTGTTTGCTTATAGAGAGGTACCCCAGGAATCCACAGGTTTTTCACCCTTTGAGTTGCTGTTTGGGCATAGGGTGAGGGGGCTTTAGATTTGATTTATGATGAGTCAGAGGGTGAGTGCGAGTCCCACAAAGAGTATGTTGTAGCATATGTCCTAGACCTCAGGACAAGGCTTAGAGAGCTCATGGGCTTGGCCCAGGGAGTACCTGGCAGGAGCCCAACAGAAGAAAAAGGTCTGTTATGACAGGAATTTTCCTCAGAGGTAGAAGAGCACCCAGTGGTATATCTCAGCCATAGACTCCAACCTGGGGAGAAATGTTATGCAGCAGTAAAAAAAGAATGTCTAGCCATAGTATGGGCACTGCAGAAACTTCATCCCTATCTGTATGGAAGGAAATTCACTGTAGTTACAGACTACAGTCCCTTAACATTGCTACATTGAGACAGCCAACAAAATGCCAAGTTACTAAGGTGGAGCCTAGGGTTGCAGGCATATGATATGTGCAACACCATAGTGCAATAAGCAGTACCAATGCAGATGGCTTGTCAAGACAGGGTATGGGTTAATGTATTCCCAGATAGGCTCATTCCTTTCAAGCAATGTTTCTCAAGGATAACTTGAAAAACTAGCTTGAGTCTTCAAAGGGGAGAGTGATGTGATGTAAGGTATTGTCAGCTATACCAAGAGAAGTAAGGCAGTAGATGTGTAACATGTACCAACACAGCTAGCTGGATTTCTGTAAAGAATTGTATGTCATTTGAATGTCAAACTAGTTTGTATAGATGCTTGTGTTGAAAATATATTTGTAAAGCTACTTGTATTAAAAATGTATCAACAGTGTGCCCTGCTGGGCAGAAAAGAAATGTTCATGCATTATTGTAACTGTTTAAATGTATATATTGTAACAGAGGATACTGGAAGAGAAGAGGTTAATCTCAATCCACCTGACTTTGAGAAATATTAAGAAAATTAAATTTCTGGGCCTGGGCCATAAAGATGTTATCTCACAGTTTTGAATGCAGCTAGAGATAACAAATCTGTACTAGGAAACTTCCTGCATTGTCATTGAGGTGAACTAACTGCTACTGTGAAAGGGTGGATGTTTGAAATTGTTTTGCAGCTTCCAGAAGCTGCAGCAGATCTTAGCAAGGCTGTGTGTGTGTGTGTGTGTGTGTGTGTGTGTGTGTGTGTGTGTGTGTGTGTGTGTGTGTGTTATTGACACCAATATGGTAAATCCTGACAGCTTCTAGCAATGGGGGTTACATGGGAACCAGAAGTCAGATGACCAGATGTATGTGATATCATTCTGTACAGAAATAATGTTTTAATATTAGAGGAGACTGAAGTCTCAGCAGCAGATCCCTCACCTACTTCATCTTGCCTTGGTCTATTATGTAAGTAGGAACAGTAATTCTCTAGACCAGTCTGGAAAATATGGTAAGAATAGTTAAGTATTGTTTTTTTCTGTAACTGTGTGAATCTTTTGATCAGTGTTATTTTTAATATTTCCTGTGATTGAAAATCTGGTGTTTATTGCAAATAGGTAATTGGTATGTCCATGTTCTTCTATTATTTATTATTAAATATATTTAAACTTTTCATTGTGGTTGGTTCTTTAGAAAATATTTTAACCTTTGAGAGTACTTATATTTGTTGGTGATACTGTGGCCACTCCTGAAATCCTGACCGGTCAGCATTACCATTGATATTAATATTAATTTCACTCAGTATAATTGGGTACCCTTGCAACAAAAGTAGCTGGCTTTGAGATGTCTCGTGTCAGGTTAACTACCTTATAGTCTTGGCAGAAGGGGGCATAGCTAGTAAATATGTGCCATCCTTTCCCAGGTGTGTGTGTGTGTGTGTGTGTGTGTGTGTGTGTGTGTGTGTGTGTGTGTGTGTGTGTGTGTGTGTGTGTGTGTCTGCTACTTGGAAAAGGGACACAAAGCACTGGTTTCACAGCGAGCGTGCTGGAGGACTTTGCTTGGACACTCGGCTGAGGTCTCAACCCTACAGCTGTACCAGTGGGAAGTCTTATTGGGGATCTGGAGGGAGACAGACATAGAGACATCCAGACCCCAGGCTGAGTGTGTTCCCTTTGTGCTCTTAAAGGAAATTGTGCTTGATGCAGAGAGCTACATCTGGAAATACTGAGTGTTTCCATTTGTATTCCAAGTGAACGTCCCTCTCTACGGTCGGTGGTGAGGATTCAGGTTCCTTGATTACTGGCCCAGAGTGGGGACATCACAGTTGCATTCTTTTTTTTCTGTAGAATCATAGAGTCCCTTGTGTACCATTCTCCATTCCCTGTGCTTCCACACAATCAAAAAATTCACAGAAGGAATACTAAGTTTTTCTCTTAATGCAGTGGCAGCTGTAAAAGGTGTAGTTTCAGCCTCCTGGATCCTGCACAACCGTATCCTAGCATATGCCAGAGAATTATTAAGCTGGAGTAAGATTTAACTCCTGTCTCCAGGTTCAGCTCCTATTGTTTATTCCTACTTCCCCAAGTCTTCTAGCTGGAGTTCTAGAGGTGATTGAAACTGCCATTAAGTCTTCTATTTGCCAGACATGTTATGCTGAGTTGAACATGTTCTTCATCTTGCCAGAGTGGTATTGCATGCAGCCTCATTGGTCAGTTTGCAGGTGACGCTCACTATCTTGGCGCATCTGCATGAACTGGATCTCAGTTATTCTAGGATTGTGGTAAGCATGTCTGACATATTTGCTGTCAGCAACCTTTTAGAGGGCAGAATTCTTGATCAGCACCAGCTGGTTGAGCATTTCCTTAAAGGGGTTCTGCATCTAGCATCAGTGGGAGAACACATTTGCAGTCTTGGGAGTTAGTGCAGAGGATTAGGGCTATTAACTGTTAACCAGTTGCTTTCTTTGGTACAGAGTTTGATTCCCTCAGCCTCTGTTTCATTATTGTGCAACCTTCAGTAAGCCACTTAGCCAGAGAGGGCTTTGGGGAAATTGGGAAATTGGACTAGGTCCTTTAATGGTCTCCTAGACTATATGCCTCGTAACTACCTGTAAAGAGGTAGCACACATTTTTCACACAGGCAGATCATCTGGAATTATTTACAGGATTTAAAATATTTTTATATGTAATTCCAGACTCTGACCACCTGGAGGCTGGCATATTGACGTGGTTTGAATAAATCAGGTTGCCATCCAGTATCCCAGAAATCATTGTTTGGCTCAAAAATGTTACATCATGCAGGCCTCCGTTTGCCTAAATTTCCTGTCATTTTATAGATGTTGCATGCGTACAAAGTACTGAGTAAAATAGAAAAGTGTAAGTAACATTCCCTGCTGCTGGATGACTACTTAAAACAGAAACAGTGCAAATGTCACAAAACACACTCAAAGTGCTGTTTACTGCTGCCTTTTTTTCTAATTTAGTTTAAATGGCACTAATTTGTGAGACAATGAATTCCAGTCCATTTACTTCTCCCCTCCCCCATAACACTTAGCTTCCCTAGCTGTCAAAGTCCTGAGGGTAATTTGACCTGGTAATTCCATTGTTTGGCAGATCTCAGCAGGGTGCTTGACTCATGTAATTTAATCTTTGCTCTAGCATTTCCTTTGTTAGAGGGGACATTTTTTTGCTGCACTATAGCTATGGCCTTACTTGACTGCAATCACATCCAGTAAGGTCTTGCACCAAGGAGCTAAAGAATAAAACATTTATACTATTAACCAGTTTAGATCTTTATTAATTTAAGTGTTAAGGTATCACTTCATGCTTCCACCTTGTTAAAAATTGAGATTTACATGTGCAAAGTGTGTTGGTATGCAGTGTTTGACTTTCATATGTTTTTACTCCACTGGTTGGTTTGCAAAAAAAAAGCTTTTGCAGTGTCCCTGGATTTGTCTTTGTACATACAAACCACATTGCTATAGTTTCCCCTTCCTTTTTCTTGTGTCCAGAAGTCACTTATAACAAAGTAAATTTTTTTATTGATTTTTTTTTTAATCAAGGACATCAAGGTTAACTTACCTTGAATCAGATAATGGATGCCACTACAAAGAATCACTGTTGAAATATTTGTGCATGGACAAAATCCTTACTAAATCTATTTGCCAGCCTCCAGTTCAATTGGTGCTATGGCTTTAATATACTGGTGTGTTTGCTCATGCCTTCCAATTATCTCCACCATTACATACCAGTTTTGCAGTGTAGTAACCACCCGACATGCCCATACACCTTTAGCCATCAATATGCAGCTACTCCTGTTCATGTGAGTATGTGAATTCATTTTCAGACTTAAGGTGTGAAAGCTGCACTGAATAATTCTAGGTGCTTGTTCAGGTTTCACATGGTGCTTGCTGAGAGCTACTCTCATGTTAATTCACTATGAATATGTTGCACTGCCACCTCTGATACCAGGGTAATGTTTTAATTTTTCTATTCCCGTACTGCACACTAGCAGTATCTGGTGCAAATACAACAGAGAAGTATGCAAGCGATACACCACCTGAGCATCATTTGCCGTGCAGAATGTACAAGTATGCATACCAAATTTCTGTGTTTCCAAACATCGGTGTTACTACACTACTACTGAATAAAATGAACAGCACTCAGGTTGGGGGGGGGGAGGACAAGGGAGCCATGACATCACATAATGGGTGGGTCTTATTATTTTAGTTAGAATCAGATGACGGCTGTGGTGATGTCACTTTGGGGGAGGGAACTGATTAAAAAAAAAAAAAAGTACCTGCACTGCCTGGCCTCGATGATGTCAGTAATTGGGCGACTCCAGCAAGCTTTATTCAAACGTGAGAGAATCATTTTGTAAGTGAAACCATCACAGTATGAGAAGGTAGGCTTCTGTTACAGAAGTAAGGGGAATTATAAAAATTGTAAATGCTTTATTGTTGTTGCTTTACAGAGGACAATGTAAATAGGGAGGAAAAGGGCCGTGAAGTTGAGGAATACACTAGAGAAACCTGTTGTACTCCTTTAATTAGGTTTTATTACATACTTTATTTCTGCTAATTCCATTTCTGTAGTGGTTCTTTCTGCACAGCTGTTTTGTCCTGATCAATGAACTTAGATGCATTTTTTCAGATTTTTTTAAAGATCTTTATCTTTCTTTCCTGATCTTTTATCACAGTATGTAATCTTCCTTTGTATCTTTATTACTACACTGACTTCATTGTTTAGATATGCTGGTTGTCTTTCCTTTGCACACAATTGTTTATTCCCTTACTTACTCTTTTATCAGTTTCCGTAATTTATTCTACTGTCATCAGTTAAGTAAAGTAACAGCAAAACAACGACAAAGAACAAGAAGCATTTTAACAAACAATAACCATATGGATACCAACAGAGAAGGCACTGCGCGCACACATCTAATCCCAACCCTGCCCAACAGCCATATATCACCACATCCACTTTCACCGTCAAACCTGTGCCCACATCTATGTAAAACTACTCTTAAACCATGCTCTTCTTCAGCTGATGACCTTCCAAGTGAATACCTAAAAGTAGCAGCCAGTAGCATTGCCTGTTCTGTCTCAATTCTTATAAATAGGTCAGTCCAGGAATGCCACATTCCCTGTCTCTAGAAAAAGCCAGACATTATCCCTCTGCACAAAGTTGGAAATTCAATAGATATTAATAACTTTAGACCTATAGCAATCTTATCTCCCCTCGCCAAAATACTTGAAAAATGTATTCATATACAATTGATGGACTATCTCCTGCAGGAAGAAATCCAGTCCTCTACATAACATGACGTCCATCCTTCCCATAGTACTAGCACTGCCCTTCTAACCTGTATAGATACTGTCAACAAAGCTAGAGATAATGACAAACTAGTCTCTTCCTTATTTCTAGATTTGTCTAAGCCTTTGACACAGTCTGTCACAGCAAACTTCTACCTCAAATGTTCTCAGTAGGTCTCTGTCAGCCCACCCTTCTGTGGTTCATATGCTACCTGTCTAATAGGTATCAGTCAGTAAAATGACACTCCACGCTTCCTGCTTACCTCCCAGTTACCACCAGTGTACCACAAGGCGCTATCCTTGGTCCACTCCTCTTTGTCATTTTCACCAACACCCTGTATACATCCACAAAACAGGTCATCCTAATACAGTACGCAGACGGTTCCACTCTCATTTGCACATCTGACAACAAGGTACACCTCCTAAAAATAGCTCAGAAAGCTTTAACAGCCACTGAAATATGGCTCCATAACTCACAACTCATGCTCAACACAAAAAAAAAACTATTATTTTTTTCCCCATATCTCTCTCTCTCTTGAAAAAATAAATTAAAGTCCTGTCTTGATAATACAACCATTGAAGTCACTTCTTATAGAAAATTGTTAGGGGTGATAGTGGATGATAATCTTACATTCAACTTGCATATACAAAATTGCATAAGAAAAATTCATCAGAAACTAGGGATGCTTTATAGAGCCAAAAACTTTCTCACAAATGCATCTAAAACTACACTTGCCACCACTTGTCTTCTCCCCACTCTTCGTTATGGTGCTCCCATCTTTACTGACCTCCAGGCTTCACAAAAATTAAAACTTGAACAATGCTAGAAGAAAGTTGCTAAATTTGCAGCACATATTTCTTTCAGAACCCACCACGATATAGCACTGAAAAGCCTAAATTGGTTAGAACTGCCTCATCAGCTAACATATACACAGGTTTTTACTACCTATAAAATTATCCAGTATCCATCTGCCTGTCCAGCACTAAAAACATTCCACACAGGTATGTTCCCAGTCAGTCATTGCGATCTAGTGAACAAAAACTCCTGTCTGTCTCCAAACCTAGTAAATCAGTTGAGCATTGTGTGTACTTGTACAAAGTTGCTAAGGCCTGGAACGCCTTACTGTATCCGTCAGGTCTACACCCTCCCTACCATCTTTCAAAACTACTCTGAAAGACTTCCTAGCTAAAATCTGGTTCTGTTCTTGCTCAAAACCAGAATAAACTAATTCCTAAATGTGAACAAGTACCTTTTCATTTCTTATACCTCATTACTCTCCCTTCTTCACTTATTTCCTTACTGCTGTCTAATTCTCTTCCCCGACTTTTTCTGTAAATATACAAAGCATGTTTTCCCCTCACTTCATATTGCAATTCCTGTTTGTATTAGACTAACTTACCTTTAATTTCTCTAGAAACTATCTAAAATGTCTCTAAATATTAAATAATTGTCATATAACTTTGTATTGATTCTTAACCAGTGTTTTATATTATGTTTAATTTGTTATAATTATTTAAATGGCAGATGTTTTTGCTTTACTTTTGAAGATTGTAAAATTATTGTTCCTAAAATGTGTTGTAATAATTTGGAGCTTTTCTCCCCGGGTCTCTGCTGAAAATGGGCTTCTACCCAGTTGGACTTTCCCGGTAATTAAATGTCAATAAATAAGTGGTGTGACAAGAGTGTTTTACACAAGTATAAATCTTTGGAAATTAACTTCACAAATACAAATTAAAATATACAAGCAATATAGAATTTGTCCGCAAAAGTAACATAGTAACGTAACTAGACTAAAGACCAAATAGTTCTAGTTTGAGGTAAATTGAGACCATCTGTAAGAGAGTTTACGTATATTGCAATTATTCTCCCATAAAATTGGATATTTATTCACTATGAAATTATATTTAAGAGATAAATTCCAGAAGTTTAACAATAAAACTTACCTGTGAATTGAGATACTATAATTGCTTTGTCAGTTTGATACTTAACCATATGAAATTTGATCCTTGCTGAGATGATGAAGGTTAAAAGATTTGTTTCTTGGTTAATATTTGACAGTGGAATGTTAAGAATATGTTTGAACCATTTCTGATTTTGAAAAAAAAAAAACAGACTTTTTCTGTTGAGGGTGTAACAAAGTAAAGAGCAAGGGTGGTATTTATAAACAAGAGTTGGATGTAGTTTTCAAGGCGGTCACTGTGAGAAGACCCACAGAGTTAATCGGGCATGTACTGGGCACTTATTAATAAAGGTAGTGTGAGAATGGGCCCCATGAGTAAAGACAGACATAGTGATAACTGAAACAGGCAGTGCTGGGCTGCTCTACAGCTGGGTCAGTGCTACCTTTGGTCATGTGACCAAGATCTATATCACAATGAAGGTAGGCTAGCACAGCTGAGTCAGTGTGAGTGCATGGATGTAATGTAGCACTGCATAGTAAATGCTTGTGTTCATCCAGCACAAGAAGGGCAGCTTAGCAGCTAGACTGTTGTGGGAATGCACAACAGAATGCTAAATCTGATCAGGAAAAGAATAAAGGGGAGTAGAGCGAGCAGAGGGAGGCACACCAGGGTATGATAAGTGGTGGGGGAAGGGTCATTTTCTTTTCACAAAGGAAAGATCCCCTTTTGTGAGCCTTACAAAAGAAGGGAAAGTATTAAGGGATGGTTTAGGATAGGACAGAGGGAGAAGGGCAGGTAGTATGGGCAGACAGACAGATGTACAACACAGACTCAGACAGACTGGAACGGTATACTCACAAGTGGTGGGGAGGACACTGAATGGGCACAGACATGTAGAAGGTGGACAAGTGATGGCTAAGGAGGGTTGGACAACTACCAAGAAATGGAGATTAACACACAAAAGGGAGGGAAGACACCAGGGCATGTAGGGCAGGATCCTCACATGTTTGTATACCAGGCCATCCCAGAGGACATCAAACCCAGGCATGTCTTGCCTATGTGGTTGATGTTATGGGCTGGTTATTTTCCTGGAGGCTTGATGGTTGTGCCTTGCCAGTAATGTAACTCCACAAGAGGCACCCCACAGTGCTGATGTGTGCCCTCCAGTTACTGGCACACCTTGGCAGTCATCAGCATTCACAGCTGAGTCAGGGAGACTGGTGAGCGACCCCTAACTTCCACTTTCGGAAGAGGAGCCTTTACCCCTTTCATTGACCAGCCATGGGGAGCACCAGCAAAGTATTCATAATTTTCTTGCCAAGAGGCAGACCTAGTGACCACTGGTGGCTCAGTAGTATAGGATTTGTCTGGCACAACCTAAAGTGGTGACAGCGGCTTTACTTGTTCCACAACTGGACCTGCAGAAAGACAACACAGTATGGAAAAATGATATACTGCAACTAGTTACACAGTGGAGTGTTACAAACATCATGCACACTCCATGCACACTCTATTGCCAGGAAAGGTGGTTCACACCTTTTGCTGCACCCAGCCATACATTCCTCTGCCAGTGGAAAACAAAGCATGTACCCCTATGTCTCCATGTACAAAGTTTAACATAGTAGAATATGATACTCAGGAAAAAAGTGCTTATAGGATGCTTCAGGCTCTCCTTCCTGTTCCTCTGCTTCCCCCTTGATGATGATTGTCAGACTGGTGCTGCCTCAGATCACTTTAACAGTGCTCACCAGAACAGGAGATGTAAGTGCACCACTCACCATCCCATTAAGCTCATACCAGGCACCCACCTTCTGCAGTGGGCTGTCATACTTGCTTAGTAGATGCTCCCTAAAGTACTTGTGCAGGAAGAACAGAAAGATCCTGTACTCCCTAACACACCATGCTGGAATCCTGCATTCCACAGTGCTTGAAGTAACTTCAAGTAGCCATGGCCATTCACACAGGTCTGCTCAAGGAGCAAAATGGTCACCCCTTGTCAAAGAGACACGTTTGTGGCTCACATATCATACAGGGTGGAACTGCATTGCAACATACTGACTCTCCATAGAGCTGCACCATGGTGTTAAGAATGGATGTAGTACTGCACTTTAACCCTATAGGCATACACACGTATGCACTTACGTACTGGTCACATGCTGCATGGCCCTTGTACATGCACAGTTACATGCATTTTTGGATAAAGCATTGATTCCCAGGTAGGAGTAGTAGTGTTAACTGACACATTGTAATTTTTATATACATTAGTATAACCTCCTCACTGATGAGCTGTTATTAGCATTATATGAAGAGATAGTGCCATCTATAGCACCTTCTGACACACACAACCCTAGCTTTCACATTCGTCTTCATCTCCTAGAATTATCACTCCTCCTCCTCCTGACTCTAGCTGCACCATTTCCCCAGGATCTCATTTCTGCCATTGCTGAACTTTTTAGGAGGCTGCTGTTCTGTTTATGATCCTAACATAACTCACCTTTTACTTGCTGAATGCCCCATCTTTCTGAACACTGCAATGGTGTCTTAGCTGTCTTATTGCTGCTTCAGGCATATAGTAACAGAACTGTGAACCACCTGAACAGGTGACATTAGAGCAGGTCATAGTTTTAACAAAAAGTACTCAGAATGCAAAAAATTTTCAAAATGTAACACCCAGATTTGTAATATATCGATTCATATTGATGATGTAACTGACCCTGATGCATGTATAAATTCATACAATGGGAAGAGGTACAATAAGGGATAATTTATTTATTTTTTAACCCCTTTTTTGCATTATCACTTGAGGTAGTCAAAAATACATATACATAAAAGAAAACAAAACCAATTTAATATGTTTACAGTTACAAATATTATACATAACATGTATGTTTTGTGTAATTGTCATCAATTCAAACTTACATACATTTCCTACCTTCCCTTAAACCTCTCTTTTCTTCCAAACCATTATTATACATGTATTGTTCTCACAATTTCTATTTTTTCTATGTAATTTACTCCTACCCTTTCTAAAGATCCCACTTCCAGTTCTTTTATGTCTGTTAAAATATTCAGTACTTCAAATACAGTAGGTTTAGATTTTGATTTCCATTTTCTAGTAATTGCTTTTTTTTGCAGCCACCAGCATTAAACTTAACGAGGACTTACCATGTCTAGGCAGTTCAGATCATGTATCACAGCTCACAAAAAAAATAATTTCCTTAGTTACACTCATTTGCTCACTCAGTATTTCGAACAGATTACTCTGGAGGGAATTTTTGAAGTCTGCTACTCATTACTCTCCCAAAACATATGTTCCCAGTTGCCTCTTCTCCATCACACCTCCAACATTTCACTTCTGCCTGAGAAAAAATTCTCTGGAGTCTGCTTGGGGTATAAAAATACCTATGTGAGCACTTCTAAACAAAAATGCAAAATTTTCTATACTTTGTTGCATATTTGGGAGCCATACATAGTCCTCCTATTGTTTCCTTGTGAATTGCCTATCGAATCTCTCTTCCCAATCTTTTATAACCTCCTCTGATTGATTCCAATAGTTATTGTGCAATATTTTATATGTCCTACTAATTATTAATTTTTTAACAGCAGCTTTTGTTCTAGATTAAACAAAAAATTCTACCAGTGCAGGTCTTTCACTTTAGATTCCCCTATCCCCTTCTGTTTGTCTGTACTGATATCAATCCCTGATAGGGAATGCAGTATCTAGCCTGCAGTCCAACTGTCTGCTTGGTCTCTTCCCACTGTATTACCTTTCTCTCTGTCTCTGTCTCTAGTTATTTGTTGCCAGTACCTTGGTTCCTTTGTCAGTTTTCTGTAGTAAATTCCAGCCAACCTCTTACCTATTCTCTGTACCCCTAATTGCAGTAATCTCTATTGGCAGAATCTCCTTTCTTCATTCTCATGTTGGCTTAGTTCTTAGAATACTTTCTGCTATTTTAAAAATATAATATTTTTATATGGCTGTTAGTATTCTGCTTAAGGATCTTCATCCCACTCTCTCCTTATTTCTTGAATTTCCCCCTGCTTCATCATCATCTGTTTCCACTTTGATTATAGCTCTCCGATTGCATTATGTATATGAGCCTTAACTGTGTAGCTTTAAAATATCCCTTCAAATCAGGTAATCCTAAACCACTTTGTTCTCGTGGAAGGATCAGTTTATCCCTCTTCCTCTCCCAGATTAAAATCCTTCAACTCTTTATTAATTACTGTCCAGAACTTCTCCTCTGGTTGATAAAAATATGCCTGACCTCTACATAAAACTTAAGGAACTGAAAAATTTTCACTGCTTGTATCATTCTAGCCATATCCATAAATAAGAGCTTGTAGTTTCTCAGTTTTTGTATAATCTTTTGTTTAGTCTCTTCCCACATTCCCTTAACTGCCATTACTGAATCCTTTTTAATCCATACTCCTAAATACTTCATTTTATCATGTCCCCATAAATATGGGTATTGCTGAACCAATTCATGTGTGGCCACATAGTTTACAACTATAGCCTTTGTTTTGTCTACATTAAATTTTTTATCCCCAAAAGACTTGAAACTGTCTCAGAATGTTCCACAATACTCAGACGTCCTTTTCTTGTTTTATCAGGTGCAGAATAGTATCATCTTCAAATAATGCTAGCTTTTCATAATTACCATACAAATTATATCCTTAACTTTGAGCCCCTTATTTTCTTTATCAATGGTTCTAAATATAAAGCAAATAACAAAGGGGAAAGAGGACACCTCTGCCTGGTTCCTCTAATCAGACAGAACGTTTCAGTAAGGAACACTCCTCCAACCCCCCCCCCCATGTGCGCACGGGCGCGCACACACACACCACACACACACACAAACTCTATAATTTTTGCCTCGGATTCCTCATATATCCTCTTAATTTACCTTACAATTTTATCAGGGAATGCAAATGCTTACATTGCCATCCCCATGAAAGCCTGGCTTATTCTGTTGAATGCCTTCTCTGCATCAAAACCCACCAGCAACAGTTGTATTTTTGTACATTCTGCTTCCCTTCTGGATCATCATTGTTTGATTACTGTTGTCAGATGTTTGCTAACCCTCCAGAAAACACATTGATCCCTATCTGTCTATGCTGGCATAACCTTTGTCATTTTTTTACGTATTATAGATATGAACACTTTATATAATCGTGATTTAAAATTAAAATGGGCCTATATGAAGCTGGGTCTGATGGGTCTTTACTGTCTTTAGCTATTACAGCCACCAAAGCTTTCTTCCAGGATGGCTTGTACTTCCACTCCTTTTAAAATACTGTTAATATTGTCCAGATCTTTATCACTTTTTTCCTTCCTATCTTCCAAACTTCCACAGGAATGCCATCTATTCCTGGAGAATTTCACAGCACTGTTTTTCATCTTATCTCCTCCTATCTTAACTGTTAATTGTTGAGCCTCATCTACTTCTAACCTTGGCATACCTAAATATTTGCATTTATGCTTTTTCTTGATTTCCAAGTTTCTCTGCTTTATACGAATTCTCATAAAAGTTCTGAAATATCTCTAATACTTCTGTAGTATCTCAGTTTATTTTTCCTGTTATTGGCTCCCTAAGTTTAGCAACATCCCTTTCTATTTTCTGTTCTAGAAGCCACTGTGCTAAGTGTTTGTGTTCTGGAGTTTTTTTCAAAAACAAAAAAAGTTGCTTAACAGCAATTCTTCTAAAACTCATTTATATTATCCAGATACTCACATTTTCTCTTTAGCTCTCTGCAGTTGTGCCTCTTCTTGTTCTGTGAGATCCCCCTGATTCTTGCAATACTTTAATCTTTGTCAGCCCCCATAAATAATACTTGTTAATTTTTAACCATATCTGCTTTTCTTTTATTTCAACCCTATTTTCAAGCTCCACTTTCATTTTATCCAACTCACTAGCTCTAAATTCTGAAGAAATTTCTATCTTCTGTAATAACCCTCAAATAATTTCCACTACACATTCATTAAATTCCTCTCTTTGCTATATGTCTAGTTTAAGGGTGCTGTATTATTGCTGTTCTGTTTTAAAAGCCAGGGGGTAAAAATGAAGTGTTTACATTTAGAGACTGATTGATGCCCAGGACAAGGAACTTTTTAACCAAGGACATGTAATAAAGCAGTGTGACAAAGGTGGAGGAACTTAATTGTTGTATTGGGCAACAGACACTGTGCTCATCTGAGCTCCTGCTGTTGCTGCGTAAAACAAGGAGTGTCATATAGGCTGCCAGTATGATCACATCTGCTGTAGTTACATATCAGCGCACTGTAGCCGAGTGACATGCAATGACATGGGCAGCTGCTACTACTATTGTACAGCCTCACAGTCTTAGTGAACTGCCAGTGACTTAAGTCTGTCACTGGAGTTCATCAGCTGCAGTAAAGAAAACCATTTCCTCACTGAGTAGCAGTGAGCAGCCTGAAATATCCATCTTGAAAGTGGTGCAATAGTTCTACTCATTGCCACGTGATATCTGGTTCAGTAGTGTCCACTACACCCATTGCGATGTGATATATGATACAATAATGTCCACTACACCCATTACCACATATACGGTACAGCAGTGTCCACTACACCCATCACCATGTGATATATGGTACAGCAGTGTCCACTGCATCCATCAACATCTGATATAGGGTACAGCAGCATCCATTACACCCATCAACATCTGATATATGGTACAGCAGTGTCCATTACATCAATCTCCACGTGATATATGGTACAGCAGTGTCCATTCCACCCATCGCCAGGTGATATATGGTACAGCATTGTCCACTCCAGCCATCATGTGATACTGTATATGCTACAGCAGTGTCTGTTCCAGACATTACTATGCGATATATGGTGCAGCAGTGCCCACTCCACCCATCGTGATATATGGTACAGAAGTGTCCACTCAACCCATCACCATGTGATATATGGTACAGCAGTGTCTACTTCACTCATCGTCATGTGATATATTGTACAGCAGTGTTCACTCCACTTGAGTATCGATACAGATGCCAGCTATGCTTGCTTTATACCATGCTGTTCCATGTAATTGGAAAATTGAGTCTTCTAACTGAAGATCTTGGA
Organism: Protopterus annectens; assembly: GCF_019279795.1. NCBI lineage: Eukaryota > Metazoa > Chordata > Ceratodontiformes > Protopteridae > Protopterus > Protopterus annectens. The sequence goes on from NC_056735.1 coordinate 44,718,484, forward strand.
TTATCTTGCACGTCCAATTCAACATGTGACACAGGTCACCTCCAGGCACCCCAACAGGTGGTTAGTCTTCTTCCTCAAAACTCAAAATTCTGCCTTTGGCTGCCATAATGCACTCCTCCTCTTTCAGTACCCCAGATCTCATTTTAATCCTTTGGAACAAGTAGTTTGGCTCAAGAATTTAGATAATTCTTGTTTATTTTGTTATTCGGTGTCATTTAAAAGTTTATAGTATTTGTATAACTATACAGAGAACTTAAACTTTTTCCTGTTACATTTTTTCATCCTCATTGCTTCCAGTTTGGCAATTAGGCCAGATGTTAACATTTCACTACTATTTTTAGAATTTAGGTTATATTTGGATCTTTTTGTGTACTTATTGTGATAGTGTTGTTGAATTTTAGTATTTCTGTTTCCAAGTTAGTTGTGCATTGTGATTACTTCCTTTAGCTAGTGATGCCATCCTGGTATTTTCATATAATCTATCTTTTTTACCCCTTTTAACTTTTCTCACTGCACCATCAGAGTACTCTTCCTTACCATAGTTGGTACTATTTTCCTCCCTCATCCAACACTTTAACAAAAAATAAATAAATAAATAATAATAATATTTATTGTCCTTTTTTTCCTATCATTCAAAGATGTCTGAAAAAGGCACTTCAGTGTTTAAAACATGTAAAAAGTGTGGCCATAAGCTTCTTCTATCAGATGCACACTATCTATGTGTGTGCTGTCTGGGCCCGACCACCTGAGTATAGGTTGTACTATTTGTAAAATTTTCAACCCATGAGCAATTGCAGATCGTAAAAATAAGTTAATCTTAAAGGGTTTACTTCCTACATCATTTTTGGAAACAATTACTGGGGATCAGCATCCTAAAATTTCATCTAAGGAGACTTCAAAAAAGTCCCCTAGACCATCTGGCTCTTCCACTCTGTCATCAACAGAGCCACCGAAAAAGAAACATAGATCAAATCTGAAGGCTTCTTTCAGAAACTTCTACAGATCCGAGTTTGTTGGATCCAAAGCTCCTTCCAAGAACTATGCATTCACCATCCATTGACCCAGTACCGTCTAGGGTCCCAGCTCCCTTTTTGGAAAGACAGCATTCAAAATCCCCTTCTATTGCCTCCTCTTCTTCTTCATGGAATCTCACTGAAGCTGACATGGATAGGATGAGGATGAAATTTTTCTTGACGTAGATACAGATGGGAGTTCTCCCAGCACCTACCCCTTTGGGGCAGGAAGCCTTGATCTGTTCTACCCATCCACTATCAACTCCTTCTCCAATCCAGCAGTCTGTTTCGGAGTCCTTGGATCCAAGTTTGCCAAGACCATCTGGCTTGGATCTGAGGATTTCTGTGAGCCCTCCAGCTCCCACGATTTTGGAGCTGGATGACTCTTGGAGCTGGAGCATACCAGTCAGACCTGAGGTGTTGGAGTCAACGCCGAAGTTTTCGGAGCCAACTCTGCCCCCCAGAGCCTGTGTTTTGGATAGCTCAGCTCCGAGCACTGCCTTGGGTGGAATGCCTTTGGGGGAGACTGAGCCGATGGGGCAGAAGCATGGTTTCTTCCCATCATCAGCTTCCTTCTTCCCGGAACATTCTGCCTTTGAGATAGTGGAGAGAGTGTTCTGTGCTTCAGTTGGATGGATGGTTTCCCCCTTGGATATCCCTTCAGGATCTCATGTGTCTCTGTGCCTTGAGCCTCAACATTCAACTCCACAGGGACAGCCACTACAACCTCTCCAGGCTGCCCAGTAGGGTATCACCATCTCTTCTGATACTTCTCCGGAGCATCCCACTGAAATACCTCAGAAGAGAAATTACAAAAAGAGGCACTTAGATTCCCCTCAGGAATCTATCATGAAGCTACTGATTTTGACGAAGGGTAAGCATCCCCAAGATCATCCGAATACGTCTCATTTGGAGACATTCTAGAGAGCCTTAAACAAAGGAGTGGCTGGTCCTCCCACAATCCTTTGATCTGGCCCATCTACCTCCTGGGTTACTCCATCCACAGATGACCTCATTGATTTGATCTTTAAGCGGGTGTGGAAGGAGCCTGACTTGATTGAACCTATCACCAAGAAACTGGATCGCATTCTGGCACCACCGACAAGAAGGGAGTTTTGGAGTAAGGGAGCACCTGAGGATGCCATGGTTGTGGCGGCAGTCAGTAAGAAAGAACTTGTGGAGCAAAGTTCCACTGACCATTCCACTAACAGGGAGTCTAGGGCTTTGGACAGATTTGAGACGTGTGTCTATGATTCAGTGACCTTCGCTCTTAGGTTGCTGAACTATTTGCCACATTTCTCTAGGTTGCCAAGAGAATAGATAAAAGAACTGTCAAATTCTTTTTCAAGGTCCACTACTGCTGAGACTTGGTTTTCTGTGACCTCACAGTTGGTGACCCTACAGTCCATTTCAAACTCATCCATGAGGCTTATCTCTCATGCTGTAGAGAGTACCTCAAGGACAGTGGGTTCAGGCATTTCCATTAGGAGGCATGCTTGGATTCACTTGTGTGACTTTGCAGAGCTGTTCAAGTCCTCTTTCATCAATGCCCCCCTTGGCGGAACTTCTTTATTTGGCTCCAAAGTGAAGGACACACTCTCCAGGTGCAGAAAAGATGGAAAGACTTTCTCTGCTGTGGGAGTATGTTTTTTGATCCCTCAAAGAGCCTTCTCTAGGAACCATCGAGGAGGATGAAAAATGTGGTTCAAAAAAATGTCAGGGTCCTTTCCAAGATCCACATGGAGACAGTTCCCCCAGGGACAGAGAGGGGAACTCAAATGGAGGATGTTGCCTGTCTGGCATAGGTGGCCCCCAAAACCAAGGGTCCAGAGATTTTTTTCTCGGATAGACTCTATCAGCACACCTGAAAAGAGGCCTGATTGTCCCCCTCTGGAGACAATCGAGGGTCATTTATTCCTGCACCACAGAGCCTGGCTAGCTATCACAAAAGATACATGGGTGCAGAGGATCATTTGTAGAGATTATATAATCCCCTTTTCCCTACCACCTCCAGCCTCATGCAAGATTCCAGATGTTCCACCGAGTCAGAGGAAAACAGCAGCACTATAAATAGAAAAGTTGCTAGAAAAAAATAGTCATCCAAGAGGTCCCACCAGACCAGATATAATCCGGAACTTACTCAAGATTCTTTTTAGTGCCAAAGAAAACATTGGGCTGGAGACTAGTTTTGGATCTCAGCAACTTGAATAAATCAGTCTGACACACAAAATTATGGATGGTTGTGGTTCAGTCCAGTTTGCTCTTTTTGAGCAAGGACAACTGGATGTGCTCGATAGACCTTCAAGATGCATACTGTCACATAAAAATGAACAGACAGTCCAGAAGGTACATATGTTTTTGGCTGGGAACTAGTCATTACCAATTCAGAGCCCTGCTCTTTGGTCTCGCCACAGCCCCCAGGGTGTTCAAATACATGGCAGTGGTAGCTGCTCACTTGAGACAGCAGGGATTCCAGGAGTTTCCATATCTAGACTACTGGCTTGTCACTGCCCCGACCAGGCATCCACTCATAAGAGTGAGAGATCAGGTACTCCAAATTTGTTCCCTTCTAGGAATCACAATAAACTACAACAAATCCCATTTAGAACCATCTCAAATACTGGATTTTATAGGAGCAATTTTCAACATGGCATCTGCATTTGATTCCTCTAGCAAGAGTACAGACCATAAGAATTCACATCAAGAAAGTTGTTCACAGTACAAAAATTTCAGCCTGATCGATTCTTCAAGCCTTGGGGTCAGTGTCAGCTGCCATAATTTTAGTCCTCCTGGCAAGATTTCATATGAGAATTTTTCACTGGATACTAACAACACTTTATCAATGAACAAAGGATCACTCAAACATGTAAGAACTACCTTTGGTGGTGGATTCAATCAGATCAGGTTCTACAAGGCCGTCCTTTTACTCTCCCTCAACCCAAGGCCATAAGGACTATGGGCACATCCCAGACTGAGTGGCAGGAGCATTTCCTGTGGAAAACAGTCCAAGGCACTTAGTCCCCTGAAGAGGCCAATTTGCATATCAATGTCCTACAGCTGAGAGCAGTGCTGTTACTGTTGCAAGCCTTTTAGGACGCTCTCCCTTTAGGGACAGTTGCGATTCAACAGACAATATGTCAGTAGTTTGGTACATGAACAAATAAGGAGGAACTAGATCTTATCGCTTATGTCAAGAAGCACTCAGAGTGTAGCAATGGGGGATCTCATCCATCTGCTTTCTGATAGCAATGCACATTCCAGGGAAGTCCTACATGATAGCAGACAAATTGAGCAGATCCATTGGTCTCTCAATATGAAAGTAGCAGAAATTATTTTCCATCAGTGTGGCCAGCCTTGCTGCAATCTTTTTTACTTTTTCCCTAATCAACAAGTGCAGCAGCTTCTTTGCCCTGATTCCCCCACTGGGGTGGAATCACTGAGGGATGCTCTGCTCCATGATTGGCCCCCTGATCTCCTCTATGCTTATCCCCTGACTCCCTTGATCCCCAAATTTCTGCAGAAAGCTGCCAGACATCCTGATTGCGCCTTACTGGCCTCAACAGATTTGATTTCCCCTTGCTTTGATCTCATCTACTTTTCCCAACTTGGATTCTGGATCCGATTCCAGATGACCTGTCTCACCCGACAGGGATGGTTCACCCAGATATCTCAAACCTAAAGCTGGCAGTGTGGTTTCTACACTTCAGTTATTAACCAGACAACAATGTTGTCATCCCCTGTCCATCATATACTTTTATCTTCCCATAAAGGTTCTACAAGAAAACTTTACAGAAGCAAATGGAAAAAGTTTGCTTTTTGGGTACATCAGAAATGCACTGACCCCTTCTCAGCTCCCATAAAACGTGTTCTTGATTTTTTGGCAATGATTTTTGAGGGAGCTAGCTCCTCAACAGTTAGAGTTCAGTCGGCAGCAATTTCCAACTTTCATATTGGGTTTGAAAATTCTTCGATGGCGTCATCTAAGTTTTGTAAATCTGGTACTGCAGGCCTTAACTCATTCCCCATTTAAATCAGCAGGAAAATGTCAGCCTAAACTTCTAACATGGAAAACTGTCTTTCTTGTAGCCATTACTTCAGCCAGAAGAATTATTGATCTTCAAGCACTGTCCTGTAAACCTGCCGACTTGATTTTAAATAGAGCTAGAGTAACATTATGAACCAATCCTTCTTTCCGTCTTAAGGTGGTGTTAGAATCCAATATCAGCCAGTCCAGTAATCTGCTTGTCTTCTTTCCAAAAATTGAAAACAAGGGAGAAAACATGGTGCACTTGTTAGACATTCATAGACCGTTAGGTTTCCTTTTACACAGAATAAAAGAAATTAAAAAATCTGATCAGCTATTTATCTTTTATTTTGATGTTTCCACAAAGGTCCTTCTTCCAGAACCATAAAGGCCCTGCAGATTTGTGGTATAAGACATGACATCAGCAGCTGTCTGGTCATTTCACTGAAACAGATTCCTGCAGTCACAGGGGGCCACTTCAGTGAACATGGGCCCAGAGGTCAAGGTGGTCTGCAGAACCAGGTATTTTATGTCCCTTCCTAGGGTAATCAGCAGAAGCCCTGAGAGCTTGCCTGAACCTCCTATTTCTAGAGGTAGTTGTGAGTTGCTTATCCCCATACAAACAAGTGTGGTTGGCCATCACACAAAACAAATGGATGAGCGATGTTATCCAGAAGTTATAAAATACAGCATTTGGAACTGCCCAACATGACCTCCCCACCACAACCAGATGCCCCACCCTGTCAAAAAGAGGTGTCAAAAATCTTATTATAAAAATAATCATCCAGGATGCCCCACCAGACTAGAGGGGGCCCAGGATTTACTCAGTTTTCTTTTTAGTTACCAAGAAAATAGAGCACTTAAAACCAAGCTTAGATCTCAGTGGTCTGAATCTCTACACGATGGAAACCAAGTTATAGATGATCACAGTGCAGTCTATCCTTCCATGCTTACAGGAGACTAGATGTACTCGGTGGACCTTTAGGATACAAATTTGTACATAAAAATTGCCAAATCATTCACAAGGTTTCTACACATGTATACAGAAGCCAGTCGTTATCAGTTCTTTGAAAACAAGCAAACTGGAAACAAAGAAGCAAATAAATAAAAACACCACCACAGATCCAGACAAATCAATTTATTCACCTCACACCTCTAGCACCTCAGCAAAAATGCTTTCAAGGAGTAAAAGCAATCTAAAAAAAAAATCCATAAATATACCATCAGTTAAACAATTAAACAGTTGCACTTCATTAAACAATTAAAACATTTAGCACACATTAAGTCATGTACTTCCACTTACATTCACCATTTAACCCCCTGGGTACCAATGTATTCTATTTTAAGATTTACAAAGTTTGTTTATACAATAATTTGTCTTTAAAATCACCATTTCCTCCATCTCCAAGTGTATTTGTTCCAGTATGTAACCTTTCAATAATGATAGGTCACTGTGGTGAATTTTTTGAAAATGAGCACCCAAGGAACTTTCAGTTTTAACATTTTTAATATCCCTAACATGCTCCTGCAACCTTATTTTGAAAGATTTTACACTTTCTCCCCACATAAAATAAATTACAAGGGCATTTTAATATATACACAATGCCCTGAGTGTTGCAACAAAGCTTTTTTTTTTGGAATAAATATCTTACCATTTATTTTAGCAAACCTATTCACAATATTGCTACACACAGAGCATTTGTTGCACTTAAAAGTACCTAACTCCACAGAAAGTTGCTTACCCAACTTATTTAAAGGGGGAACAAACCTACTATGTACTATAAAATCTAACAAGTCATGCCCTCTTTTATGAGATATAGGGAAAATGTTTAACCAGCCCAGATAATATCCTATCTTTAAACAAAATAGGCCAATAATGTCTTGGTAAGTCATTAAGCTGTTCACTTAATATAAGTTGTAACAAAATATATCTTTTTCTACAGCTTCATGTTGAACCCTCATTCCATATTTATAAAATGTACAACCAGTCATTTGAAAACTAGATTCATGAACTACATTATTCCTATTTCTAACCTCACGCCTATCTAAAATTTTATTCAAGGCCTCCAAAATTATTTCATCCCTATATCCTCTATTAATAAACATTTCGGCTGTATAAAGGGCCTCTTGAAAAAAAAAAATCATGTTCCTATCTAATTCTAATAAATTCTCCATAAGGTAAACCTGAAATTAGATGAGGAGGATGGCAACTAACCCCATGTAAAAAAAAATTCCCTCGTCTCTCTTCCTGCGTACCATTGTAAGAAACCTCCAATAATTCATACCAACTAAATCCAAATCAAGAAAAGAGATATGTTTACCTGCGTGTATCCCTTCAAATCTAAAGCCAAATCTGTTGTTTTGAATTTGTTCAATAAAATCATGAGCAGAATTCAGTTCCCCATAAAAGTAATAAAAGTCATCTATACAATGAAAATATTTAACTACTTGATTCTTAAAACATATATGGGGATACAAGTACTTCAGTTCAAATAAATCCACGGTAATATTGTCATACATAGGGACAAAAGAAGCCCCATGGCCATTCCCTGAATTTGATTATATAATTCAGAACTGAATGTAAAAAAAAATATTTTTGAGACAAAACATTAGCAATTCAACAACATAATTTGACCTAAGGATTATCACCGAAAAAATAATAGAGGCTGCACACCATGTTAGTGCTGTATATTAGTATATAAGATCTTAACATCCATAACCAACCAATACATATCATTTTTCCACTTAACTTTGTTAATCTTATCCAAAAAGTCCTGTGTGTCTTTAATATTTGAAGGAATTTATGGTACTATCGGCATTAGATATTCATGTAAAACAATTCCTAGATTGTAGAGAAAATATTTTTGTGCAAACACTATAGGGCGTCCATTAAGATTGTCTATTCCTTTATGTATTTTAGAAAGACAATAAAAAGTTGCTATCTGACATCCTTTAGAGTTAATTTTTTTCTCCACATCCATTTTGGAAGAGTAACCCAAACATGCAGTTTAACAATACAGCAGATTTTTCCACAGCCTCATTGTACTTCAGAATGTCACATTTTTCATAAACCAAGACATCATTAAATGTTTATAACACATTTTGGCATGCTGTATATGATTTAGTACAATTATTTTATTCCCCTTATCCACGGGCTTAATTACCGTGTCCCTATTATCTTTTAAATGATTCAAAGCTTTCCATTGTTCCTTGGTAAGGTTATAACCAATATTTTTAAATTTATAAAAATCAGCAAACAAATTTTTAGCAGCCTGTGTAAATGCTGTAATAAAACTTTGTATGCCCTCATTGTTAAAGGGAGGTATAAACATACTTCTACTTTGAACTGTAGAAATATCTAACCTGCAATAAGCATTAATTTCCTCAGGCAGCATATTATTTACATCAGACGTACGTGAATAAAATGAGATATCTTTGCTATCATTCAAACCATTTAAATCACATAAATCACATTCACCATTCTGTTGATTAAAAATATTTAAGATATACTTCACATTTAAAAACATAAATTGAAAGGTTGCATATTGGAACGAGTACACTTGGGGATGGGGGAAATGGTGATTTTAAAGATAAATTATTGTATAAGGAAACTGTTCATTTTACAATATGATACATTCGTATCCAGGGGGGTTAAATGGTGAATGTAATTGGAAGTACATGATTTAATGTGTGCTAAATGTTTTGTTTAGTGAAGCGTAATTGTTTAATTATTTAATTGATGGATATATTTATGGATTTTTTTTTTTAGATTGTTTTTACTCCTTGAAGGCATTTTTGCTGATGCGCTAGAGATGTGAGGTGAATAAATAGATTTTGCTGGATCTGTGGTGGTCATTTTTATTTTCTGAGTATCAGTTTCTTACCCTACTATTTAATTTTACCACAGAAAGGATGTTCACCAAATGCATGACAGTGGTTATATCTCACATGAGACTGCGGGGAGCCATATTTTCCCATATCTTAATGACTAGCTCCTACCCTCTACCACAAAGAGTCATTGGCAAAAGCAAGCCATTATTTACTGCAGTTGTGCCGTCTCAGAGGATAACACTGCAAAGTCGCAGTTGGAGCCATCACAGAACCTGTTTTTTTAGGCAGTCACTTGCACAGTCTGAAAAAGATCATGAAACTACTTGGGACAGGATACCTTTTCTACAATCAGCAGCTCATCACTTGTTATCTCAGCCTGGACCCATCTTATCTGATTCTGTGAGTACTAAGACTGATGGTAGACGGCCATCATTACCATCAACTGTATATCACATGCAAGTTATCACATGAGGGAGTTGCAGTGGACTCCTGAGTACAGTGGTTACACTTGGTGGAAGGTATGGATGAGTTCATCTATCCAGGGTGTCTTGGACTCATCTGCACTAGTGATTGCGTACCCTGATCCTGACAACTGGATGTCTGTTTGTCCTTCCCTTACCAATAGCCACAGTTGCCTCAGATGCATCTGCGAGGGTGCGCTACTCAGGGCAGACAGTAAGAAGAGTGCTTAACTCATTCCCTCCAGTACGGCTCTTTTGAGTGTGTACTGTTAACCTGAGCCTTTAAAAAGATGAAGTTATCACCTTACAGCTCAAACAAATATTCATATTTCTGGAACCATAAGTGTTACTAGAAAACTGCAAATGGCAAACTATTTAGGATAAATTTATATTTACGTAGTGGCATTCATTCAGCTTGATGCTTTAAACTGGATTTTATAAGTCAAAATAAAGGCAGTGAATATTAATTTTGTAATTTTTTATAAACAGCTTATGATATATCCTTAACCATTCAAGACGCATGCTGCCAGAAGGCTTTTCTTCATACTGCTGTGAGCAGTATGAAGGCTTTGCAGTTCTGTCTGTGTTACCTGAATGTTGAGATATTTAGAGAAATATAAAAAATATTACAATACAATTAAGCATTAGACAAATAACATTCAATATCACTTTAACTGCATTAAACAGAGGTCAAATGTCAGTACAGTTGGGTTTGCCATCATGTATGCTTTAAGATGACATCTTCAGTTACCTTGTGTATAGCATGGTTTTAGAATTGTTAATGCAAATATGAACAAGCAGTATTTGATGTCTAGACACGTCAGTAGACGGTAAATACAGAAACGTCTGGAGGCCACTTGGCTGTAATGAGTTAAAATGGATAAAAAAAGTCATGTTGTTACACTCTTGGAACAAGAGGAGAATCTATACATCTATATACTTGAGGTGAGGGAGGTTCTCCTTATGTTGCAGGCCTTGCAAATCACATCCCTTAGGGTCTCATAGCGATTCACCGTTTAAGTGGAGTGGTAGATCATCACATAAGTTTTCATTAGCGCATATCTCCTTTGTCAAGAGGCCATGACAGTATGGGAATGGGTGATGTCATCAGAATGCTTTCTTCTCACAATGCACCTCCCTCTTTGGATCAAGTGGGCAGGCTCAGCAGGTGCAATATGATGCTCCACAAGTGGTCCCTCCTGTATTGATGAGTTAAACTTTTCTGTAGCCTGTTTGTATCCCTAAGTGCAGCAACTTCTTTCCATTATCCCTACTGAGGGACAGACCCCCAGCGATGATGAAATTCAGCAGTGACCACTGGGGCTTCTGTATGCCTTCCTACCACTTCCTCTGATAATGAGATTCTTACAGAAGGCTAGATTATGCAGTGTAACTGTTGTACTTGTGACTCCATTCTGGCCTTGACAACTATGGTTCCACTTGCTTTGACCTTCCCTAAAGAAGGCTTTTCTTCTGCATCTACTGTCACACCCATCTGGAAGGCCTGTCCCAGACATTCAGTCCCTACAGCTAACCACACGCTTTTTCCATTCTTCTTGATGGGCAGGGACTCTTTGAATGCACTAAGAGTAGTTTAGATTCTTAATGCTCCTCACAAACCTTCCACTAGGAATCTTTAAGAGTCAAATGGACAGAGTTCTCCCCATGAGCAGTTCAAGGGGTGTAACTCCCCTTCTCAGTTCCTATAAGCCCTGCACTCCTGTTTTGTATTCTTTGTTTAATACAGGCTACAGTTCCTGTACTATCAAGATAGCTCTGGCAGCAACTTCCAAGATGGCTGCACATTGAGTACCACCTTAATTCTACCTCTCCCAGTGTGAAAACAGAAATGTAGCAGAGAAAGCCAGTGGATTTATACTTTTGGGTAAATTTCAGAAGCTGGCTAGTAAGTGCAGTTCCTGGATGCCAGGAAAAAAGAAATATGTACACAGGACCTGAAGGGAAACCAGCTCCAAAAGGTGAGGAAAAAAACACTGACTGGGAAAAGTACTGCAGCTGTTCAGCAAAAAGCAGTGCAAGCTCCAGACATGACTTCCAGTAACCTAGTAGAAAGACAAGACAATGGCACACAGACCTGATTAAAATAAATGAAACACTGATGGAGTATAGCAACTCAAACAACAAAAGGTTGGAAAAAATGGAAGAAGTTTTAAACAGATATTTAGATCAAATGATGAAACTGCAAAAATCAGAAGTCAAAATGAAGAAAAGGCTGGCTGAATATGAGACTGCACAGTAAGATGATTAAAAAAATAATAGAGTTAGAGGACAGAGAACATAGGAAAAAAAACAAGATTTTCTGCTGAACCAGAGAATATGGAAGGAACAGATTGTATTAATTTTATGAAAGCACAGATAAACAACTGGACTGGTATTCCACAGCAGGAATTATTAATTGAAAGGGCACATCCTGTGTATGCACCATACCTGGTTACATGAATGCAACCTAGACATTTAATAGTAAAGATGCAATCCTACCAGCAGAATGAGTCAATTCTAACATAACAGTGACAGAAGGAAAAAGTACTAAAAGTGGGAGACAGCAGAGAGTTTGTAGAGAATGATTACTCCTTGTATATGTTCATAGGTTCATACTAGGCTATCTGCCCTAGGGCATTTATAAGCCTAGCCAGAGTGTGTTTCGCTTTCGCCACCCATTTTAAATAAATTTTGCTATGCCCTTTTTCGAGGTTAGTATACTGCGCCTCTGTCTAACAGTGACACAGAAGTGATACCCGGGGTAAACCTACGATCTCCCATCCACTCATCAAGATTCCTCTTGAAGAGAGTCAATGAGGGACTCTGCCTAACCTGGACTGGGATTTTATTCCAGAGTGAAGGGAGCCTCTGGGTTATGAATCTGTCCCTCCAGCATGTCCTATTTATTTCAGTGCTGAGGTTCAAGTCTCTCGAGCATGTAGCTCGATGGGATTTGGATTTTCTGAGGTGCAGCATGTCCATTAATTCCGGGTTGGACATGGCTTTATACGTCAGGCACAGATCACCTCTGAGCAGGCGGTATGCCACTGAGTAGAGCTGGAGTTTCTTTAACCGGGCAGCATATGGCATCTGTTTGAGCCCTATGATCCTCTTGGTGAGGTACTTTTGGGGTCTTTCCAGTTGCTGCAGGTGTCTGGTAAGGTACATCCCAAAAGGGGCATTGTACTCATTTATGGGCCTGATGAGGGATGAGTAAAGAGGCATGATGACCTCCCCTGATCTAGATGTGAATCCCTTCATGATTAGGTGGGCTATATAAAATGTTTTTCTAACCACTTTGGCCACGTGGTTGTCTAATGAGAGATTGCTATCAGCTTGGGTCCCCAGGTCCCTAATTACTTCTTCTGTACTTAATGGATTACCACCTATGTGGTAATTTGTGGGCACTTTGTTTTTGCCAAAGGGGATGACTATACACTTTTTGGCGTTTAGCTTGAGGCCATGGCTCTGGCACCAGTTGTCTGTTTCTATGAGGCCCTTTTGGAGGATGCTTGTGTCGGCTGGAGAGTCGATTATGGCACCCAGTTTGCAGTCATCTGCGAACTTAGTCAGCCACAGTCCTTCCGTGTTGGCCTGTACCTCCGAGAAATATATACCGAACAAGAGAGGTCCGAGGACTGAGCCTTGTGGGACGCCACTTGTAACTGGTTTGGAGTCTGACATGGCTCCAGCAATTCTAACCATGTGGGTTCTTTCCTTGAGCCAGTTTGCAACCCATCTAGTGACACAGGGGTTTATATTTAAGCTGGTGAGCTTATCTATAATGCCCGAGTGGGGTATTGTATCGAAGGCTTTTGTGAGGTCCAGGTAGGCTGTGTGGACCACCTTGGTGGCCTTGGTGACTGTTTCAAAGAAATCAACCAGGTTTAAGAGGCAGGATCTGCCCTTAACAAAGCCAAACTGGGTAGGATCCAGTGTCTGTAGGTCCCCAATATCTTTATTTATGAGGTCCATGATGATCCTTTCCATAGCTTTGCAGACCAAGCTAGTCAGGCTTATGGGGTGATAGTTTCCAGGATCCGTTGAGGCACCACCTTTGTGGAGAGGGACCACTGTTGCTGTACGCCACTCTTTGGGTACATATCCTGTAGTAAGGCTGAGATTGAACAGTAGTTTTATGTTTGGGTTTAGCTCTTCTTGGAGTTCATGTAGGATGCAGCCTGGGACACCGTCTGGTCCCATTGATGCTGTTTTTTGCTTTGGAGAGAGCAGCTCTTACCTGAGCATCTGAGATGTCAGGGGGGCAGCACTCTGCTGGGATAAATATTTGCCCTTTTGGTGGGGAGGGGGGGGAGTTTGCGCTGAACCTGTCAGCTAGGATGTTGGCAATGTCTGTGGATTCGGTGTATTTTTTGTCATTTTGGACTAATTCTGAGCATATCTGGGAATTCCCACCCAGGTTCCTAACATAACTAAAGAAAGCCTTGTGATAATCCTTAGTGTCCTGTGCAATTTTTCTCTCGAAGCTGGCCTTAGACAATTTTATGAGTGCCCGTAGTTTTTTGCTAATACTGATCAGAGATGCCTTCCCTTTTTGGGATTTTGCTCTATCATGTAGTAGCTTCCTCCTTCTATTGTATAGTTTGTTTATGGCTGGGGTCCACCAGACAAGACGTCTGCCTTTGGAGGATTGGGTCTTGGTTTTATTTGGGATTGCATGATCCATGCATTCCTGAAGGTGTTCATAGTATGCGTTTATAAAGGATTCTGCAGTCTGGGCCGTATTTTCCACAGGCCCGGGGACTTTGAAGGATTCCACCTCGGTTTTGAGGAGTGTGAAATTTGCTTTAGAGAAGTTTTTCACTGTGGTTTTCAGGGCAGGGGGTGGAGTCGGGATGTGAATATCCAGTGAGATTAGTTTATGGTCTGATCTTACCAGTGAGGGATACACTTCTGGTCTGGAGCATAGAGTCCCCATGTTGGTGATGATCAGGTCCAGTATGTTTTCCCCTCTTGTGGGAGTGGTAACAAGTTGTCCCATAGCATTTGAGTTTATAAATTCTAGGAACCTTTGGGCTAGGGTGTTGGAGCTAGAGTAATGCTCCCAGTCTATGTTTGGGTAGTTGAAGTTGCCCAATATAATGGTGTTTGGAGAGACCTTCATATTTTCCAGTGTTCTCAGGAAGGCCGAGTGGGGTTCCTGGGTTTGGGAGGGTGGTCTGTATCAGGCTATAAACTGGAAGGCAGTTTTACCCACTGTTAGTTGCACATGGATAGTCTCTGATGCTTCGTGCTGTGCCACCAAGGCAGAAAAGGAATACATTTATACTACTATTCAGGGAATGTCGAGAGGCAAGCGCGAGATTCAAACTGCTGTACCCCAGCTATCTTATCAAATATTCTTCCCTGGAGAGACAAAATAATTTTTGATGAAGTACATACTAAGGAAGAAATACAAAAGTTTGTCCAACAAAAAGTGAGCTGTGAAACAGATGGAGAGTCTGCTTCTTGTTCTTCTGGTAATAAAGACCACAGAGAGTCTGTGCCAGTGAAACCTTTTCCAGCACTTCAACAGAAAATGTTTGAGAGGGAAAAAAGCGCAAGAGTTTACTAGAAGAACTGAGAGTACGCTGGAAATGAAATGGAGACGGGATTTGGGAGAGAGAGATGAACAGGAATAAAACCAATAACGTGGAAATTGATAAATGTGAGATTACAAAGCAACAATTACATTTGTTAAACAGAACAAGAAGATCTTGAAATATTGAACTTTTTTGGACTTTGTCAAACTTGTAGGTGACTCTAAAGCACATGCCCTATTTCATGTCATTAATGTTCAGAAAAATAGTTAGGAGAGGGGAAAGAGGAGGTAAGTAAAAGTAGGTAAAAATTTTTTCTTCATGACACTATTTTTATAGTGCTTGATTTTCTTTGCATGCTATAAATTAAAGCTTTCTCAGTTATTTTAAGTGTAATGGGGATACTAATATAAAAAGGTGCTCCTGTTTTTTTTTTCTTTCTCCATTCTCCTTTTCTCCCTGTTCAGTTTTACAAAATGTAGGCACTGCAAATGTAAAAAAAAGTCTGGTTATAAGAGCATGACAGATGAAAAATGAGTGTGCTTTTCCTTATTCTTGCATAGGGGCATGACTGGATTAAGACCCTTATCTTGATCTACTAACAAGTGTTAAGAGAAAGCAAGTAACATATGTATAGTAGTTATTTTGTATCTGGTTATCATGTTTCCAGTAGACAATCTGATAAAGGGAAATGGCTAGGAAATAAAGTTCTCTGAAAGCATTCAAGTGTTTACCTAGCTGAGAGAGCTATAAAAATAAGGCAAAACCAGACAACACTTAGCACCATGCATCTTGGCATGGATAACCTTTCTTTTAAGTTAATTCAACTTTATGATTGTGGCTGTCAGTTTGGAATATTTGTTCCTATTAGGAGAGTAAAACTTCAATATTTGAGTATGTACATACTTGTGTGTTAAGTTAGTAAGTTTAGGGAGTAGTGTGTGTGTGTTTTTTTTTTATTTTTGTTTTGTTTTGAGGGCTTTCAATAAAAAAAAACAATGTCCTTCTATTCCTATGTTGCAGTATTCTAGTTGTTAGATTTTCTGCCCTCAGGCGACTCGTACGTCGGCTCCTATACAAAAGCTTCTGCTTGGCTTTTGCAGTGTGTGTTGGAAGTCACATGTAAGGCCATAAACCAGGGGCCTTAAATGTGACATCTGCATGTACAATCCTCAGAACTTTTCAGCCGCAGACCTTTGCGTCGTACCATCGCTTCTTCACAGACATCGCATCTTAAAGATAAGTAACCCATTGGGTTTCTGTTTTTCTTATTTTGCCGATTGTTATTGCTTAAGCTTCGTTGTTGTAGCCTTTAGCTGATGTCAAGTAAAAAGGGAAAGTGCCAATGCAGGTGCCAGATATCCATAAAGATGCCCATGATAGGTGTGTTTTTTTTGCTTAGGCCGGGAACACAAACACTCCTCCGGTGCAATTTGTCAGTCTTTTGTGCGGAAGGCCTTCGCAGCCATCTGGGCCACTTTAAAACTCAACCTTGAAAACCAACGCCTTAAGCAGTTAGCCCTTAGAATGGATCCTGTATGGGAGGATGCACCCGAACCTCTACGCAAGAAGGCCAAGATTCCTAGGCATTCCTCGCCTGCTGCTCTGCTTCCTGATGCCCCGCCAACTGCCGATCTAGGGGTTGAGGTGAGCTTGGCGGATCCATCAACTGCAACGATGTCCCTTGAGGAAGCTGTTGCACAGCCGACGACCAGCACGTCCTCGGAGCTTATCTAGACAGCGACTATTGTCGATGTTGAGGGGGAACCAGTTTCGGTCATACCTCTGACCAGGATCCAGCCTTCGGATGTGTTGATTTCCAAACCGACGCCTTGGCCACTCCCTACTTCCACCCGGCCAAAAAGAAGCAGAAAACTAAGCATACCTCCTCTTCTACAGAAGCCATACCAGACTGGCAGGCCTTCACCTTTTTTCTCATGCAAGCCTGTATGACCCTCAGACCTTCAGCCTCAGCCCCCTCCACTCTGCCTCTATTGAGCCCTAGGCCTGCTTCTGCCTCTTCCCTCCCACTCATGACCTCTCAAGTCAGGGAGGAAGAGCATGATTCTTCCGTCTCTTCCTCAAAGGATTCCATTTCATATGCATCCTAGATTGCTTCCCCCCAGGAATATTACTCTCCTGATGAGGAATCTATGGAAGAGGATTCTCCTCCTAAGGATATTACATTTGGTGAGACCATCACCAAGATGAAGGATTACTTTAAATAGGATACGTCCCAAATGACTGACACCCAAAAAAGGTACTTTGAGCTTCTGCAAGTAGAATCACCCTCCCCTTCGGTGGTTGCTCCAGTTCTACCTACTTACTTGGATGCCTTCAACTCAGCTTCTAAGGCTCCTGACTCCCAGCCTCCAGCCCCTAAGTGCCCGGACCACTTATATAAAGTACCAGAGAACCAGAAATTCCTGGTTAAACCACCCTTGGTGGACCCAGCTTTGATTGCCACCACTGCAGATAAGCACTCTAGATTGCTGCCTTCTGCCTCCCTCCTACCCACAGATAAAGATAGCAAGTATATGGATAGAATGGGAAAGAAGGTATACACATCTTCCACTTTGGCTTTCAGAGCCATAAATTATTAGACCCACATAACTAAGTACGCTCTAGACTTGGTTTCTCAAGCCTCCGCCATGCTGGCATCTTTGCCTGACAGTCCCATTAAGACTGACATTACCTCCAAGCTGTCCTTGGCCCAACAGGTAGTCAGGCATTCTATCAGATGCAGCTACAATGCTGCAGAAGCATCTGCCATATCTGCAACATCGGCTTCTGTCCTTAGGAGGTATTCATGGCTAAGACTTCAGAACCTACCAGCGGATTTGAAGTCCAAGATCTTGGACGCCCCACTGGACCACAGTGTCCTTTTTGGTAAACAATCTGCAGACCTCTTTAAGAATCTGCAGGAAAAAAAGTAAAGAACTACAGGACGTCAAGCATCTTCTGGTGTCCTCTATTCCCAAGTATTATAGGAACTACCCTGCGAAAGCAACCTTTGCGAGGTTTAATCCTTAGACTTCTGCCTCCTCTTCCAGATCTAGAAGAGGGGGTAGAAGACCCACCACATTCAGACCTTCTGCTGCACCTCATCAACCCTTTCAGGACAAAGGAAGCTCCAGTAATGCGTGACTGCCTTGCCCACCTACAGCTCTTGGCAAGCCTTTCCCACTGTCTTCCCCTTTGGCAATATATCACCACAGACCAATGGGTCTTAAACATTATCCAAAAAGGGTACTTCCTATCCTGGAATCCCCCCCCCCAGGAAAGGCATTCCACCCCCCCCCCCAGAAAACCAGGCCCATCTCATACCATAAGTTCTGGCAGACCTTCTAAAGCTAGGCACCATAGAACTTGTCCCCTCAGGACAAGAAGGAAAGGGTTTCTACTCCCGTCTCTTCCTGGTCCCCAAAAAAGATGGGCCCATCTTGGACCTGTCCTAGCTAAATCTTCACCTTCAGGTACCCTCTTTCAAAATGCTTTCTCTCCCCACCCTGCTGCCTCTAATTCCAGCCAAAGCTTTCATGGCCACCCTGAACCTAAAGGAGGCCTACCTACACATACCCATCAGGACTTCCCACAGACAATGCCTGCGATGTTCATCGTGCATACAGCTGCAGTCATAACAGATGGGTTTTCCTGCCATCAGGCGGGTCCTCGGTTGGCCGAATTCCAAAGTCTAGGTCCGGCGTCAGTTGTCGTCGCTTCCTCCCTGACGTCAGTGCGGCAGGGGTATAAAAGATCCAGCCGACGCCATTTTCTTCAGTCTTTCTTGCCACGCGGTGCCCGAAGCAGAAGCAATTCGCAAGTGCCGGTCGACCAGCTCCTGAGATTACGAATATTTTTCAACCAAAGTCTTCTTGAAAGCTAAGTACCCCGTTGGGGAAACTTTTCTTGCCTCAGACCGATGTCAGACAAAGTTAATAATTGCATTTTTTGTGGGAAGCAAATACCGCATAAGGATTTTCATTCCCTCTGCATTCCTTGACTAGGCCCAGACCATGACGTCTCGGCCTGTCGTTTTTGTGCTACATTCAACAGACACACTATTAAGCATCGGGTGGAGTTCGCCCAACATGATTTTGGCAAAAAATTTAATTACATTATGTCGTCGGATACTCCAGTTTTGAGTAAAAGACGCAAAGATAAGGACCGACATACGAGGTCCGCGACTTCTACCGACACCATGCCAAAGCAGACTACAGGTGGTCCGGTTCTCTGTGAGGTGCCTACGCAGCCCCTAACTACCAACAACACTTCATTGGTAGTGTCTTTTGTGCCCGAGGTCGCAGGCTCTTCGGCCCACACCCCGACTACAGATACTGAAGCCACTATTGGCGGTGAAACTCAGAGTTTAGATAGACCTGCCACCTCTCAAGGTGTCTACAGGCCTTCCTCTTCTTTTTCCATCAAGGCTTTCACTAAGTCTAAATCAGCCATGCATACTAAAAGACAAGCTCCACAGGGCCCTTCTCAAGGCCCCATGCCTAAAAAGCAGATGCTCAAAATGGCTGAGGATTTGATTACTCTTATTAGGGGTTCTCAACCCCCCAGAACAAAAGACCCAGAGTGGAGGAAGAATCCCCCTCCTCGGACCAGGCCTCCATTATTTCAGAACATTCTGAAGACCAGGAACATCTTACTCCCCTTTTGAGGATTCTGATGCAGAGGAGTCCATTCCCTCTGTCTCCCCCCCCTGAGGATTACTCTTTTGGGGAAACCTTACATACCTTGAGGGAACACTTCCACTGGGAAGGCCAAGAGTACTCAGACTCCAAGAAAAGGCTTAGGGATTTCCTCTTGCTCCCTCAGCACAGGCCTCTGGCTATACCTTCTGTCTTAGACATTCTAGATGACGTGTATTCGGAGGCCTGCCTTAACCCAGATTCTTTACCTCCGGCTCCAGTCAAGCCTGACAGGTATTACCGGGTTCCTGACTCACACCAATTCCTATACAAAAGCCATGCGGCTGACCCAGAAACTATATCACAGGGTCCCAAGGGAATTAAGGCCTCCACTGCTAAAAATCCATTACCTTCAGGGAGAGATTCCAGAGCTTTAGAGAGGTGGGGGAAAAAGGTTTACACCTCGGCCACCTTAACCATGAGGGCATTAAACTGTCAGTTCCATATGTTAAAGTACCAACAATTTCTGTTATCACAGTTGAGAAACAAAATGTCACAACCTGAACAACCAGACTTGAAGGAGTTGCAGGATTTGATACATAGTGCAGAACAAGTGGGTAAACATACCTTGCAATGTGGTTTTGATGCTTTAGAGGTCTCATGTAGAGCTGCTGTTACAGGATCAGTCATACGTAGACATGCCTGAGTCAAAGAGCAAACCTTACCAGATCATGTCAAAGCTAAATTACTAGATGCCCCTCTGCAAAAAGATGTATTGTTTGGTGTTAAAGCTGAGGAGGTATTAAAGAAAATGGAGGAACAGGCAAAATCAATGCAAACAGTAAAAGATTTCCTACAGGTACAACCTCCACGTTTCAGTAGAAATTGGCCTTCCAAAAATTGGTCCTTTCCAGCCACCGACAGGCCCCAAAGAGGTAGATACAGGTGCCCGAGGGGCAGAGGGCAATCTCAAGGATCATTCAGAGGCAGACAATGGCAAGCACCCACACAAAGTGGTGGTGAGGATAGTTCACAGCCATTCAGAAAGCAGAACCAATGACTTTCCCCTTTGCATGCCAAGCAAGGCTCAAATGGCAGCACCTTTAGGCGGAAAACTGGCATTATTTTCGAAAAATTGGCATATTGTCACAAAAGACAAATGGATCCTGGACATTATAGACAGAGGCTACAGATTTCACTTTCACACCCTTCCAAAAATGAGAGGCATGCCAAACCTGCCACACAATCAAAGGCAGAGGCACAAAAACAAATTTCAGATCTCATGGACATGAAAGCTATTCAAAAGGTACCTGTACAAGAACAGGGTCAAGGTTTTTATTCCAGACTATTCCTGGTACCAAGGAAGGGAAAAGATTGGAGACCTATTTTGGACCTATCCATCCTAAACACATTTTTACTTGTGCCAAAATTCAAGATGCTCACATTACAGCCGCTTCTTCCCATGCTGGGCAAGGAGTCTTGGCTGGTAACATTGGACCTCAAGGAGGCATACCTGCATGTCCCAATCAGACAAGATTGCAGAAGATACCTCAGATTTCTTGCAGGTTCAACCCATTATCAATTCTCTGCATTGCCCTTTGGCTTATCTACTGTGCCCAGAGTGTTCACGAAATGCCTGGCATCAGTAATCGCCTACTGCAGACTTCAAGGGATACAAATATACCCATATCTGGACGACTGCCTGATCCAAGCAGACAGCAAGCACATACTTATGAAACATCTGGCGTTTGTAATAATGTTGTTGAACTCTCTGGGATACACAGTCAACAAAAAGAAATCAAGGCTAATACCCTCTCAAACAATAATTTTCCTGGGTGCCAGCTTGGATACAAACACCCAGATGGCCTACCTCACGCCAGAGAAACAAGGGCAACTAACTCAATACTTCAGAAAACTGGCAACTTTCACCAGGCTGACTGCAAGGAAAATCCTGCAGCCTCTGGGATTCATGGCATCTTGCATCTTACTAATCCCATGTGCAAAGCTGCATATGAAGAAACTTCAATGGTACCTAAACAACCTATGGTCTCAACACAGCCACAGTTTGGAAACAATAATACCACTAATTCCATGTCTTCAAAATGAATTTCTGTGGTGGGCTCAAGCATGTCAAAGAAACATAGGTCTCCCATTCTGCAAGCCTCAAGCAAATCAAATCATCACAACAGACGCCTCGGACTACGCCTGGGGGGCGCACATGACAGATCGGTGCATTCAGGGCAAATGGTCCCCAAAAGAAAAGCACCTACACATCAGTCAGAAGGAAATTCTAGCAGTTATAAATGCTATTATAGCTTTCAAAGACCTACTGCATCCAGGCCAGCTATTGATAAGGACGGACAACACCACAGTAACGTGGTACATAAACAAACAGGGAGGTACCCATTCATACCCCCTATGCAGGCAAGCCATGTCTCTTTGGAACATGGCTCTGGAATTACAAATCGAACTTCAAGCACAGTACCTGCCAGGCAAGGAAAACACACTGGCAGACAACCTAAGCAGAAATATGACAGATCCACACGAACGGAAGTTGCATTCTCAAGTTTTCACAAAGATAACTCAAGCATGGGGAAGGCCAGACATAGATCTCTTTGCCTCCCACAGAAATCACCAATTGGCAAAATTCTGCTCAAGGACCTTTCATCCACAGGCCTGGAAAGTGGACGCGCTCTCCTTCAGTTGGGCAACAATGACAGTTTATGCCTTTCCACCTCTCCCTCTGCTGCCCAAAGTTCTATTAAAAACCAGAGCAGACAGACCAAAGATGATTCTCATTGCTCCAGACTGGCCAAGACAACACTGGTACCCACTCCTGAAAAGCCTGACGCATTCCCCACCATGGATCCTGCCTGTAATGCCTCTTCTTCTGACTCAGCACAACTTCAAAACTCTTCACAGTCAGCTGAAAACACTCAATCTAGCCGCATGGAAGATTCCTTAAATTCACAACAGGCCCTACTCTCCAAGGAGGTGCAGGATGTCATTTTGGAAGCCAGAAGACCTTCTACAAGAAAAGCCTACTCTGCAAAATGGAAACGGTTTTGTGCCTGGAATGAGAAAAAGGGTCAGAATCCTGGAATACTGAATTTACCCCAAATATTATAGTACCTAGCTGAGATGCTAAGCAATGGACTTTCATTCTCCTCCATCAAAATCTATGCCTCAGTCATTTCTGCAGAATACAACACCGATCCTCCTTTGTACTCTCACCCCCTCTTAAGACAAATCCTCAGAGGGGCTAAGAATATAAAACCCCCAAGGAAACAACCAGTACCTGCTTGGGACCTCAATTTCTTACTAGAAAAACTGACCTTGCCTCCTTTTGAGCCAGCTGCTTCAACAGAACTGCAATACTTGTCTTGGAAAACAGCCTTCCTCCTGGCAATCACTTCAGCTTGCAGGGTTTCGGAACTACAAGCCCTCATGGCTATGCAGCCTTTCATCATTTTCCATCAGGACAGAGTTACCTTACGAACCAATCCATCCTTTATGCCAAAGGTAGTATCCAGGGTAGCCTTGAATCAGGCTATCCACTTACCTACTTTTTACCCTAATCCTCAAAACAAAGGGGAAAGACTACTACATTCCTTGGACATTCACAGACAGCTGCGTTATTATTTGGACAGAACAAAGCCTTTCAGAAAATCAGAGCAACTCTTTGTGTCCTATGCTGCAGGAGCTCAAGGGAAGCCTATTTCCAAACAGACAATCTCAAAGTGGATAACCCACTGCATACACTTTTGTTACTCTTTTCATGGTAAATCTGTACCTGCAGGCATCAGATCTCACTCCACAAGGGCCACAGCTACCTCTGCAGCTTTCCTCAGGGGGGTTCCTACCAAAGATATTTTGGAAGCAGCCACTTGGAGTTCCGTACATACCTTCTCCAAGCACTATCACCTACCATTATACTCCAAATCTAGAGCAGGCTTTGCCACTGCAGTCTTGCAGGGCATCCTGGCTCCTCCTAGTTCCACCTAGTGCCTACTACCCCTTTTTTTAGCTTTTGGATTCTACCCATCTGTTATGACTGCAGCTGTATGCACGATGAACATAGTACAGTTTTGTACCTACCATAAATGTAGATGTTCGGGTGCTAATACAGCTGCAGTCCAGGTGTCCCTCCCTCCTTCCCCTCTTGGGACAGGCCTAACGGCTAACACCTCCTCATACAACCTGATTAGGGTATTCTTTTATGGTGTATTTGCTTGCAACTACTGTTTTCTGATTATATTGCATTGCATTATTACATAATTTTATGTATTGCCTTCCTTCTGGGGGCACCTGACATCTGGGGCAAGAAAAACTGAAGAAAATGGCATCGGCTGGATCTTTTATACCCCTGCCGCACTGACGTCAGGGAGGAAGCGACGACAACCGACGCCGGACCTAGACTTTGGAATTCGGCCGACCGAGGACCCGCCTGATGGCAGGAAAACCCATCTGTTATGACTGCAGCTGTATTAGCACTCGAACATCTACATTTATGGTAGGTACAAAACTGTACTTTCCTCTGACCTTCCTCTCATTTCCAGTTGACTACCCTCCCCTTTGGTTTATCCATGCCCCCCAAGTCTTTACAAAGTGCTTAGACCCAGAAATTGCCTTCTGCAGAACTCAGGGAATCCAGATTTACCCTTATGTGGACGACATCCTGATAATGGAAGAGTCCAGAGATACTATCTCAAGGCATCTACACTTCACCATGTCCCTTCTGCAGAATCTAGGATTCACCATCAACCTTCCAAAATCCTCCCTGATCCCAGGGCAGGACAAGAGTTTCCTAGGCTGCAGAATCAGAACAGACAAAATGAAGGCCTTTCTCCCACAAGACAAGGTTCTTTCCCTGACTTCCCAATTCCAGAAAACCATACTATCCCAGAAGGTGATGGCAAGGCAATTTCTCCATCTCCTGGGTTTAATGGCAGCTACCATCCCCATGCTACCACTGGCAATAATGCA